>NC_134934.1:11227575-11530606 GCF_051020765.1 Lasioglossum baleicum
CGTCCGACCGTGGCCCCCGGCGATCGGACCCGTTCCCACCGATTTGAATAAAATGACGCGTTCTCGTCGATACCGGATGCTTTAATCGCTCCGCTGCATCGCAAATTATGATATTCTTCTTTTTCGACGGGATACGCACTCTGTCCGATGCCAGATCATTCGAATTGTGATCGCTGCGCGGGTGTCCGAGCCTGCGCTTTTAGAGCACGATGGCCTTTTGTTCGGGACAATGATGATATTTCATTGGGGACATTGGTATCTTTAGCAATTGTTACGAGATTCATTCTCGGGCTATTTTTGCGGATTACCGTGCTCGCTGAGATTGCTAGACGAGTTTCATTTGATTTGACATTACTGGTCTGGCTTGGTAACGTTTAAATAATACATTTTCATAAGGTACCGTGGAAATAAAGTGTTCTCTCGTGCAATAAATTCTTTATTAAATTAATATATAGAAACTGAATGTGAATGAATAAAACTGAATGTCAACAGTGAACCAAATCCACGTTATTAAATCGTTGACTATGTACAACTACGATCACAAAAATTGACCAATCCATAAATAAATAAAGCCTCAGCGCTCAGCGCAGACAGCTATTCGCTCAAGACCACGCCGATCCTCAAATGCATTAGCATAGAGAGAAGCAACGCCCCCAGATTAACCGCGAGAAGGCGTCCCGGTAACCGGATTACGTGCGAGGTGGCAAAAGGTGGAAGAGTGCAAGTGCATCGGTTCGCATCGGGGTCGAAGAGCGTCGCGGAGCAGCCGCCACTATTAATTGACGCGCAATTTGCGAGCGTCGAAGGATCTGCTCGACGGCGGACGTCTCGACAACACGTTGTCGACCGTAATAAACCGTCGGTGAAAGGATAATGGCGACATAAATAGCGTTGCCGTTGTCGACAACAGGAAACGGGGGAAAAAAGAGACCCAGTCTCGCGTTTTATCTACTCGTTTCTGCCGTAGATGTATTAAACACAGAAGCTACACCATGTACATACCCGTATGCATTATGAAAATGGTCTAAGTGATACATTTCTGGTTTCGAGATATTTATAAAAAATATTTTTATACTACGTATTTAACATTTTAATTTAGAATTTCATTAGTTCATTAATGAAAATTTATTATGAACGTGAAATTCTGTGTGGATCTCAGTGAAAAGAAAGAAAGTGGATTAAATTTACAATTAGATAAATTAGCAAACGAGCAACAAGCCATACAGCGTATGTTCGGAACATGTATCTATGTATAGTGAATGATCGACGAGTGATTCGATGTCCTCGCGTTAGAAGCATCACTTTTCGCATTTGCATTTTCGGCGATACTTTTGGAGGGTCTGAAGCCAATCAATGACGGTTCTATAGTGTTTGCAAGCTGCTCCATCCCATCGGTGTTAGAGCTTCATCCCGTGGATCGGAGGCAGAGTGCTTGCAGGTCGCTAAAAGCTATTGCCCGGGATAAAGACGCCGCGTGGGATCCTTTTGCCGTCGGTTTCACCTTGTTTTCCATCGTCGGCGTGTTCTGTCTCTCTCTTCCCTCTCTCCTTCTCCGTCTCGGCTTATGTAAAACCGAGCTTTTTTCCAGTCAAAATATTGACGATCGAGGGGTGGGAAGACAAGGGAAAAGAAAGATGCGCGCATCGGTCTGAAAAAAAAGGACAGCGTTCGCGGCGGCAGATAGAGAATCGGTTGAAAAAGCGCGATGGAAACGCGAGGGAAAACGGCCGCAAAAGAGAGAGCTCTCTCTTCACTGTGGAACGGGGACGAGGAAGTAGTCTCCGAGCAGAGTTTCCTACGCTCTTTGATCTGCCAACCCATGCCTTTTGTTTTCCAACCGCGGACGTCGCGTTGGAAATAAAAGAGCTTAAACACACTCCGAGGGACAGGCTAGCCGGGCCGAGCGCGCGCGCGGCTCGTTTGTTTCTTCCCTCCCGTCTTTACTTCGCGGCCACCCTTCCGCGCGGTACAGCCTTCTGCTGTCTCTTCCTTTTCCCTTTCCATCTTTTCCTCGGCGATCTTCCTTTATTACGGCGCGCGGCGCGGCGCTCCGAAATCGTCCGTGAAAAATCGGACGCGTGGGACACACTCGCCGCTCTTTTCTTTCCGAGCTTTTGTGTTCGTTTGTCCCCAATGCAGATCGCAACGTCAGAGTTAACACGGTCGCTATGTACCACCTCCACACGCGTGACACGTCCACGATCTCGTAATCCAGGCAGTTTCTTGTTCCTGACCGTGTCCCTCTGTTTTTAATTGCATCCTATAGTACTCAAACTCGCGAAGAAACTTTACAAAACTTCAAAGTTTCGTAAACTATTTTCGGTCGACGTGGTTGCAGGGTGTCCCAAAATGATATTCAAAAAAAATGGTGACGAAGCGTTCTTCTTTTTTACGAGCGGATCGGTATTTCGCAACTGGTCTCCCGTGAGCGACGCGACGTCCGCCGCCATCGCCGTCGCCATGGCGCGTTTCACGCGGCGGTAATAATTTTATAACGTACAAGCAAGCCGTAAAGGCGTTCTTTACGAGCGCGGGACGCCCTATTATTCACGGCTACCGACGATTTTTAATACGAACGCCGGCCATTCTTCATTATCCGTGCGCGGTGCCCGCGCGTGCAGATAATTTTATTCCGTTGTTGGTACGTACTCGACCGTGCACCTACGTGCTCACCCTCTCCCTCTTCCTGTCCCCACTCCTGTCAAATTGTTAATCCTCTCGCGGAGCAGATTTTAACCTCCTTAAGTGGACCCGCGTATGCGCGCATATTTAATTTTAGTATGATATTCAATGAGGGCCGTGCACGTGTGCGTCGACAGTACGCGATTTTTAACGCGACGCGTTTTAACGCATCTTGGTATTCAAATTTCATGCTTGGCAATTGTGGATGATATTGGCATCGCGCATCAGCTATTTGTAATGAGTTCTGATCGACGTCGAACATATTTTTTATAATGAATTTAAACGTGCGCGCGGGGGAGAATTTTTTCGAGTTTTATGGTATGGAATTGGTGCTCGTGAATGCGGTATTGAACTTCGTTGAATGCTCGTGGCATTCATTGGCTCTCAATTAGCTGGGGGATGTGTGTAAAATTACATGTGCATGGGAGCTAGATTAATGTAATTGGCGGAGAGCTAATGACATGTCCTGTTAAATATTGTACTAATGGAGGAATAGGATGTAATTACATTATAGAGATTTTTGAATTTGAATTTCAGGAGCCCCCGGGTTCAGATTGTTTAGTATGTCTTATACATAAATTACGTAAATTATCCTGTGTAGATCGCATTGGACAAACAGCTGGATATACATAGAAGTGACAGTCTAGATTGTACAATGTAGTGTCTGATCAATTCTACAATTTTCTATTTTGCGAGAACAACGGGACGAATATCAAATGACTAAAGAGTGGATTCATCCAGAAATATAACCATGAATACGTAGAGTATGAAATCCAGATTGTACGTGACACATGTCTTACCAGTGACGACCTTTTCCACTTATAGTTCACTTCACGTTCGAAAATAAATATTTCCAAATCCGATTATCTCCGAACTAAAACTATATAAATACAGAAAATTGAAATTCCAATCCTATCCTCTACGTCTGTGCGAGCCTTTTCTCCGTGCACGGTGTACATAGGTACGATGCACAGATAAATATTTCTAAAGCCGATTACCGCGGAAGGGGAACTACATAAACACATAAAATATGATCTCTAGTTTCTAAACCGTACCTGACCAGTATAAACTCTATCCACTTTTAGCAATAAAGCTGCGTGGCGCAGGTAAATACTTCCAAAGTCGATTATCACAGAAATACTACGATACAACTAGATAAACACAAAAAATATAAGGTCTAGTTTGTAGAGAGGTGTTTAATCAGTGAAACTCTGATCTACTTGAAAGCTTCTACGTGAATGCTCTCTTGAAACTATGGTACGTAAATCATTTTCGATCGGACTGCTAATAACGGAGTAATCTCTACTGAACACAATTCGTGGTGTAGTTGCGGCTGGTCAATGCTAGACTTTTCTACTGGCAACAGCAAAGGTACGCGATTCGATAATATTTTGAACAGCAATTTCTCTCGAATCGTGATCAGAGCAGTAAAATCGAGCATGGTCCTCCGACTTTTGGGGGCCGCAGCGATCGATCGGCCTTGCGGCGGGTTTTATAAATCCGAAGAAGGAAATGACGGTCATCGGGGTGGAATGCGTTCGGAGAAATTTACGGGGCGACGTTTTTCGTCGCCGTGCGCCGTGGTCGGCCTCCCAGCAGCCCCTGCGAGTCTCGTTACGTCGGATTCGTAGCATCGGTTTCCACGGAGACTGAAAAATTGAAAACACTCGGCCCACGGTTTTATCGAGGGCCGAGCCGTGCGGAGCCGCAACAACGATTAAATTCAACGAATAATATTGTACTCTTGATATCTCGCAATAACGCAAATAATTCTAATAATCTCGTAATTCCGGCCGCGCATATTTTGTTCTTTGCATATCCGGCGCGGCCCGAATCGATTCCGCCCGCCCGCCCTCCCTCCCTCGCTCCAGCGCTGCATATTGCTTTTTATTTATAAAGGGAAATTATTCCTTTCTCTCCGGCAATCTCCTCTGACGATCTTCCCGCCGGACAAATGGCGATAAACGCTCCTGCAACGGGAAAATATTCGTCCCCGTGGTTCGTTCTTCCGCTTTTTTCACCATTTTTGTTCCAGGCTTTACTTTTTAACTCTCCGCGCATTGAAATGCTCCCATTTATGTGTTTACGATCCTTTACGATCGACGGTTCCATTTTCGGCGATTTTTGCAGTGGTTCAGATACTAATTTTTTGTTTCTCTTTTTTTCCAGTCTTTCTGATAAGAGAAAATTCGATACATGCGGAAATGCTCGCTCTGCTGATCTGTATTTCCATCTTCTTCCTTTAATTGGCGACGTATAAATACTTCTCCCTTTTATATCGTTTCTCCGATAACTCCAGTTTCGATTTTCCAAACGTGGATGCTTACATTGTATTTTTCATGCCATTATCGCGTAACGAATGGCACCATATCCGGGCGAAGTGAACGCAGGTGCAACTTGACAAATCTCTTCGTTAAGTATCATAAATGGCGATGGACACACCAGAAACCGAACCATAATACACATGTTGTTCCGGCGTTTGTACTTCGCTAGCTCCATTCTTGCATGTTTTAATTTTGTGACAGATGGTGGCTCCATCCTCTCTTCGGAGCAAGTGAACATTGTAACAACTCGACGAGCAACGATAAGGATTATGTACCCGGCGACGCAAGTTACT
Organism: Lasioglossum baleicum; assembly: GCF_051020765.1. Taxonomy (NCBI): domain Eukaryota; kingdom Metazoa; phylum Arthropoda; class Insecta; order Hymenoptera; family Halictidae; genus Lasioglossum; species Lasioglossum baleicum. The sequence goes on from NC_134934.1 coordinate 11,232,875, forward strand.
GTACGGCGGGGCACGTTCGCACGCGAAACAAATAAACACAGTCGGAGTCGACGCGAGCATAAATGGGCCGGATAACTCAACCGAGCCGTGCCAATAATTCGCGCGACGCTAATCTTTTGCACGATCGGTCGTCGCGGCGCTGTGAACCCTGCCTCGTAAACCCTAATCTCGCCGTGATTTCCTCGTTTATGTTAAACGGGGAGCCACGAGCTGCGCTGTTCGCTTCGTAATCGTCTCGGAACAAGGTAAATACGGGGTGCGAGCGAATATTTTTTCGTTCCGTAGCGAATGGGATTTAATGGTCACTTAATGTAGCCCCTCGGGGAGAACTATCAAACAGTCTGCAAGACTCCTGTAGTAACCAGGACGTTCAACTATTTCTGAAACGTCGCTGTTGTTCCGTTCAGTCAAGTATGCGAGTTTTCAGTTGTCAGAAGAATTCTGCGCGTCCACTATGATTCCGTCGACAGGAAGCTGTAAAAATTCAAGAATACATCGAAGAGCGATACAAACAAGCCTGACGATTTTCATAGAAAAAAATATTGTTCAGTTCGATAAGAAAAAATCTCGATGATGAGGTTTGTTCGCGTTAAATAATTTGTGGTGTCGCGTCGATCCCGAAATTCTGCAAGGGTTTGCCGCTGACGACATTGTTACTGCAGGAAAAACCCTTTGTCGAGGCAGAGCGGAAGCCTGCCGGCTAGACCGTTCGCAAAGTAAGAACAAAAGTAGGCACGCGTCAATCGAAACGGCAGCAACGGAATTTCCTACGGGTTAACCCAGTTACGAAGCGGAATATTATTTTCCTTTGTGGGGGGATCGGGCTTTCCACTTGATCCGTAGCGGTATAACAGGGGCCGTTCATGGATCCAGTGGTCCAGATTTCCGGCGAGTGGCTTTGGAGGCTTTAAATTTCGTCGTTGCGTCGATTGGCCTGCCTCGCTTCTTCCCTGGTCCTCTTCCGCTCTATCTAACCCGAGGAAGGGCGGCGCGGCGGTCGTTCTAAAATTGAAATTAAATCAGCCCCAATTAACTCTCCATTCCGCTCGTCGGTCTCCTCTCTCTCTTTCTCTCTCCCTTTCTCTCTTCGGTGAAAAAACGACGAGTCCCCAATCTCGGGTCTTCATGAAGCCCATGAAACATTCATCGAAATCACTTTCGACCGGCGCGGCGCGGCGCGGCGTTCGCGTTCCGTTTCGTTCCCGCGTTTTGTTTCGCTTCTCACCGCCAATCTCCGCGACACTGTATGTTTCCGCGAGGCTGGACCGGTGTGCCCGGCTTGTACCCGCCGCGTGTCCCAGCCACGGCTCGACCTATGCAAATACACAGAGACGAACAGCTGCAATGCGTGTGCGCGAGCATTGTTGCGCTACGGGACACCAGAGACAGAGAGAAGTCGCTGCTGAATGGTCCAAACAGAAACCTGAAAAATTCCGAGCCTGTGGAACGTACCGCACGGCAGCGTCGCAAGAATTATTGCGAAGCCTTCGATTCTTTTCGACTTCTACGCGCGACCCATACAACCAACAGTGGCGCTGACACAACTGCTGCAGGCTTTATGTCAAACACTGGGCTCGTCGACAAATAGTTTTCGGCCCGACCGAAAACTTTGCAACTGTTGATGGCAATTTGTAGGTTTTACACTCCAAATTCACTCTTTTGCAAGTCAATTTCACCTTTCACGTATATCAATTTCACTCGTTAAGAATATTTAAAAATAATAATCGTTTAACTTGTATATTTATTTAGACAGACGTGAACCTCGCCGTATTTTAACGAGTCAGTCTCGTCATGAAGATTTTAAGAAAGTCTAACAAATACGAATGTTACGCATTTCTTTTTAGATAAAATAAAATGTGAATCGTTTGTAATGAATATTTAAGCATTCAAATGAATGTGGCTATACAAAAAATAGAAATTTTCTTTTCCCTTCCACGACGTTTTTGGGGATAAAGACGTTCTAATCTCTGTAACTGCAAAGAAAATGGTACGGCAAAGGGTTGAGGAACGAATTTGTTCAATTTGAGTTTTCGTTTTCGGGAAAAATCGACTTTGAAAGTCGACCTGGTTCGCTAAGGAATGGTTCGCTGAACGAATTTTATTGGAGTAAGCCGCGAGCAACATTTTCAGCTGTGAACGATTTTAATTATTCGCAATAACGCAATAACTTTCTCGTCAAGCTAGCAATGCCATTAACCTGTTAACACGGTGATTCCTCCGCCACGAACGCCGTGGACATAAATACAGAGGTGTGACAACGATATGAAGTAATTAATACCGGAATGAATACAATTACGATCCAATTTACGCTGCTAATGCGACGCGATTTTATTAAAGAATCCTAGTTAAATTGAATAGGAAAATTCGAAGTGAAGCACGGACTTAATGACGAGAGTATACTGTCACCAGTCGACAGAGAGAAAGTCTCTAAATAATCCCACCAATTAAATCTTCGTTTATAAAGCTACGGATTCGTACTGGATCATTCACAAACAATTTTCACAGTGATTTAAACAGTGTATACTATTTAATAACAATTTCTGAAGCTTTCTTCCGAAGAGCGACGTCATGTATCTGTGGTTGTCAGGAGGATCGCCGCATGTCACATAATTTCACTTTCGAGATATTGATCATCGGTCAAAATGCATTATTTTTTTGAGCCTCTCGAATTTATTTTCATAACATTTTTCTCGTAAATACGTAAATCCTATGCTCTACAGCTCAATTAAAACGTAAAGCCAAATCTTATTAATATCTTTACAATATCAGTGTAACGGTACAAGTATTGTTCATGAATTTTTCCAGATTTTTTTTAGAGATAGCTTTATCGGCGTTCCTCCCGTTTGAGGCTGAAAGTATTAGGACTAACAAGAAAGAACGTTGACAAAGAGCGTTGTATTTTATTTTTCTATACAATACAAATTATACACAGCTTAACCAGGGCGTCGTTGATTGCAACCGGAAACGACAGAGAGACGCGCGGCGTCCAAATGTTGTAAATCGGCGATTTTATCAGTCCGCACGTTGTCGGTAAACAAGCGGCTATCGTTCGATTATGCCGTAGGCACTTCTGTGTCGACCTCCTCTCTCTCGATCGATTCCCGTAACGCCTCTCCTTTTATTTCTCGTTCCTCGCGCCGATGCCGAAGCCGGCAATGAATATTCGAGCCGAAGAACACGAGCGCAGCGCCGCATGGAATTTATGTGCGCGAAAAGCATTTCCTCGTTTTATATTCGTAATCGCGTTTCGTATGCATCGATTTGTTGACCCATTGATTTGCCGGCCATTCGATTTTAATTCAATCCCGCCGTGCACCCCTCGCTCCTACTCTGCCAGCGTGTTTGCCTTGCTTTTGGCAATCGCGCGTGTACAAATTTGATCGACTTTCGACGGAAGGGGGGGGGGCGGCTGCCAAATCCCCTGGAAAAAAAGCTGACGGCGCGGCGGTTGCCCGTACCAAGAGAGAGGGAAAACGCAATCCTCCACCTCTCTCTCCTCGTCCCGCGGATTTTTTGACAGGTGCTCCGCGACTCGCGGATTCGCGAAATTAGGCCTTGGGTGGATTTTATAGATAGGAACATGGGTGGAATTAGCAGGCGAGCACAAAGCGGTCAGCCGCAATACGATTAGCGGGTTAAAAGTGTTGAGAAAATCGACCGAAAAATGAATCTTACAATTAGAAAAAATTCAGCAAAAGAAAATTACCGGAGAAAAATCATGTGCATAGTTTACTGGCGCTGCAGCCGTTTCCGCGAGTAGGTCAAAGACCCACGGACACCGTTGCGTTACGCGGTAATTTCCCGTTTAGTACAACAGACTTTCTTGCGACGCGTCGCGACGTCCCGACCTACCGCGCCCGACTTATCAGTTATTATTCGTGGAGAGCCCGGGTCCGTGATAAGTTAATCGCATCCACGGGGTTGAATCCCGGGAACCGACTACACAACAGGAATTGTTGTTACCCAATTTCCCGGCGCGGCGGCGGCCAGTTTCGACATTCGGAACTTCACCGACACGCGAGCTTCGCTCTCGTATATAATCTACAAGCGAGTACCGGGCTCGTGTCTGTATCTGGATCTACAATAAATAGCATAATCTACTGTACCACGGTTAGCCGAGCGATGTTTCGCAGTTCCGACAGATTAATAGACCAGGTGCAGCGGTTTCCTTTGCCGGGGAGGGTCTACGGGAACTAATATACACGATTTAGAGGCTCGCGAACGAGCTTCAAGAAGAGAATGTAACAGAGAGAGAGAGAGAGGGAGACTGCAGAAATTTCTGAGAGAGGAGCGTCATCTTTCCCGGGGCCGCCGAGGTGAACTTCATCACCGGGTGTGCAACGGCCTCGGTAATGACTAGGGGTGTAGGGGAGGGATTGAAGCCAACCACCGCTGCTAGGCCTCTTCTAACCACCCCTAAAGCCTGCGGTTAACCGAGACCAGGTGAGCGAACGTTTCCGCAAGATGGGAATCGATATAGCCACTGCGACGCCTATCGAACCTTCTCGTCCTACGAGTCTCTATTTCCTGGTACGGGCCCTGTTATCATAATCGGCTAAGCTGCCTAATTTCGCCCTTTGATCCATCTTTCACGCCGGGTATCCTTCCGCGCGTAAGCCGCAATTGAAATTTCGAACGCAATCCATCGTTAATGAGCGAAATCAGATGATCTTGTTGTTTCCGCGAGCTTTTATATGATACATTTTCATAAGAATTTCTATGAATACAATTCAGAATAATCACCAGGCCAGGATCCCATAACTCGTACCTGCAGTTTTAAGATTACATATACGTCGGCTTGAGTTCATAACAAAATTAACAGTCGTCGGGGGGGACTCAGAGTGGCCACTAAAAATCGCTGTACTATTATTAACAATATTGTTTCAATTACTAAATATGTGTTGATACCTAATCAATTGCTGCACATTCAAGTATTGTACGAGGTAGTACATTAATTTCATATCCGTATAATGAAGAAAGATCATGCACAATGGAATTATTCTAGGTCGGAAGAAACGTTTAGCTCTTCCAACCCGACGGAGGTACTCTCCGTTCCCCGCAAGAGGTCCCTCGAAACGGCACAGAGGAAAAGGTGGTCCTCGCTCGCCGCAGCCAATGGTTAAGCTGTGACGTCACACGCTTTGGCCAATAATTCGGCTAGAACCAAAAGCGCCATCCTTTTGAATTTCTGCCAGGAGACTTGTTGCGAAAGGTTAATTTTCAAGTTAAAATAGCAGAACCGCTATACAATTTGTAATTGGCGTAGTTTTGCAGATGGCTCGCTGTCGGTTAAGGGTTGAAATGATTGTTGCAGCTAGTACCGAGGATCAAGGAGAGCATATCGGGGGTTGCGATCCTAATCCAGGTCGCCGGGAGCAGCGAGGGTTGGTTCAGAAATGATCTGATCGTGTGCCACTCCCAGGTGTACCTATCCGAAAGTCGATATACCGACCGAGTCGGTGGAAGACCGATCGGAAGGGAGGTTCTCCATCGGAAGGAAGGAGGTCGAGCCCGGCACTCGTTAGTCCCCGTTGTGTACAAGAGGTCCCGTGTACACGTCGCGGGATGTAGCATGTAGCAGCCCCGGTATCAAAGCGTGCTGTATGCGCAGCCAGATTTGATCGTTAGACCCCGGGGAGGGTGTGTGTGTCAGCGTGGCCATCCTGGACAACCTGCCGAGGAGACTGGGGGATCAGGGTGAAGACGAATAAGGGACGGTGCACTGAATGTTGCATAGCGAGCGATAGAGAGTGCTGGAAGAGCAGCGAAGTCAGAGAGACAAAGTGAAGGGACAGAGTCAAGAAACGGAGACGCCAGAGACAGACTCGACAGCGATAGAATCAAGATAGACAAAGGGAAAGAGGTTTAGAGTGAAACAGTGAGGATGGGATCGAGTTTATCCGTTCGCACTTGATCGAGAACAGGGGATCTTTGTGGAAAATCAAAATTCGAAATTGCAACGAACTGGAATTTATGCAGAGATATGCAGAAATATAATACGTAGACTGCGGATTTTATGCATTTATTACAAAAATGGGTACGAACAATTTAAAACAATGGAGGCATTAAAAAGATTTTAAGCCACCAGTATATTAGTTTCACTTTAACAAGATAATTAAAAGAAGAATGAAACTGTTATTTGGCTCCTATGCCTTGCGAGCAATGCAAACATTTGTTATTTTGCATAAAGATCCGCGGTCTAATAATAAGAAAACTGATATCGAGGAGCTGACAAAGGTTTCTTAAATTCCAGCAAGATTTAATATCGACGGATTTCAAGTTTTAAATGATGCCGAAGTGTGAGAATTTCGCATTAGAAGCTTCGGAAGGCAGCAGGACTTATGAGGTGACATACTTGCAAAGCACTCCATATCCCATCGCTAGCAAACAAGAGAGAGAGAGAGAGAGGAGAAAGGGGGAGAAAGGGAACAGAGATGAGGTAGAACGAGACAGCTCGAACTAATCTACATCGCCGACTCGCATTATATCCGGGCTTGCACGTAGTTCGAAGGTAGTCCCGTGTATCGTCTACAGGTAGAGCGAGCAAGGCCACCTGTCTCTGGCGGAAAGGAGACCGAAAGCTGCACACGCCTCGAGAACAACAACAACACCAACAACAACAACAACAGCATCGACCAACACACATTCGCGTCGCTAAGTCTCGTTTCCGTCGGAGAGCCACAGAGGCCGAGGGTATTCCGATAACAACCCTTACGATCGGTTGTACCGTGCCAGGCCACCACCATCCCCTTTCCCTCGATCGCTCGGATGACGTTAAGGGAGCCACCGATGTGGGAGGAGAGAGAACAGACAGCTCGATCTTCGAGCAAAGTCGATCCTCGGTAACAGCTCCGATGCTATTATCCCCTCAATGAGGTCAACGGAGTATCAAACCCCTAGCACACCAAAACCCACCCCACTTTGCTGGACGAAACCCCTGACCGAACCCACGTAGAACTGTTTCAGCTTATTTTCGAAAGGGATCTAAGGATACAGTCGCTGAACAAAGACCCACACGATCTTACGAAAAGACAACGATCTAGAAAGCGGTTGTTCCTGCTCTGGATTCCTAGGCGATATCGCTCAAGGACCGCTCCGGTTTTTGTCAGGATCAAGGATCGACGGAGTTCTTCTTCCTCTTGTAACTTCTCAGAGCTGATTTGTAAAAAGCGAACGGCTAGATATGCAACGGTAAGTAGAAATTAAGTAGCTTAGAGTGGAATCTGAAAAAATAGTATATTTGTTTCGATCAGTGAAACACGTTTATTGTTTCTGAATTTTTTTCGGACAAGTTAAAAGAGTTTAAACGTGGCTAGAATTCGGAGGGATTTTTTAAACTTCTTTAAAATTGTAAAAGGACAGAAAGGATGACGAGATCAAAGTTCATTAAAACGGAAGGGGAATTTTTTGACCGCAAAGATTGAACGAGACTCGCGTACAACAATGGAACACAAATAATGCATGCAAACATTATTTTCGCGGGCCTTGCATCGTTGAAATATATGGAATTTTATATCTCGTATTACTCCTGAAACAAGAACGAAACATTGTCATTGTTATATTATAAATAGTATTGTTTAATTCAGCATTGTGTTTTACCCTCGCGGTAATAGAAAAGCAAAAGCTGATGGAAATGCATACTTTGATTTTGCATAAACATCCTCTTTGGTCCGGTAATAACAAATGGAAGCAATGTCATTTCTACACGAAAAACGAAATTACTTTCCGAACGATTACTTTCCTAACACTATACAAGACCGAAATACCGGATCTCAAGAACAATTACCAGTGATTTATATAATAAATTGCATCCAATCTAGAAGATCCGGTAGAAATGAATTATCTTGATATGTACTTCCCAGTGGAGCCGTGTACAGGGTGTATAAAATGTAATGGTCATCCGTCCAAGGGGTGAATGTAGATTATTTTAAGCGAAACTTGCCACCAAATTTTGCAAAAACCGTAACAGCTTATATCTCAATAACTATTTGTTTTTGCGACATCTTTCAAACTTTCTTTCCTGGATGAGCGAAAGGTGTTGATGTAAGAAGCAACTATAACCACAATTTTCTTTGTAATAAACTTTGTAATAAACAGTTTTGCGGCAAGTTTCTCTTACAAATGTCCACCGATCTAGAGGTGTAGATTCACCCCTATAGGGACGGATGACCATTAGTTTTTATAAACCCTGTACATACAGGGGCAATAACGCGAGTCGAATTACCGATCAATCATCCATCCGAAAGAGTTTCGTCGGACGAACTCATTTTCATGGTAGAAGATTCAGAAGGTGTTCCAGTGCAGCCGTCATCCCGTTGACCGTGATTGACCATTTAATCGACATTTTAATTAAGTTGGCCGCCCGCGCGCGCGCGCGCGCAGGGTTTGGTCGGTTCTCGTCTTAAGAGAGTAACGGCCCGAGTTTAATCGAGCTTCGTTCCGGCCGGAGCAACGTCGGCACGTACTACTGTGGTCGATGCACCAGCGCCGCGCCGGATCGTCGATGCACCGGTGCATTTATGCGCACGTGCTTCCGTGGCATAATGCCCCGCTTCCGCCGTGTTTCCGCGGGCAATAATTCCGCGGAACGGCGTGGCAGGTAGCGGAGAGTGGCATGTAATGAGTATCGGCCGCGAAAAAACCATGTAAACGTCCATTTATGCCATCGACGAACCGTGCATTAGCTGAGCAGGCGAAAGGCAACGCAGCGCCGCGCCGAAGCACGTATTGATTGTGTTTCATCATTATTCCCGATTGGTCAATTGTGGCGATCGAAAAGAACTGTCCTACGAGTTATTTAATCAAGGTTTTGCATGCAATTGCACTTTCTCATACGCGAATGTCGGATCAGGATTGAGCGAGTATTTCCGAAAATTTCTGGTTCATCGAGCGCAAGGCTTGTATGAGTTGTAAACTAATTTAGGTTCCGAAGGCAAGTTGAAATCTCGACTTAACTCGAATATTAAGCATTTCTTCCGACCTAGAATAATTCCATTCTATATAATTTTCTTCATGTTATGTATATGAAATTGATGCGACACCGTATATGTACAATACTTAAACGTTTAGTAATTTGATAAAATTAATTAGATGCCAACATATTTTAATGGTGATGATTTTAGAATGTTCAGGGCTTACATTCAAGGTAGATAATGGCGATTAACCATAGAGTTACTTTCGTTCAAACAGAATTGCGAAAGCGTATCGAAAAATGAATAATTTATCAAGCCCGACCGTTAACTTGCACAAAATTGGCTCGATTTCAAGAGAAAGCTTCGCGTCGAGTTTAGAATGCATTCCCATTGGAGTTTTGAGGCGTTCGTGTGCTTGAATCGAAGCACGAAGATAGCACCCGAACTATAGGCTTCAGCCCTTCATTTCTCTGGTCCGCCAACGAAAAGCTTTCACGCCGCGCCGTGCAATTCGAAAAACGCGATCGGAACAGATTTTTCACGATCGAACCGAGCCACGAATATTTCTCGATTTTCGAATCGGATCCGTTGCGATTATGAAACGGTCGTGAATGAAAGAGATAGATAGAGGGGGCACAGGGGGTATATTGTTCCGAAGGGTTTCGACGAAAAATTGGCGCGGCCGAACAAAGGGCAGAACGGCAATTTCACGTGGCCAATTTCGGTCGGGCGACCGCCGCTAAATATTTCCGTGACCGCTTCATTTTCACCGGGGAACCGGGCACCGGTGTTTCCACGACAAGCCGACGCTAATTATTTCCCCGCTAATTAGTTCGCCGCCGCGGACGGACGTCGAGAGAGCGACAGGATCGCTCGCGGAACTCGTCGCAAACGGGTCGACGATAATTGGCTGTTCGAAGAAATTTCTCCTTTTTTCCCTATACCCGGACCAATTAAGTGCTGTCGCGCGATCTATTGCCGTGTCTGGGCTACGAGTTTCCACAGTGCAGTAGTCCCAGACTGGACCACGGGGTAAATATCTAGGATCGCGGCAAATGCCCACAAAACTGCCCAAGTATTGCACCTTCATTTTCTATCCTCGCTGATCGTCTTGAGAATCAAATATGTGGCAACGTCCAACACGTTGCTGTCATAATATTGATTGACAATGAAAAATCATTACCAGAATTTTTTACGAGAACGATTGAGTTTTGACCGATGGTCCCTTTTTCACTTATTACCCTCACGATGAATATGTAGTATACTTATACCGATGCAATCAAAACAAAAGTTAATTTTGCAACACCTTCCGCGGTAAACATGTCGGAACGTTACTTCCTCAATTTCCATGTTCCCAAGGGTGTAGAATCTCGTTATGATAGTAGCGACGCGTAATTTCTGTACACTGTGCATATGTTCCTAGCCGATTTCGCTGAAAAATTCAGCAATTTCGTTCGAAGGAGAGGACATAGCTGCGTCCGTGCAATGAATTCTCGAACGCCACTAATATTTTCATTTCGCAGGAATTTTCCTTGGCACTCGGCTGCTTAGAGGGCTGTATACGGCGTCGCAGCGCCGGTCGTAATAACTGTCCATCTCGACCCGATCGTCCGGGGTTTACGAGGTCTGGGACGTGTCGCGGATCCGCTCTCGGGAAGAACTGCACGCCCGACAGAGACATAGAGAGAGAAAGAGAGAGAGAGAGAGAGGGAGAGAGAGAGAGAGGGAAAGCACGAGAGTAGCGAAACGAGGTATCGCGGAATCTGTAGGAAACGGGTGGCCTCGATTGGGATCGTAAAGTCGACGACTGCGTCCGCAGTTCCAGCCAGAGAACGTGACGGTCCAGGCTAACTCTCGTGAATCCGCTGACTGTTATTTTGATCGGCGGCGAAAGAGGATAATACGTCGTCAGGCCGCACGCCAATACCCTACGATACTGCTGACCGTAATACCGTCGACGACGTTCACGCTCCGTACACGTCCACGTATACATATATGTACCTCCGTCGATTATGGTCGCGTGGACCCACCGACGCGACGCTAACGGAGATCCTTGGATATCATCCCGAAAATCGACCGCTTACTAATCCGATGCATAGCCGATGCCGGTATACTTTGGCGCATCACATCGACGCAGATCGAAAAATTGATCCGGGAAATATTCTAGTTCGATGGAGCGCGCTCCGAGCTAGCTCACCCCGAAAATTTCATCGAGAAATTCCGAAAATTAAGGAAGTTATGGCTAAACGTACATGGCTGTGTCGAGGGGAGATTTGTCCAGCACTTTTGCGAAAGTGATTCCACAGGATTTAGGATAGCGGGGATATTGCTTGCACGATTGGAATGCTTTAGCTATGGTATATACATAGACTAATTACAGACAGCGGAATTATGTTTCTTTTCGTGACTGAGCTAAAAAAAGACCTGCTAGGATTTCGAGATTTTTCTCGTAGACGGATACGCTTGATCGTGTATAGCGAGATGAATTTTAATTTTGCCTTGATGAAAAAATTTGTGGTTATTGTCAGAACGTTGCTAGAGTTGTCTACGTATCAGTCTGATTCCGGAAATTTTTGTGAGTCTAATATATCTATGAGTCTAATATACAGACATGTAACATTTCCAATTGCAGTAGTTTTTGAATGTTGATCGATTGCAGGAAGCGCAACATTGAGGTTCGTAAATATTTTTAAAAATGAAGGTTTATAAGCGTAAAAAGATTGCAAAGCTTCGGATATGGGATTTTAAGAGTAAAGTAATTTTTCAAACAGTGGCGAGTTCTTTGATTTAAAATGGACGAGGAATTAGTTGAGAGGGCAAACGCCTCGACGGTTTTCCGCAGAGCAGAAGCCCATTCGTACGGCGAATTCCATGTTTCCGCAAACGGAGCAGCGACGTTTACACTAGAACGACGATAAAATTAGACGGTCGCGTACCAAAGGGATTCGCTCTAAGAAATTTACTTTGATGAACGGTGGTTCTAACGCGGTGATCTACAGGCTGGATAAGGTTCAGCATGCTTCTCGTTTCCTCGTCGCTCGTACCACCATCGTCGTCGCGTGTCCTCAGAGCAATACAAATAAGTAATAGAGTCTCGTGTTAACGAAGGACAGCTCTCCGGCAGAAGACAATTCTGTTCACAGTCTCCTGGAAAATATTGCCGCTTTATTTCCTGTAATTCTGTTCTCGTTAGAGAACGAAATTGCTTACCGGGACGGGGGATCGTCGAGGAGAGAAATTACGGTCAGAGACGTATTACATTTTGAATTTACAAGATTGAAATTACATTTCGCCTCGCGAAATTGGTCTTTCGAACACGCTTTACCTATTCAGGCTTCTTCCATTCGTTTACTCATTCGCTGATTCATTTTTACTTGCGCGATCCGGCTGGCTCGTGATTACTTTTAAGGAACACTCGCAAGCCTGATTTATTCGTTTTTGTTCACGATTGTGATTTACGATTACTTTTAAGAGACGTTCAGGAGGTAAAGCTTATTGATGATCGGCTATGGTGAATGGAAGCAATCAATTATATTAACTATGGTACTATTGCCGTTTGTAGGGTACAGGTTGAGGTTGGGATTTCTCGCAAGAACAGGAATAGGAACTTCTCTGGACACAGAATATATTTTGAAAATTAGTTTCAAACGTTGGAAATTTCGTGTATTTTACAATAAACCTATAAAGAAGGTTAGCAACGTAACGATTAGAATGATTTTGCTAATATGAGGTTTCCCCATCGGGCGTCCGGTTTATCTCAACCGTACTCTCCTTCGGGGGAAACGACGACGACTCGGATGCAATCGAGAATAATAAACACGCTTGCTGCTTCCTACAACTTCTTGTATAAACTCACCCTCTTTAGAATTTTCAGCAATCTAATTTTAATGATGGTACATACTCTCTCCTGTTACTTATTGTACTAATAATTTATCCTTTTGAAGATTATGGATGGAAACAGCAAAGTATGTTGTCGTTTATTACATCCGTTTCATATGTCTGATCAGGAAGGCAAGGCTTTTACATAAATATGCCTCAGTACTGTGCGAATTATGAAAATCCAATAAAACCAGAAAGCTCAGATGCAGCACACTTTGTTCTCCATTACCACTGGATTACAAATGTGCCTCTCTACAATGCAAATGCAATATGTTTCTCTAAATAGATTCGGAGAGACCGGAGCTAAGTAGATTTTCAATTTCTTGACCGTACAACAATTCGTTGCAGCAGAAACGTAATCAAATGTAACCCCAGTGCAGCTTTTATTGTGTTGACTCGATTGAACACACACACACACACACACACACACACACAGTTCATAATTATCATACGAAATCGTATTAAAAACAGTTCTTGGTAATCGTAATTTTTTTCAGACATTAACTCCTGTGCTAGTATAAGCAATAAAATTTAATTAACCGGATTTCCAATGATAATGCTACACGCGTAAGGAGCTTAAAAATTTTCTTTCAAGTAATAGCCTCAAGGAAGCTGATTACTAGAGAGAGAGTGCGGATTTCACGCGTTTACAACAAACAATTGGATAGGTGGAAAGCTTGCAAGAATTTGAATGTGTTCAGCTTTTTGAAGTTATTACATAGATTATTAAATATGTTGATGTCTAATCAATAGACTGCGGATTCTATGCATTTATGACAAAAACGGGCACGTACAATTTAATACAGTGGAGGTATTATAAAGCTTTAAGGCCACCAGTGTATTAGTTTCACCTTAATAAGATAATTAAAAGAAGAATGACATTTTTATATGGCTCCTGTGTCTAGCAATCAATGCAAACACTTTTTATTTTGCATAAAGATCCGCATTCTACTGATCAATTACCAAACATTTAAGTATTGTACGAGGTGTAACATCAATTACATATCCATACGATGAGGAAAATGATATAGAGTGGAATAATTCTAGGTAGGAAGAAATGTTTAATTTTCCAGTTAAAATAGCTCCGAGTGCAAAAAGAGTGAACCATCCCTCGTTTCACGAACTAAATCTGTCCCTCGGTGTCAAACTGACATAGTGATAACAATTCGATACTTTTTTATTCGGTATAATTTATTTTGGGAAAACTGTGTGAACAAGAAGAGAGAGAACAATCGATCATGTACGGTTTCCATAAAGATCCGCGGTCCACCAATTAGACCGCGTAAATTCGCGAGTAAAATCGCGACAGGTGAAAAATCGATTAGGCAGGCAACCTTTCCCGTTGAACGATAGATTTGTTTAGACTATTGAATATCTGTCGGTAGCTGTTGCGTCGAGCTGCAAAGACCTTTAGAAGCGCAGACAGCGTTTCGTTTACGCGCGGCCGCTAATTATTCGGTGAAAATCAGTTCCTCGGGTATCAGTATGCCAGACAGGCGGATCGATTGGACGCGTGAACGCGTGTCCGTTCAGTAGCAGCGTTGATACCGTCAAGCTTTATCCCGTCGGATGTTTAATCACGGTAAGATCGTAAACCGTGCCGCCATTTAACCCGTCGGGAAAAAAATAAGTCAATACGGGGATGCTGTACGAGTCTCTCTCTCTCTCTCTCTCTCTCTCTCTCTTTCTCTCTCACTCTATCTATCTCTGGATCCTGAATCAGCGAGGCAGCCGCGAAATGAACTTCTTTCGGGCTCGGGCATTCGCGTCAGTTGCGTTCGATGGCCGAGGCTGTCTCCATCGGTGCACCGGTGCAGCCTGAATGCACCGCTGGACGTTCGACCATTCACGGACCGTCACTACTGCGCCGCTAGTTTGCGGCTTCTGGCTTACGTTTGACAGCGTTCTAGCTCCTCTGCTCAACGAAGATTAACTGTGATTAACGCGCTGCACGCTGCGCACCCTCCCCTCCCGTTTTGCAACCGCCCCACGCAAACCACCCCCTGCGGAATATCGATCGCAGCGCGGATGTATTTCTTTCGCAGACGATGATCCGCGATCGGCAATCTGCCATCCGGACGTTTGATCATCGACGGAACACCGCACTGCGTCACTAACAGACTCAAAATCATTTTTTGCGGTCGGTTTGTAAAAGGAGAGTATCACGGAACTGTTATGGTCATGCGGTTCTTATTAATTTTTCTGAGAATTATTATTATTTATAAGTTTATTTTGAAGTGGTCGCATTTACAGCGTGGTCATTGCCGACCACATGGTTTACAATTGATTATAACTAGGCTTTTTAATTTTTCTAGATAAATTTTCAGAAAGTGGAATCAAATGGAATCTCACTGTCAGTGACAATGGCCTTTGTAGACACGGAATTAATAAAAATTGTACCAAATTCTACTGAATCTTGCACTCTAAGAAGAAATTTTCATCCCCTACATAGGAACGCCGACGCGACAGTTTAATACGTATGCTGTTTCCAGAATGATTGCTTCCCTTTTTAGTGGAGTGAGTAATGGACACAGTAATTTCTTTATAGGAAGTAGTTTTCTGTTAATTTCATCGAAGCGATATAAAATATTATTCTTTTTAAAAGTTTCATGGCAGCCCAGAGAAAGGGCAGACCTTACGACTTGAGAGGGGTTAATAAAACTTTCAACTGCACGTATGTTATCAAGACTGCAATGAAACCTTTAGTGCAACAGATAAAATGCTACCTAATTTTCTCTCTCATAAAATACCGTGTAAAATTGCTGGTCTTTATGGCTCGCGACACTAAAAGAAAAATTAGTATCGATATTATTAGACGTAATTGAAAGATACTGTTAATAAATGCTAAATGAATGAAAAAAGTGTCCTCTTGCTTCTCATAATATGTATTGTCTTTACAGTAAAAATGAGTCCCCGCTTTGAACAAGCTCAAGCATTAATTATCATCCCGATACATATTCATAACCGAGTAAATTGAATTTTATTAAGAGGAACAGCGTGTGAAAGGATCGAAGAATTTAAATACTGTGACGAATTTTAGATTTAATTAACCAGAGTACATTAATGATGTGCAATCTTTTGATCCTTTCATTTTATGACTCGATAGCCAAGGTATTCAACTGAATCTGAAATTTATTTGATACAAGACACTTCGGTGTTTAAAAAGGTGATTTAAACCGGATTTCAATATTTCCGTTCTTCCACAGTTAACAGTTCAATTAAGTGACACAATTTTCTATTCAGCTGTCGAAATTCCTTTCAGTCACGATATTCTCGCGTAAACTGAATCTTACCAGAAGAAAAACTGAAAGTTTCAACGAAGTAATCGCTGCGACAAATCTTAATCCTTCGCGTACGGCTTCATTAAATAAATTACTGTGAATATCATTAGCGTGTTTGTTTCGTAGTTAACGAAAAAATTACCTGACATGATTGTTAGGTATAAACAACAGTATAAAAATAGGTCCTCGCGTTTTCAAACGTTCTTAATCAGATTTCAATCGTTTCCGGGATCAACTGGGTTAATCCTTTGGAAACAAAGAACGTTTGAAAACGTCAAAAATATTTCCCTGAAAAAATTTAATTGCCAAAGTATAAGATACAATACAACATTAAAATGATCACTGATTTGATCTATGATTTATCTTCACGCATTTAGAGACGAAACTCGGAAGATCAAATGTAAAGTTGCGAAAATACTCGTGCACATCTTCTAACACGGAATACATACAGACACTTATCCGTAGAAATCCGCGGTGTGATAATGAAAGCGGAAACATTTCGCGAGGTTCGAACGCGACCAATTTCAATTGGGCAGGGCAGAACGAGCTTCCCAAATCGTTTTACACCGTCCAATAAGTATAGTGGATCCGGCAGTCGGTGACCAGAGTCGACACGACGGAAAGCAAACAGCGGGGCGTCGCGTCGCGTCGCGTCGGCCCGACAAATAACCGGAGGATTTTTGGGCTTACCGTGCACATAGGGGTTTCGATCTTTTTACCAAGATGGAAGATGATCTCCCGGCCACAATAGAATCACAATTTCATGGGGGCGAGGGGGTGGGGTAGGGGCAGAGGTCCGCGGCCGGCTCGTGGCAATCGATCGGCCCGCGTGGTACGTCGCGTCGCGTCGCGTCGCGTCGGCTGAAAAACACAGCTAGATATACGCTGTCAAGTGGCGTTATATCCCCGGCGAAATGGCTGGGAAGTGAATTATTGCCGCGGAAAAACCTGGCCCCGAAAGAGGGCGAACGGCGACGATTTTGCACGGCGTCCTCTCCTCCTCCTCCTCCTCTCCCTTCCCCACCAACCCCTACCACCGGTAGCTAACCCGTCGTTTCGACGAGGCTCTTTTATTCCTCGGAAGGATCGGACCGCCGCACTTTTGACACGGTCTATAACTCTCGATCGGCGACGCGCCCGGCGAATTTTTCACCTAGCATCCGTCCGGGGGTGCTGCTGGATTCCTCGCCTGTTTGGACAACGGGCTTGCGGCAACAACGGCCACGGATACCGGTTTATGGAATATCGAGCGAGCCCTGTTGCGATATTGTTTCCACCCCCATTCTGTTATACAGCCCCCAACCCAGATTGCTTTTCTAGATTTATCAACGATCTTGAGAAACTGCTTTCACACCGACCACCCTTGACGCGGGGATGCCAGAGAAATTTGTAGAGAACACTAATTCGGTGTCGTTCGATGCTGCCGATTGTGTTTTTAACGATGTTAAAAGCTTGTGTTGTTTCTAAGGTAGAATAGAATGTCGCGATCTTGTTTCCAATCCCGTCCTCCCGAGCTGCCGACCCCGATTGCATGTCTAGATTTATCAATGATCCCGAGAAACTAATATTGTCGATGCTCTCTGACGTAGAAATGCGAGAGAATATTGTAGAGTTCGCTAATTCGGTGTTTCCCCATGCACTGAACCGTGGTATCGAGGACATGAATGCTTGTGTTGTTTTAATTGCGTCCATTTTCGGACTTGAATGAAAAGTAATTCCATGAAAATAACTCGCGCGATTTGATTGGACACAATGTTCGTTCGATGCGTTTTAAGAGTAGTCGGGGGGAATTTTCCGATTTAAACAGTGATAGAAAGTTCGCTGTCATTTAACACACATTTTTTAAATCCGTTTTCTGCCGGCAATGACTGCTCGTTATAGTGGGAAAAAATTCAAACTACCCACACTGTTGACGAAAATGATTGCATTCACGATTGGTATAGTAAAAGGATAATGATCCGAGAACATCGACGAATTAAATGATTTTTTAAAATGTTATTAACGGAAGGATTTGATTGAAAATTGTTTTACACGCGATTGGATGTTGATGCAATTCTATCAAACAAAAGAATTAGCAAAAATAATATAGGCGGGACTGCGAAAAAATGATTAATGTTCGATCACGACTGCAGCGATGAACAAAATTTTTCTACGTATAGGTCGATGCTGAAAATGTTTTGTGGAAAAATTAAAGTAATATGTGTACTGAATGTTTTATGTTTATTGTAACATTGATTTATTCTATTTTTGTTAAAATAACTGTATCAAACAATACAGATACACCATAGACAAACCAGTTGTCTACGGTGTATTCATTGCGCATCAAAACATTTTTCATATCTTTTTTCTCCTTTTTCATGTTTTTATTACATCAATACGAGCGGTATCGGCTTTTAAGAAGCTATATTGTGTTGCAAAACGATAGCGAAAGAAATATGAGAAATAGATGGCGTATCTAATCGTGGACACTGCGGGATTAAATCAAAATAATGAAAAGAAGAGTGCGAGATAAAAAATGAGCAAAGCTGGAGACGATTTTCGGAATATGCGCGGGGAGCAACGATCTGTATTGAAAGCGGAGGCGATCGCAGGGCACGATAAGATCATATATCAGGGATCTGACTTCTACCACGGAAACAGAAGCCCTGGAACATCGGCGGTGATCAGGAGCGTAAACCGAGCGGACTCACGGCAGATTCCTCGTAAAGTCTGTGGAGAACGACTGAGAGGAGATCCGGTTCGGCGTGATTGCAATCCCATAACAGTCGCGAGGCAACACAACCGGTATACGCGCGTATTGGGGTTTCGGTGTGTGTTCGGGGTCAAAGGGTGGTGGAAGGGAAGGCTTCCTCCCGTAAAGGGAAATCTGCTGGGCCGGGATTCTAATTAAAGGATCCCGACTGTGAAAATTAGTTGGAATTTGTCGGTCGAACGGAGCTGCCCGTGGTGGACGAGTCGGAGAGTCGTGTTGGCGCCGGCGCTAATTAAACGCTATCAATGAACGTAACGGGCTTGATGGCCTTACAGCTTCCTCGGGTTATTCGATGCGCGAGTTTACGCTCGACGATCGCTCCCGGATCCTTCCTAGGCTACCGAATCCATACAATATTGCGAGAGGACGTCGAGAGCGATACAGCCGACGAAACCCGCGAGCTCCGCGTTCCATTAGTCTTCCTTGGGCGCGCTGATGTTTCATTACATTGCGAGGATTGGCCAATTAGCTCGGCTACAATATTCCACGGACGTCGACGTCCGTGTCTGGATACTAGCTTGTACAGGGTGTTCAAAATGTAATGGCCATCCGTCCTACGGGTGAATCGACGCCTCTGGATCGATGGACGTTTGTAAGAGGAACTTGCCGCAAAATTGTTTACGACGAAGAAAATTGTTGTTGAAGTTTGTTTTTACATCAACGCCTTCTACTCGTCGAGGAGGGAAAAGTTTTAATTCGAAGGATGCCAGTTAGGTCCGAGGTTCTTGGAGATTGTTCTGATTTAATCTGGCAGAAGGAACTTTTTAAGCCAGCATCAATGTCCTGTTCATCTTAACGTAATGAGAGAAATAAGGGAACAGACGAATTTTCGGATAACGAAAACATCAATAAAAGTTTGTTTTATTTAATAAGCACGTCTCAACATGTACTTCCGAATAACTCGGTTGCTGTTGGCGATAGCAAGTGTTCAACCGTAGCATTGGATGAATTCTGGCAACCTAACAAGGATATAAATTTGGTCCACAAGCCGGGTGCTCTTCCGGTTCGCTGTGAATCGATTCGGAGAGGTTAGGATCACACGGGGTACCGAGCAGTTTGCGAAAGGTGCACGGAGACCTAACCGTAAGATATCCGCGCGGATCGTTGGCCGTAATGCTCGCCGCAGGATTTCTTTCACGAGACCCCATCGCCGAAACCGGGATCAGTTTTGATCCTTGGACCATGAACGGCCCGGTACCAGGGATCTTTACAGTCCTCGAAAGGGTGCCGACCGAAACGGGTCACCCCGATAACGTTCAACTTGGTCGCCGGGGCGAGACGTTGCTTCCTTACGCGACACGGAGTCCGTCAGAACTTCTGCCGGGAAGTTTGATCCTGGACTGATGGGAACCCAAGACCCGAAAGTTAGTATAGAGAGAGAGAGAGAGAGAGAGAGAGAGAGAGAGAGAGAGAGAGGCTCGTCATTAAATTGACGCGGGTCGGAAACTGTCCTGCTAAGACGAGCACTCGGAGAGAGCCAGCCTTGTTTTAATGGGGATCGCCGGCTAAGCTGGAGAAAGGGAAGAGTGTCTTTTGTGAAAATGATTGGCAGGATACCGGCGGTTTAATGACCGACCTGCAGACGATGCTGATCCAATTAGTCACTGCGTGGACTGGCATCTGCTACTATAAACATCCGTTTATCTCTTAAGAGATAGCGAACATTGACAGCCGGCTGGCTAAGTTGCTTAGCTTCTGGGTTAGCTTAGCTGTCGCACGCGATGTGGATTCCGTTCGGTGTCCACACTGGCACCTGTTAGATCTGTTTAAGACGCATACGACAGCTTATACGAGCTTTACGATGCGGGTGATTCGAATTTTTGTTGGGTTCGAGAGGGCAGTGGTGACGGTTCGTAAAACAAAATGCGTTTGGTAGAGAGATTAATGACCTAGTCGAATGACAATTTAGTTTGGTTCCTGCTTCTTACGATCGATGCAGGCAACTTTTATTTTCCGCGAAGATCCTCGGTCTAGTAATGAATTTTTGAAAGTCTGCGGTCTATGGCTGGGAAGTTTCAAATCGAAACTTTCCAATCGTAAGCCAACAACTCGCTATAGATTTTTAAGCCTCCTTTCGGCACGGCAGAATTATTGAATGATCCTATTAACAAGCTTCCGGTAGGTAAAGTTTTAGACGGACAAAATTTCCGCGAAATTTTTCCGATGGACGAGAGTCCGGTTCTTTGGTCGTTGAGTTTGCAGGCTAGTTGCGATCACGGAGTATAGTAGCTGCCAGGAGAAAGAGACAGGAAAGTCGGCGAGGATCCCGGGTAAGGACGAAGAGCGCACAGGAGGGGGCAAAAAGGTGAGCTAACCTTCTTACACCCATTACCGGGGGGTTAGGGAGTATAATGTCGTTAATTCGACGTTTTCGCGAGCCAGCTTCCGCCGTGCCGTGCCGGTAAGAAGCTCTCGTCTCCTTCGCCACGGACCAAACAAAGTTGCTGCAATCCAATTGACCCAGCCCGGCTATATCCGCCCCGTCACCTCGATGCCTTCGGTAGGATCGGCTTTTTCTTCGCTACCATCCCCTTCATCTCTTGCTCTCTCTCTCTCTCCTCCTTCGCCACCCGTTGGCTTCGAGGGAATATATTTAAGGAAAGCTTCAGGGAAACGTCGAGAGGCAGCGAACGTTACTTTATTATTTGCGGAAGATTCTAAAGATGTCGTGGAAAAGCCTCTTTCTGCTCTGCCGAGTGACCTTAATTAGTAATACAGTAAGTATATTATACGGATGCAAGAAGGTGTTATACGTTGGATGCAAAAAATGTCCCCTCCACTGCGGGGCAACACCGCAGGGGCCAAGAAGCTCGAGATGCCTCGGTCGCCGAGCAGTGTAAACACGCCGCGTAATCTGGTCCCGGGTCAGGCATATCGGTCTGAATCACTACTAATCCAATCGTAAAAACAAACAAGTAACCCATGCAAACGAATCTCCCCGAGCCCCTTGCGTCCATCGAATATTTACTGTATCGTGTGCGAAACTATAAAAAATTGATGAAGTACTCTATGGGATATTGTAAGGAATAAATATTAAATACCGTAAACTCTCTGTACGACGTGGTAGAAAATGGATTAGCCGTTCCGTACGATACTGCGGAAGAAATAAGCTGAATGCGTCAAACTGATTTAGGGAACAGAGCTGATGTATCGACGGATTCATCCGCGATCGGTGTCGAGAAGCGTTATAGAAGTTGGCTGTAATTTGTGTAAAGAAGATATCGTTCGCCTGCCGAGTCGTTCTTAGTGCCCGAAACTTCCGAACAATCCGTGACACGGAATCCTTCGACAGGAGACGCCGAACTTCCTCGTCTCGTTTCACGAAACTATCGAAAAACTCATCGTCCCGCGGCCCGGGAGAGTCCTTTGGTCAATTAGCCGGCTCTCACCGGCTAATTCCTCACCATCAATTAACTCGGGCCGGATCGAATTCATCACCACGGGAGTCCTTGGTCTATCTCCGGCGTGAATTTCCATTAGTTCACATCCGAACGATAACACTCTTCATCACCTAGGTTCCTTCGAATCACCATTTCAAATGTGACATTTAAAGAATTGTTGTCTTTAAAAAAAAATCAGCGGCCAAGGCGCAACCTGAAGCTGGCTTTACGTTGGTCCTGTGATGTTGCGTGATGTCCCGAATGCGTGTATAGTCGAACTCCGGAGGACACGTTTCTTTATTCTAGATGCAAGACTGCGCTTGAAGTTGGTAGTGGCTCGGTAGTCGAGTGTGATCTTGGAAAATTGTATACATGATTTGATGTATACAATATTTATGATTGGTG
This sequence comes from Lasioglossum baleicum, assembly GCF_051020765.1. Classification (NCBI taxonomy): domain Eukaryota; kingdom Metazoa; phylum Arthropoda; class Insecta; order Hymenoptera; family Halictidae; genus Lasioglossum; species Lasioglossum baleicum. The sequence continues at coordinate 11,255,484 of NC_134934.1, forward strand.
GAGGGTGTTTTAAACGGTGGTGGAAAATTAGGACGTGTAGGCTTTTCTCCAGGAAGAAGCTCTCTCTTTTTCTCTCTCTCTCTCTCTCTCTCTGTCTCTCTCTCTCTCTCTGCCAAGCCAGAGAGACGAAACTCCTGATCAAAGTTTCTGAAAGGACATCGCCTCGACGGCTTGATACCCGCTCGCTGTTTCGTGCACGCGCGCGCGTTCGCTCGCTCGCCTGGCGCTCTTTTCTTCTTCCTCGCCGCTGATCTCTCAGCTTCGTCCGCTCTCATTCCCAGCGCCACGCTCCGCTTGATTTACGAAAGTTCCCGGGACGTTTTCTCGGTTTTACGGAGAGCCGAGTTTCGCCGCGCTTAAAGTGTCGCTTTCTCGGCTTTCCGGAGCCCGTCGGCCGCCCGCTAAGAGGATATCCCTGTCCCCGGAAGGATTTTTTAAATAGCTCGATACCGAACTTTCTCATCCGATGTTTGCTTCTTCGATGGCTCGCGTGCGAACTGCAAGTGTCCGTGTCTATCTCGCGGTAATCCATAGATTCCGGATCTTCGTCTGGAGCATTCCTCGTTGATCTATACCGGATGAGTAGCCCCTCACGTTGTCACCTCGAATATCTTTGTTGTTTTCAAAGATACATTAATTGTCTTCAGGACAAAGTTGAATGGTAAAATGGGGCTCATATGATACCAAAAAAATTTTTTTGTGGTGTCGTATGAGCCCCGATATACCATTCAACATTGTCCTCAAGGCATCTTTGAAAACAACAAACATATTTGAGGTGATAACGTTAGGTGATTCACCTTGTGTATCAAGTGTTTAGATGTGTTTAGTGTGTGACCGACTCTAGTGTCACTTTGGGTCTCCGCTGTGTTTGATTTTAAACGCGGTGCCACTCTTCAAAGTCCTTTCAGTGTATGTCTCTGATGAGTTTACTCGCTAGCTCGAGAGCTCCTCATTGGCCATTGTCGTGTCGCAGAGAGAGAGAGAGAGAGAGAGAGAGAGAGAGAAAATAAAAGCTTACATTCCAACAGACAGCATCAGTGTTCATAAAATCTCGTCAATAATAAAATAAAAAATCTAATGGTAAATTACATTCGAGTGAACATCGAAACTCGTACCGACTCGTCCGTTATTTTTGATCGGTGGGTGTAATTAAGTGTAACGGACAGCAGATAGGAGCCCAGGCGGTCGAATAAAAGGCAAAGAAACGATGATCGATTTGTTGTCGATACAGCTGGTTGAATAGGTACAGCGTATCCGTTTCAGTTTCTCGTCGATCGGCGTTCCGGTCCATTTTTCATTCGGCAGGAAATAAATAAGTATCTTTCGGCGTAACTGAATCATGGGGTTCGGCTCGGCTTTGTGCCGTGGCCCGGAGGGGGCAGAAAAGCTGAAGCTGCAGAAAGGTCGTAGATCGCATTTCCTTTGACCGGGACAGGCCGGCTACTCCGCGGGCTCCCTAAGTAGCTTTAAATGTATACGAGGCGGCGTGTAATCAAATAGCCGAAGCTCGCTGGCACAGGGGAGAGAGGCCGCAAGTTTAGGAACTGTTCCGGTAAGCTTATTACAACGGGAACTGTATTCAACAAACCGATCGAAGTTATCCGATTAAGCGTTCGATAATGGACGACGGGCGCATACGTTGCTGGCCGCCCTCGCCCGCTCCGCACAACCACCATCAAATCGTCCGACAAACGGCTACGGTGTCCTTCAATCTCATTTCTCGATAATCCAAAGATGGGGTTCTTCGCTAGACAAAAATGCTAGATAAAAGATCAATCTAGTAGGCCGCGATCGCCCTAAAAAAAGTCCTACTTTTACGTTTACAAACCTTGTGACAACTTCAAGACCCAACTACGCATAGTCGCTGACACGAACACGTCTTTCTAAGCCTAGAATTAAAAGAAATTATACATATCAATAGTCTACGGCCTGTTCAGCGCATGCTCATCGAGTACCAACATACCTGCGAAGCTAATTCGAACTGATTTGATGACTCGACCATTTTTAGACTAGTTTCCTATTCTATGGAGATTGCTCAGGAACGAGGGTAAATAGAGATTGCCACCGGTCAGCCGAATGCACACCGCAGTCAGTTCGCTTTCGAGAAAAGTGCTTTCGTGACCGATCATCCATTAGCGCCTCAAATAGGATATCTATCCCCGTCTTATCCTCGGCTGACGTCTCGTCCCTCTACGACGGTCCACCCCGTCTCCTCCGAGATTATCGATTTTAAGCCGGTGTCGGAATTTAATCCTCCCGAGATTGATCCGCGACGTCGATCCCGTATACCCGTAGCTGAAAGGTCTCCGAGGGGATAAGGAAGTCCTGGACGGCGGAATGAACGGTTCTCTTGCATCTTCGACGGTCTCTTCAAGTTCTTCCGGCATTTTAGTGTTTGTTCGGCTGCCGGTCTTTTCGCTGAACGGCGAGATTCGAACTTCGTCCTGTGGCGCCTGAATCCAACGGAGATATTATTTCTCATTGAATTTTTTCAAACTAAACTTTTCATTCAATGAACAACAGTGAAGACGCATTAACAGGGAATCGCAGATAAACATAATAAAACTGACTACACATCTGAATGGTTACATTCCCATTAATTTTAGTCGAGCAATGAAGAATAGTCACTTTTAGTGAAGATCCTAATTTTCTGCGACTCGTAGCGATTTTGGCCCACATTCAAGCACAGATAAAACGATTGGACAGCTCCACAAGATAATCTTGCGATTCCCAAGATCGTAACCGGCTCGTTCTCCGCACACATGAGGGCGGAAGACGCTGGAGGTTCGCTCTCGACCCCGTCTCTATCTTTAGCCCCTAACTAGCGAGTAGCTTGAAGAGGTTCACAAGCTTCTCTCTGTCTCTCTTTACGCACTCACTGGCTTCGACACTCCCATCGGCCGGCCGCGATCCTTATCAGCAGCCTCGAGTAATTAAGTTTCGAGGGCACAAAAGTTGAAAGAGATAGGAGAAGCCGCGTGCACCGGGCCCGCCGGCAGTTTAGCTGCTCGTGCACCGTCTTCATTCCCGAACCTTTGGCCAGGAAACCCGAGTAATTATTTCTTGTACTTTCTTCCGCCTCCCTCTCCCTACTATCTTCTCCGTCGACCAAGTTGTCTCTCTCTTTCTTCCGAGCATTTCTTCGTTCAGCTCTCCTTCCGGTTTTCGTGGCCACTGTACCGGCCAGCCGAGATAGAAGCCCGCTCGGACGAGCGTGAAGTGTATCGCGGTCAGATTTCGTTGAAGCAATTTTCGCGTCGTTGTTGGCTTCATCCCCCGCGGCCGCCAACGTTTACACCGGGGAAATAATTTCATTTTTAGCTCGCCTCTCATTGGGAAAGAAGTTCCCCTCCCTCCCTCCCTCCCTCCCTCCCTCCCTCTCTCCCTTCCTCCACTCCCCTTACGTGGTTTAATTAAACTTTAAAAGAGGATCGATCGTCCGCGTTCTCTGCTCCGGCCGCCTACTCTGCAAATTTTGGAAAAATTGGTTTCCGTGATCAGCGGACTTTCTTGAGCTATACTAGGATGTGTCTGAAAATATCGGATGATTGCATAAGTTCGTGCCCGAAAATTCCATAAACAACTGCGGTCTAGTAATAACAAACGGAAACAATGTCATCTCTACGCGAGAAACTAAATTACGTTCCGCACGACCTAATAAATAGAAACATATCTTTCTATACGCTATTCGATGCAGCTGCTCGTTCTGTATGAAAAAGTGATTTACCTACATATGTATACCGATAAATAATTGATAAATGACTAATTTTGAAGTAAACGCTGATACAGCAGACATGTTCAGGCAAGCTGGAAAGTTCCTTTGAATGAATGAAATGATCGAGCCAATTGAGCGACGAATCACTTCTCCAGAAAAACAGAAGGACGCGTAATAACCGCGACGGAGGAGAGGGAATCTTTGCGAGCAGCTCGCAGAAACCGCGAAGATTCATCGTACAAAGGGATCAAACCCGGTCCTGGGACTGCAATTTCGCCCCGGTGTGCACACGCCCCCTCGCCGGATACAATATGCGATCCGTAAATATCGTTATTAAAGTACACGGGGCGAAACGATGAACGCGAAAGACGGTCGAGCAGAGCTCTCTCCACCCCCAAACCCTCGTGCGAACCCTCGGGGAAAGTACACGGAGATGGGGAACGATGCTGAAAGTATTCGATACCGCGGACTGTAAAGCCAATAGATGGCTACTACGCTAGCTGCTTCGCTGCTAGTCGCGAAAAATTGCACGCGTAACCCGGAACTCGACTTTGGAGTCGACGATTCCGCGAATTCGATCCGGGAAAAGCAGTTTCTTCTCGTTTCATCTGGTCGATTGAAGCCTCGGGAACGAAACGTAATCTTCTACGAAGATAGTTCGTCTTGTCTTGAAGCGAATTATTGGTTGTAGTTTGGTGAAGGATTTAAGTAGTACGAATCAGTGGATTCGTAAGACCGGCAAGCATCGGAAATAACTGGAGCGGCATTAATTATTATTTTTGGCAGTCGGAAGCTTGTTAACGGGAATTCAAATAATTCCGTTATCTAGAGAAGTTATCTGATAATTCTTGAGTAAATTTTATGTTATTGAGTGATTAGTTTTAAGTAATTATTGAGTAAATTTTAAGCAATCGATTATCTGGAATAGTTTAATAGGAGATTGAATTTTTAAAGTAAAATCGCGATCAGTGCTACGTCGGACTGATAGTGGAAAACTAATATTAGACAGAGCGTGTTTGAAATATTGACGAGAAATCTGCCATATTGTAAGAAAGAATCAATAATTTTCGGCGGAATTTAGAACTCATGTGTGATTAATGCTACCAATGATGTCAATACTTCTTCTTACGTTACAGGCATCAAAGTAATATAAGGATCTTTTTTTGAACGAAGACTCGAAGTAGTATGTGTCCGAGTTATATCAGACTTTACGTTTAAATTTACTATAAAAGTTTCTTTTCAAAGATTGATAGAATTACTTATCGCGACACAATCACGTATCTTGGAAAAACAACCCTCTGATTGCGTTAACATCTTCGATATTGTTCAAACAATATACATTCCATGAAAATAGTGCAAATAAAGGTTGTGCAAACTTCATCAAACGAAATTCCTTGAATTTTCCCTTCGCCCAGCAATACTTCAACCTTTACAACCCTCGTTCCACCAATTTGTACTAACTTTTTAACGTCCCTCCGACATTTTATCGAAATAATGCAAATAAGGGTAGTTTAGACTGCAAGAGATAATTCTTTGGATTTTTTTTTTTTCTTGCCTCGTGCACCGCTCCTATCTACGTAACAAACTTTTTTAATGTTACCCCACACAGCATATTTCATCAAAATAATGCAAATAGGGGCGCTGTTTAAACTCCATAAAATAGAATTCTTGAAATTTTTTCTTCACCCATAGGACTCCTATCTTCTCCACTTTATACTAACTTTGTAACATCCCTCCGAGCATGGTACAGTGCGTCGAAATAATTCAAAAGCATAGTTGAAACTTCACGGGGGAACTTTTTAAACATTAAACACCTGCTTCACTTTCCCAAAACATTCTCCAAATTCTACAAGAAAGTTATTACCTAACGAGAATCCGACGTTGTTCGAAGATGCAAAACATCGGACAAGTCCAGCTTCTCGCAAAATCATTTTGTAACAGAAACTTGGAGAAAGGTTTTAATTAGAGCAACCGTGTAAATAAATCACAGATCAAGGGTTTAAATCAAGAGCTACAAAGGCGCAGCAGTCGACAGACAATTTCGAAAGCTCGGAAGCCAATGGACGAAAAAAGCACGGTGCGCGAAATTGCGGGAGGCGGCGCGGCGCGGCGCGACGTCCCAGGAAGTTTGATAAACACCGTCAACAGAATATTGTCGATCTATCGGCGCGTTCCATTTGTCAACCCCTTGGATCCTTCGTTTCGTCATACGTTCACTTAACCGTGTCAGGTTCGCAGTTGCACGGGAATTTTTTCGTTGCCGATTTAACCGGGTCCCGGGGGCGCGTGCACGTCGAACCGTGAATTTCCAGCTCGCCCCTTCTCTTTCTCTCGCTCTCTCTCTCTCTCTCTCTCTCTCTCTCTCTCTCTCTCTCTCTCTCTCGCGGCAGCACTGTCCGCGTGCGCTCGCTTTTTTTCGCGAACATTTTGAAAAGCCTTTTATGAGTGTCGGCTATTCGCGAGACTGACCGCAACCGCGGCTTCGTTCGGCCGAACATTCGGAAACGGTCGTTTCAACCGGCGCGATACAAACCGGGCAAGTCTTTGAAAAGCCCGCCATTGAAATCCGACCAGATTCCCGAGGCCCTTTGAACCCTCGCTCACTCTCTCTCTCTTTTTCTCTCTACAGCACCCTTTTTTTCCAGTTCCACCCTCCGCAACGAACAACGCAGCTCGACCGACTGCCGTCGAAAGGGAAATTCACACTTTGAGACACTAACTATTGGAATTTTTCGAGAGCCTCTTAACCCCTGACATCGAGGGTACGGTTTCGATTCGAATCGCGCGCACACCGAACTCTCGATACCTCGAAACCGTGGCCACTGTTCCGAGCACCGCACTGTTCTGGCGAAAATATGATGCTCCGGTGCTCTGATTCGCGATGCATCGGCAACCGGACACGCTCGGCTCGCAGCGGCGCGGCGTCGAGTGCTCGAGACTTTGGCTTTTGATACATCTGACCGGGCGGTGATCGATGAATTTCGAATCCGGATGGGAAATAGGAATTTTCGATGTCAATTATGCAGTGAATGGAAATATTAGGTGATTACGTACGTTCGTGGCCGACTTGAAAATAAAATTCAATGGTTAAATTTTAATGAGTACAGCTTTTGTTAATCAGTTATATTTGTATCTGACCGTGGCGGTGATCGATGAACTTCGAGTTCTTATGGGAAATAGAAAAGTCCGTGTCCGATTTGAAAATAAAATTCAATGTGTTAAATTTTAGTGAATACACCTCGCAAAGTTTTCCTGCAGCACGATGCCGTTCGATATTTTCGATACCGAAATGTTTACATTTTTACATTCGATTAATACTAAAACATCGATGGCTCACGACGTACATTTTTTAACAGTATCATGAAACAGTGAACAGTGTTCACCTCTACCAAAAAGTTGACCAATATTTTCGGAACCAGCCAAACAGGCTTTCCGATTTTCAGCTGCGGTTTTCACGATTTTTTCCCTCCCGTTTTTTGAACTTTCTATTTTTCTCTTGTTGACTCCTCGAATCGACGAGTTATTTCACAAATGGAGGTGAGCCGTGCGACCTATTTTTTAAAAGAGAAATAATCCCGCGATTCTACTTTTAATCAGCTAAAGGTTCTATTGAAAATAATACTTTTCCTCGGAATAAGTTGGATGAAAATTAAATTCTTACAGTCCCGGTATTAAAAAAAGGAGTTCTCTGTCTCCGTGGTGGATAATATTGGATACAATGTTGCTAAATACAGAAGAATAGCTAAATTTGAACCAGTGGCTAGGTTGAACCTAATATAGAATGTATAGTCAATTAGTACCGGTAATAACGCTGTAAATAATTTTCTCCTCCAAGATACATACAGCTAAATTAGACCGAAATCACAATTCATAATTGATTAATACCATTAACCCCTTCCCGATGATTTACTTTCCAGCTAGGATGATTTGAACTTTAGTTTCCTTAACTAATTTTCTAAAGAGATTAAAACAGTTCATTCATTTATAAAAATAATGACACTATTAACACTAAAACTACCACTGCCGAAGAATGTCAAACAACCTGTTCCACATTCTTTTCTAGTTATATTTTTATACCATCTTGTCGTTTTCACAAAGTAAAACATTTTAGTCACTTCAAATGCGCGGTAGGTTTAGCGTTAAAAATCGATTGCCTTAACCGAAAAAAAAATCGTCGATTCATACAAATGAAATAAAAACGAAGAGTTATAAATGAAAAATACCTTATCGAGAGTGTGTTCCGAACGAGCCGACTGTTTATTTTTCACTCTCTCGAGCCGGAGTACGATCGAGATCTAGCTGCCAGCGGGAGACTTACCTGAAACAGAAAGAAGATTATATTAATTGAAATTGAACGGGCCGGCGCGCATTTATATTTAACGAAGGGGAAAAAGGGGGAGGTGTTCGGTGTGTATCGGATCTGTGCTCGGGGTTCGTCTGCGATCGATAGGTTCGCCGCCGTCTCGTTTCCCATCCGGACGCGATCCAGTCCCGCGCGTTACATACGAATATCAAGGAAAGCTGGCCGCGCATTTAATATCGTCAGCGTGGAAGAAAGACACGAAGAGGCGGACGGGCGAAAGTAAAAATATAACGCGGACGGGGTATCTAGCAGCCTCTGCCGAGGGCATAAATCGCGGCGAAGCGTGTAATAGGCACTCGGAGAAAACGTGATATCGTGACTTACGTTTCGACCGCGAAACAACGCGCCAGATAATTAATGATCAACCCGCTCGGATAGATACGCCGTTGAAAAATCGCGCACCAGCCCAGGCTACGATTTACGCTGGCTCATTATACCCTCCCTCGATCCTGCTGCTTCTCCAGACAATCCTCTGTCTTCTGCAATTCATCATGTTCAAACCGTTCGACTATTCCTGGCTGGATGTTCTTAACTGTTTCCATCGCCGAACAATTTTACCAACTACAGAAAGATAAGAATGTTGTACATCAAATCGTAAGAAATAAGAGCCACGTAACTGTCGATTTTTTGTATTTTCGAAGACGACTTTTTCATTAGAAAGTCTACAAGTAGCTTCTCAGCCCTTCTTAGCTTCTTAGCACTTGAGTGGTGACTCGGAGAGAGAGAGAGAGAGAGAGAGGCGCCAATTCTTAAACCATTACTCAAAATATTTGTTGCATTATTAAATTTGGACTTGAGATATTAATAAACTACAGATAGAACTAAGAAAATCATATAAAATGGAAATATTTCATGGCCGGAAGAAAAATTCAGTTTTCGAATTAGAGTACACTCCGCGTGCAAATTGGGTTAATCTTGTTACACTCATAATTCTACTCGACGAAATATTCGTTCCTGCAAGTGACGCGGACATTTTTCAACCTGCAAAAATATCTCCAGTCGAATGATATTCGCCGGTAAATCGAAAACAGCGATGAATATTACTAACCGGATTCCACGTAATCGTCGAAAAATTGGTTTGGCAGCCTACTAAACAAAATTCGATTACCCCGTAGATCCCGGCATGATTTGATTACAACCGCACCGAAAATAGATGATAGAATAAAACGGAAGGATACAGGTACCCCGTATCGGATCGTTTACATTTATTTGAACGTGACGCGGGGATGCTTTCGCGCAACAACTCGAACCAGGCTTCACCGTCACCGATGGAAAGCGGATGGGACGCGATGGGGCCAGGTTTCGCGGCGTCAGCCCTAAATTTTCAATTAATCCCCCGCGGAATATAAACGAAATTCCGCGGCGGTTCCCGGCCGCGAACGAAAAATAGCGTCGGCCGTTTCGCGACCCATTAAAGCGTTAATTTATTCGCGTCGGGGAACAAGTTAATCGATCGCTCGACGGGACGGGCCGTTTGCTCGCGATTTATTTATAACGAGGCGCTATTCTCACTCTTTCGCTGTTTTACGTCGATCTCGCCCCCTCTGTTCCCTCGTCCTCCATCATCTTGCCTTGCTCTAACTCTCTGCACCTCCCGCGTTCTCTCTCTTGGTTGCATTACTATCTCTATGTTCGTCGTATTCGTTATTTGACGCCAACTTTCTCTCGATTATTTTTATCTGGTTCTTATTCTTGTTCTAGATCCTCCTTTCCCTCCCCTAGATATCGTCTAGTAGGCGAGTTTCTTCCCCTAGTTCCCCATCAACTTTCTCTCTCTCCCCAGGTCTCTCCCGCGCGATCTCTCAGCACCTCTCTCCTGATCCTTCCTCCTCTTCTAGCCTTTTCCAACCCTCTGGCAACCCCTCCATTTCGCAGACAAACGACGAAGCCTCGGGGGATACGTTATTCAGCCGCGCCGACGCCAAGAGACGGTCCTTCATCCGAAGCGATCGGGTTGCTAGTGTAAAGGATTCGCAAGGGATGAAGGGCGAGAGAGTGCTGGTTGGTGGAAGGGCTCCGCGGTCGGTCCGCGAATATCCGAAGCGTGCGAACCGAGCGCTTGTAAATTAAGAGTCGTCGGCCGCTCAAAGACACCCGAGAGTGATCTTTATTCGATGACGTGGCAGGTAGACGGAGGCCATATTGATCGATTCCGGCTGGCAGCCTTCGAACCACGCTTATTTCCTCATGCCACGGAGGCCCGACCGGCCCTTCTCCCTTCCGAGGGAACCAGAAGAGAGGGAGACAGAGGGGGCAAGCAACTAATGGAGATCGACTCGGCAGATTGCGATACGATTCCCGTTCGGGCGAAACAGGAGTTAATGAAATCGAGGGTTCCCTTTCACGACCCATTCGCTCTCACTCTCTCACCCCTCTCTCACTCTCTGAACACCTCACTTTCTCAGGCTGTCCCTCCTCTGACAATTTTTGTCATCCCTCTTTCTCTTTCTCTTTCTCTCCATCTCCCTCTGACAATTTTTTCAGGAGGGGGGGGGGCGCAGGTCCTACTTCTTCCTCCGAAAAGGAAGAATCCCAACTCTCCAGCTCGAATTTTCATCAGCTTTGCTACAGGTTTGGTATGCAATAGTTTCCCTTGCGCCATCATCGAACAAACAGCAAGTCAAAATGAGAATCGAACAGTTCAGGGCCCTTTCTCAGCTACAGAAGAGAACCGAATCGGAGATTGCGCCGGAATTGAAAATAAAGGGTCCAAGGAGGTAACAGGAGAATGACCGAGGTCTGATAAATAGATAAATAGGGTCCGGGAGACACTCGGTAGCCACCGACCCCCGCCTCGAAGTTGGCTCTCGCCCAATCACCGTGCATTAACGTTCCTGAAATCGAGGGGATCGTTTCTCACCGGCGCGCCTCCTTTTTCTCTCCAACGTCCTTCTCCTTCGACCTACGACTTCGTCGAGATAATTCGACGGTTAATCGAGCGTAACGACCCCATGCTCGCCGCGATTTTCCACCCCCGACTACCGATATAGAAAGACCTCGGTTAATATCTATCCGGGGTTAACGATAGACCGGTGATATTAATGGATCGCGGGGGCGGCAGCCTCTGTGTTCAAGATAATTCGTTTCGGTCGTTATTATCGCGAAGCTACTCGTGAATCTTCGCGGACCCGCGAAAATTAAATTCGCCAAATCCGCTACTGGTTCTCGCATAGAAATCCGATCGGGGCGAATATGCGCAATAACTCTGCATTTATTCGCAAAGATCGCCGGCACCATTCCTCGCAAATACACTCTTCCCGTCAAGAATTAAAATTATCACGTTCTGTAATATTTGAAATAAGCAGGTAATTTTGCTTGTAAATGAAAAACACCCGTTGCCAGTGAGTGATCGGGAAACAGGAATCGACAGGTTATCTGAAAGATGGCAACAAGTTGTGACAAACAATGAAAATTATATCATTGAATAATATTAAACATATATTTCTACAATATATCTATAAATGCATGCAAATGTTTTCTTTAAAATACCACGTAAGAATTTTCACTGCGTACGCTTCTCCTACTGATTTCCGCTTCATGAATGCATAAAATCAGCGGAGGTTCTGATTCACGTAGGAACGGTTACGTTGTAATAGTAATCTTGTCAAAGTTTAGGGTGTCGTTGACGAGGAAAGAAAGGATCGCGAGGCACGCCGAGACGTCCTGCGAAGGATTCGCGAGTTGGATGCAGGAAGCGCTTCAAGGGAAGCCAGGATAATAGACCCGCAGGAATTAGCGGCGAAGGGTCGAACGCGCGGCAAGTAAACGCGAGTCCTGCGAGCCCTGGCGTGTCCTGTGCAAGTTCGCTCGCGGCCGAAACTTCGTCCCACACCCCGTTGGAAGTTACGCGTCGGCCCGGAAGGGGTGCAGACAATAAGACAATGGGCTGCCGAGGACAAGTGTACAATGAAGGGAGCCGCGATACAAGCCGCTCTCTCCTTTGACCAGACGCTCGTGCCGCCCTCGAAATACAAATTCTCGCGTGTCTCCCGCTAGGATTACTCTCTTGTGCCTTCGAGACCCGTGCGGTTTCTTAAACACAGGATAACTTGGACCACTGGCGAATTGTTCGCCAGACAACTTGCGCTCCTTTACCGCGAATCACGAGAACAATACTTTCCATACCATTATACATATTGTACATTTTTACATGACATTTTTACAGAATTACGCAGTAGTTCTAAATAAATTTTTGGATGAACGTCGTCGTTTCGCTAGTAGCGTTTCCAAAAATTTGCAACATTTTTTACAAATTGTAGAATACTTTGTCCTGTCAAACCGACAGTTTCTTTCATCCCCTAAGAACTTCAATTAAACCGATCACTTGCCCGAACGGTTCTTAATCTACAGTCCAGTGATTGATCAGAAAACTTGACAGAGACTAAATTACCAATTTCCAGAAGCAGAAGATCCAGCAACCCCAATACCCAGAGAGAAGAACCGCCCCGAAGCATCTTTATCCCGAAAAGCCCGAACGTCGACAAATCTACCAAAGAAAACCGTCCTGTCTGCAAAACCGAATCTGCTCTCGCGAAGGGGTTCGCGAAAGGCAAAACCTTGCGCAACGATCATTTCGTAGTCCCTGTAATTATGGTTTTCCGAGAGGAAAGGCTGATCCCGCGCTCAGCGATTGGATTCGGGCTTTCCGCGGCGGGCTGTCGTCATTTTCCCGGCTGCTGCGAGCGCGCGACGTTTGCAATTATCGAGAGACCGAGACCTGCCGAGCAAAACGGGGGTTGAAATTCAGGGGATGAGAGGACCAGGCCGGCGAGAGACCAGGGGCAAGAGGTCGGCAGCGAGGTGGAACGGCCAAGTTAGAGGATCGTGATTCAGAAATTTCGACGCGACGCCTGAAACGGATGCAATAATTACGCCGTGTCCGGAGCCAAGAGCCTCGGGCCCGAGACGCCTCGAATCTCCAATTATACGGTGACGGGAGATCGCCGGAAGACGCTCCTCTTCGGGATCCTCCTCTTGGAATTTCTGCGGCGCGGCGGGACGCCCGAAGACGTTAATGATTCTTTATTGTACGCGGGGAGCATAATTCACCACCGGTGGTGCAGGCCGCTGCAGAGGTTCTCGAATGCGTTCAAATTTTAGTCTTCTGGCTAATTTGTTTCCCTTATTGTCGATTTCACTTTTCCAAAATTCCTAATAATTGCCCCAACCTTGAAAATCTTGATTACGGAGATGGTTTACAACCAGACTGCGAGTTTTATGGAAAATAAAAATATTTTGCATTTTGTTTCATGCCTTCGCAGATTATGTCCATTGAATACATCATGTCGATATTCTTAGACGTTTGCCAATTTCTTCATAAATGCATCAACATCCGCAGTCTAACGATAACTGCAGCAAGCTTGAACAATTTTTATAACAGAGATGGCTTGCTGTAGGAGGTATCGAGGAAGAAGATCCTTGGTTTCTAGTTTTGTTTAAGGGTCGAAGAGAACTCGAGAGTACGCAGGTGTGGACAAAAAGAGTAGAGGTCTTCGTTAAACATCTTAGCAGCGTGATCCGATTACGAGGTGACGGTGCAATTGATCTACTCGTAACTGAGCCACTCTTTGTCGCAACTTGCTATTGTACCTGCTTATTAGAAAATGCAGAGCATAAGCCTGAGGTAGTTGGTAACATCGAATGCGAAACAAACTTTTCAGGCAATTGAATGTAAAATGTGCCATGATAAAATCGTCGGCAAATGAAAATGAATACGATACACGATTGAGATTATATAAATTCGTAGGACCTAAGCTGTATCTTTATACGTCGAGGTTCCAAAAATTCATTTGGAAGATGGAGAAACGTTCCAGTAAGCCCTCGAAACGTCTGATATTCCGGAAGCGAGCAGAAATCTCCCATACACGAGGCGGAACCCGCAGGATTTCACATGCAGGATGGATCCTCTGGCTATTTCTGCACACCGGGGAGCCAACGAAACCGATATTCGATCAGTTTCCCATCAGACTTTATCAAACGAGGTTCCAGGACGCTTTCATCGGATCGCGGCTACCTACGGACGCCACAGAAGACAGAGTAATCCAACCCCCAGAAGCGAAACCTTCGTCTCATTAACCCCGTCGATCGGCGCTATTACAGCAAATCGACGGATTGACCGAGACCGATCGAACATCGACAGCATAGGAAGAGAGACAGCAACTGAAAAATTAGCGAAACGGACCGACCACGTTTCAAGCCCAGCCGGAACCATAACTCAACCTGCGAGATCCTTCGACCTGTAATTCATCTCCATTTATTATTCACCGCCGAGCTTTCAATTCGATCCGAACCGAACCGTGCGCGTTACATGGTTCGCCACTTGTTCGTTTGCAATATCAAAAGAGCCGGTAAAATCACTTTTTCCCCCTTCGCCGTATTTTAACGAGTCAGACTTGTCAAGAAGATTTTAACAACGTCTAACAAACATGAATGTTATGTGTTTCTGTTTAGATTAAATAAAATTTTCTTTTCCCTTCTACGACATTATTCAAGAAATTCATCAAATTCTGAACTGGTCAGGATTCATACTATCTGCTGGCTGAGAAAATGTTATTTGAAATCGGAAAAATCCTGGAGCCTGATCAATGAATCTCCAAACATTTTCTCGAATCAGCATCGCCAACGAATAATTAAAATATCTGCATTATCCAAAGGTTAAATCAAACGAAGCTTGAATCTCTCCGTTCGAAAAAGCTTCCGATTCATCGATCGCGGGCTCTTCGACATCGGATCAACGATCGAAGATCGGATTCGAGTCGCGTCCCCGGCGATCCCCAGAGTCGATTCTTCCCAGCGGCCGCGATCGTCACTTAGCAGTAATTGCGACGGGACTTTCGACACCGGCGAATCGACACGCGTCAAGGACTGAAAGTGACGGGGACGTCGTCGTCGACGTGGATGCATTAAAACCGATCGCGGGAGAGAGCGTGGATGAAACTCGGCCTGTCAGAACACACAGAGAGGTTTCCCCCGATATTCCGAAGGAACGTGCCAACCGGTGCCGGATCAACCTGGACGAGGATTGCAGAGGGTTGGAGAGGGTTGCGAAGGACCCAGAGGAAAGGTTACTTTCGATCGCGTACATCCTGTTTCTCCCTTCGCTCGGGCTTACGATCCCCCGTAGTATCTCCCACTGGGAGACGACGCGACGCGACGCTTCCTTAATTCCTGATGCAATTTCGTTAAGATCGAGCCTGAAATCTCGCTTTTCCGTGTTAGGAATTAATGAGGCGATCCCCGGGGAAAGGGGGACGACGAATCGTTGCGGTCTAGGCGAGTTCCCACGACCGATTTACCTTCTTCCGATTCCCTCTCGATCGAGTGACCCTCTCTTCGACGTTCTGTTAATGTAACCGATTCCTCGATGCAGCAGGTCTACCACTAAAATACATGTATTCTATGTTTCTATTTTAGAGAATATCTTTGTAGGGCTGCCGAAGCAGTGATTGGACAGCAGATCTTTATGCAAAATGAAATTTATCTACCTGAATTACAACAAACCGGAGTGACGTCAATATGTTTAATGTCTTTAATGTTTTCAATTGCAGCAGTGTGTGTGTGTGTGTGTGTGTGTGTGTGTGTAGTCGGTGGAGAGGACGATTCGATGAATATGTTTGTAATTTAGAGCGCATAGAGTTGATGGACAAATTCTCTCACGGTCAGATGAGATTTGAGAGCTGCTGGAAAGTGTCGTTGCGGTTTACGAGACGTAGAACAGTGGTTATGACGATTATCAACGAGTGCGATTTAAATACAGAGTTCCTGTGCTCGATTGAACATCCTGTCTAGGCAGCTTGAGAGCCCGTCCATCGTAATTCGCGGCTCAACGAGGCCCTGTCCGTTCGAGTGAACGCACGCGCGTAACAACAATGTTAATTACAGTCGCAAATTGACGCGACAACCGTTCAACGCCGCGATAAACGCGGCCACGGCCTCGTCTGAACGGAATCAAGGATAAATGGGCGTTGAGTGGAAAGGAAACACTGGTACCTGCCGATCGAAATCATTTCGATAATTCTTGAATGATTAATTGCCCATACTTATATCCTCTGCCAAACCATGAACGATTCTTTCAAAGTATAAACTCTTCGAAATTTGAAAATTGCGTCAACCGATTTCAATGAATTTTTCAGCATGTGTATAACGTATAATTTTAAAGGGCGTTCGAATACTTTCGTGGCTCACTGTACATACAATATATTGCAGATATAAATCAGATTTTCATAATAATGGGAATTGTGTAATACCTTCAAAATTGGAAAAATCTGGTGAACAGCGGACATCTCGAAAGAAAGCCAATCTCGTTTCATTCCGCGGAAGAAAATGCAGGTTTTCGAGAATTTCGTTTTTCCGAGAACATCGCGGAATCCAGGAAAGACGATTCAGTTTTTCGAGAGAATTTTGTCTTGCCAAGAATATAGGAGAATCGAAAGAGAAGATAGGATTTCAAAGCAGATCCCACATAATTGCGCCGAATTTTCGGGCTCGCCGGACACGAGGGTCGTCGGGAGGGAACCAATTTGATTAACGTCGCGGAATTCCGTTTGCACGAATTAGACAATAACATTTTACTTGGCGCGGTGAGAGGGCGGGGATGGTGGGGCGCTTCCAATTATCGCCGGCCAGACCCCCTCTGCTTGCTCAGCGTTTCGCATAATTTCGAATCCCTCGAAGTTTAAGCGAATTACGCGAGTTTCCGTCGCGGACCGCCGCGTTTTGTTTCCGGGGCGGGCATCGAGTTGCTCCGCGAGGCGCGGCGCGGCGTGGGGCCGAATCCACGACGAATTACGAGTAAATGACGGCCACCCCTTTTTCTTTGCGAAACAATAACGCAATATTCCCCGCGCGGCTGCCGAGAATTCGCCCGCGACGTGATGTTGATTTATCGCCGCGATGGAATTAAACTACGCGAGACCGTCCGTCCAGCGAATCCTGAACTCTGCGTGCAGTCGAATTGCAGAATTGTCGCGGTCGAGTGGGCTGGAAATCCATTTCTGAATGTTAGACTGATTTTTGACAAAACTTTAAATTTAGCGCGTCGAGCATAAACATGCATCTATTATACAATTCTCCCTATTATTATTAAGGAGATTATTCTCCTCGTTACCGTAAGGTGTCCGAATTACGGTGGACGAATTACGTACGACTTAACACGTTCCAAGAGGTAGAGAACTGTGCCAACTTCATCTCCTAGAAGTCTCTAGGTCCGTACCTGACGCGTTACTTCCAGCGAAACGTACTCCTATGAAGTTCTAATTTCCCGGATCCCGAAGTGAGTTGTAAGTGGAGTGACCACCGCATCGGTGAGGAAGGTTGTTCCTCGAGGTATCGATTGATCGCCGGTGTCGTGCGACGGACACGTCGTGTCGCTCCAGGAAACAGGTATGTTTGGTCGTTGGGAACGTCGATGGAGAACCGGTCAGACCTCGTCTGACTGCGAAATACGGGTCGGTTGTTTCTCCGTTAATTTCCTTTCGCACTATTTGTTCGACGCGTGCATTCGAAACGGTCCCGGGAAGAGGAGAGTGCCCGTGCTCTCTTTCCCGCCGTCTCCACACAACCCCTATTCACCACCCTCTCCCCACCGTTGCTTTCTCCATTTGTCACTTGCTACGGTTCCCTTCCGCCTCGCTTCTCGTTCTCCATTGTTTCTATTCTACCGCCGCTCTTCTTTTTCCTGCTGGTTTATTTGTTTTCTCTTCCACTGTCTCCTCTCTGCCTGCCCCGCCCCCCTCGCGTTCCCTCTATTTCTCTCGATACCGCTCTCTTTATTCATCTCTCTAATTCTTTCTCTATTTCGCTCTCTGTCACCCACTACATTTCTCACCATCACTGCTTCTATCCCTCTCGATACTTCCCTCTTTCCCTCCCACGCTTTCGCTACACTACGCACACATAGTAACAAATATTAACCCTTTGCACTCGGAGCTATTTTAACTGGCAAAAAGATTATACATTTCTTCCGACCTAGAATATTTCCCATTCCTTCCCTCAATAGGATACCGAAATGCTTAGTAATTGACCAGATACCGACATTATTGGTGGCGCCTCAGCGTCACCATTCGTCCCCATTCTAAGATATTTTTTAATCGATAAATTCAGATCGTTCCTCACCCTGATTTGTACAAAAATAATCCACGAAAGTCGGAATTTCCACAAAGATCAGCAGTCTAGAGACGACAAAATCTTCAATTTCTATCGTAATCACGAAATTTCTAATTCGTTGACAATTATTTGGGAACAAATTAGGTTTTGTTTAATGTTGCTGGCAAGAATCTGACGTTTCATATGCAGCAACATATTCCCCCACCTCGTTTCTCAAAGTTTTTCTTTCTACATTTTTCTTGTCATTCTTCGTACCTGTCTCTCGGTATTTTTCTTTCTATTTTTCTCCGCATGTCCTTCTCTTTTTCGTCTCTACGTATTTCGTTCTACTTCTCTCGCTCTGTTCCTCTCTCCTCTCTCCACGTTGCACTCTACACCCTCTTCTCTATTCTCCTCTCTATCGTCCCTCATTCTCCTAGCGCACCGATCTCTGAGCAACCATTCTCTCTCTTTCGGTCTCTTTGCTTGTTCCCGTTTCCTTGAATCGCGCACAAACCCCTCTGGTCCCTCTCTCTATTCCACCCCCGTTGTCCCAGGACTACCAACCACCCGCTGCTTCACCACCCGGTTGGGAGGATCGGGGGTGGTATCTGCCCGCAGATTCACAGTCGTTCGAAATGGCCTCGTTTAGCGTCCGCGAACGCATCGGCCTCCACCGGCAAACACAGACGGGCCTGCATTATTCCGCACCGGTGTCGTATCCAGTCCCCGTCCCCGTGTGCTGCTGTTGCTGCACCCAGCCTCTGTACCCCCCGTTTTCTGCACCGACCCCCGGCCGCACACACTCGAACCTTCACGTCAAACTGTGTGCTATTTGTACGGGGCCACCCTCTGTGTACTTGTGCACGCGCGCGTGCAAACCGAACCGGCTACGCCGCGCCGGATATAGATCGGGTACGCGCAGCATAATGCACTCCGATGAAACGCATCTACGGAACCTTTCCCCCTTTTACACCCCCTTTTACTCTCCATCCACCCCCTCTGATGTGTACACCGCGTACCGCTGGAAATTGACGGATCGATGCGACTGGGACTTGCCATAATTGCGGACAGCCGCGCAATGCGATCCGTGATCGATGCACGTGTCTTCTCATACCGCACGGAAATATTTATCTGATTTCTATCTATCTTTTACAGTCGAACACGGTGAAATCACATTTGTTCTCGCTTGGTTATACAGGCTGGTCCACCTAAATATATATCTCCGTTATTTATATATTATTTTTCATGACTTGATGAAACGTACCGTATTGAACATGAATGTAAGAGCCACCATGTGGCAGCTTCCCTAAGCATTAAACAACCTGCTCGAGGTAGGTGTCCAAATTCAAGCTGGTGGGGGGGAAGTGGACAAGTCGCGGAAAGTATCCCATTAATAAAAAAATCCTCCGTTTCCGGGACTTGCGAAAGCTTTTTAATTCTCCGGAGTGTCGTTTGGTCGGTGGACAGTCGGAGGACGCTAAGGGCCAGAGAATTATTTCCGCATATTGCGCGGGTCGGTCGACGTTTTCGCGTTTCACTCGCGTTGCCGACTGGGTGGGGTGTAGAAAAAAAATTGGAAAAATAAACCAAAGAACCCGGAGGCGACCCCTAGCTGGAATTTATGTAATGCACACGGGGGGGGCGGAGAGTACGGAAGTTACTCCCGAGAAGCGGAAACGCGGGCGAGCAGGTCGCCACTTCTCGTTACCCGGCTCGAAAACCGACGATAATTGAATATCGACCTCTACGCAGGAACGACGACGGGGGGCCACAGCGTTTTCGTTATCGTTCCGCGACGGGTTCGAATTGTTATTTCGAATTTGGTGTAGCCCCGCGGAAATTATAGTGCGCGGCCGCGCGAATTCGCGAAAACGCCTGGCAACGTTCGCAAAACGTCGATTTCCAAGCGAGACCGATAACAGCTTCGATTTTGTTTCTGCTCCGAATTTCCGTCTCGACAACAGTGGATTTTTCGGCACCCGAGAACCCACCGAGCGTTCCTCCCTCTCTGTCTCTCTCTCTCTGTATGCTTGAAGCCGAGCTGTATTTAATCAACGCGATATTGGCCGCGTTTTACGCCGTTTCGTATAGGCTGGATTACGCTTTATAACTTGCTTATGAGCTGGGGCTGTGTTCTTGCTCGCGAACTTTGTTTTAGTGTTCCGTTCGACTCGCTTATTTACCGATTCGCGTATTTTAGCTCTCGTTTTGTTGCTTTTGTCCTGTAATGCGCTTTCGTTTGTTTTAGTTTTGATTTAGTACGGGTAATCCTCCTACAACACTGTTTCTCTCTAACACGATAAGAAAATTGCGGAAACCTTTGTACAACACTGTACTTCTACAGCACTGGATAACATGATTTTTGTTTAACATATTTCAGAACTAAATTACCTTAAAATAATTACGGCATATTAAAACTTGCTAAATCTATCGGAAGCGAAAGCTTTCCGGTCGTAATATGGCTATTGAGGACGTTCAAGATTTATTAGTGGAAGAAGAAGTTGATGATCCTTGGATTGGATTGGATTGGCATCCCAAGTTGGAAATCGAATCGATTCTGAGGATTGTAGCAATGATGAAGATTGTGAAGTTGATGTTTAAACATTAAAAAAATTAGAAGAAGGCCTAAGCTTAGCTGAAAATCTTGAATCATTTTCCTTGAATGCAGACCCTTTCGCTGAAAGAAGCCGAAAATTCCAGAGGGAGCTGCGAAATTGTCTATCTAACCAGCAAACAAACCAAAATTACAGATTCTTTAAAGAGGACAGAACGTGCAAAAATCTAAATGAAGAAGAAGGTTCAGAAAGTGAAGGTGATACCGTTCAACCGAAAAAACGTTCTCGTTTGATCGCACTGAGTAGTGAAGAAAAATAATCTTTTTTCCCGTTTTGTGTTATACATACATTTATATTTTTTCAAGAAAATGTTTGTTTTTAATATCGGTTTCGATGAAAAACCAACTTGTCTCGATCAATACGTTAACCGATGGTACACGGCTGAACACATATTAATGGAACTTTCAATAGCAACAGCAATTTTCATTGTGAACTAACAGGTCAACCTCGATAACCTGATCCAATACATAATTTCATTTAAGATTGCAATGTAAAAGAAAATTTCTATGCTTTCTGTTGGTACAGCACAATTATTGAAAAGCTTATTAATAGGCGCCCGGTAGGGTAGGTAAAGTGTTGGAAAGCACGGTTTACAAAGATGAGAAAAGTACGCGAAAATGAATAGAGGTACAGCAAAACATTAGCAGAAACGTCGTGAACCTAATAATCGTTGAAAAGGTCTGAGTTAGGTCTCTGAGGAGGTGTTATCAGAGGGTAAATTGAAGTTTCGAGTAGGTGCAGTTAGCAGTGGCCGGACCTAATGTTTTTAAGAGTTTATTCGCGGTATGGTTGTACTCTACGTGGGTTGGAGAGAGGGTTCGTGTTTTATGAAATTCTTAGTGCGGTGTCCGCCGCGTTCCATCGCGTAATCGTCGGCCCTATGTTAGCCTTTCAGCTGATAGCGCTTGGGATTATTGCGCGGGGCGCACATTCACCCCCATAACGCCGTGCCGGGGCTCTATTTACCGTAGCCGAATGTTTGTTTTTCATTACATGGTCACGCAGGGACGTGCGTGGCCGGATTGCGCAGCCGCGGCCCATTCATTTTGTAATGTTCGTTTCATGCTCGCTAAACGGAAAGTAAACTCGAGCCCGCGCCAGAATGGCCATCGTTTCGCGGGAGGAACGTACATACGTCGAAGCGATCAGGATAACTGGCAGCAATCGATCCCTTCGAACGGAGTACAGTCCATAGGAAAACCTCTATTCTCTCTCTCTCTGCATACCCTTCTTTTCCCTTCGAATAATTCCACGCGTTCTCCCTTCTCGATTTTCACCCTTTGCACTCGGAGCAATTTCAACTTGAAAATTAAACATTTCTTCCGACCTAGGATATTTCCATTCCCTATAGATTTTGTTTTACATTTTATGGATATGCGAAATTGATATCATATAATAGCTCGTACAGTACCTAAATGTTTCCGCCTCAGAGTCACCGCTCGAATGCTGAGGGTGAAGGGGTTACTTGGGGTAATTTTAGAATGTATTCCTGTAGGAATGTTTGATCGTTTCAGGGCTTACATTCAAGACAGACGATAGCACTGAATGATAGAATTACTTTCATTCGAACAGAATTGCGAAAGCATATCGAAACATGAAAAATCAAACCGACCATTAATTTAAACAAGATTGACTCGATTTGAAGAGGTACCTTCGAGTGTTAAGGATCGGTTTTCAATATCTCAATTATTGAAATTCGTAAAAACATATTCGTCATGCATTTTCTGATCTGCTATTAAAACACAGAGTTTACATGAATACATATGTAGACAATAAATCCGCACTTGACTTTATTTACGTTCTTCGCCCCGGAACGTTCGGTTAAAAATCCATTAATTTTCTCTCTGTTAATACGGTAGGATGCTTCATTTCTCCGTAATTGTGCCGTAATGTAATTTATATCTGCATGAAACATGACATTCCGAAATAAAATACAATTTGTTAAATGGAACTGCGAAACCGGAATTGATGAAATACGACCGGGAGAGTTGTTTCGCGCAACTATTTTTGCCGAATATGAGGAAACCAAATTTTGTAACATCTACTTAAATTATGAGATAATTTTCATGTGCAGCTCGCAGCGAACTGGCTCCCGGAAGACTGGACAACCGAGTCTCCAAATTTAATCATCTTTGCAAATTCGTGACATCAAATATGCTAAAATCGCGAGATAATTCTCGTACGCTGCTCGAACGAAACGGGTCCCGATGAATCACGTGATTTACCGTAAACGAAATCGTTTCCGTCACGAAGAAAGTACTTTTAACGTCCACTTGAATTGTCTCTGTCAAATTAGAACGCCGCATGCCAACAATGCGCCACGATTTTGTGCAAGATTTATGGAAAAACGTTCTTCCGAAGGAAATATCTCAGCTTACTCTGCTTCTACATGTATTAAACCGTTTCCAAAATTGCAAATATGTACATAGTATATTCTAGTATGTTCTACTGTTTGTCTAGAATATTCTAGTATATTTTGGTATATTCTCTCTCTCTTGTACATGTATTAAAGCATGTACAACTCAAGTATAGGGTTTTTTCCGACTCGACACTCGATCCGAGAATTGCATCACGTGGACAGAAGATTCAGCAAACGGTTTTTCCAGCGAAAGCGACAGCTCGAGATTTAATCGTCTCGCGAGTCGCCTGGTTACAGCCAATTTGAAATTTAGCGTAAGCCGGGATTGACATTCTCGGGGTGTGCCACAGCCTGAACGTTGGCAACCGCCTGTCGCCGGAAGTTCGCAAGCCGCGTTACTTATGCAACGGCGCATCGTTGCGTTTCACTTACTTTAATAAGGCCGTGGGATAACTGCGGGGGTAAGCTGTGTGCATCCTCAGCATCCCCTATGGCGAGATGGGGTTACTTCGAGAGAGCTGGTTTAGTAGCCAATTTTTGGAACGGCTTGTACAGGGAGGACGCATAAATCCCCGAGGCACAGAGATTCGAAAGGAGAGAGAGAGAGAGAGAGAGAGAGAGAGAGCGACTCTCGTTGCGAGCACACGTAAAAAAACGCGCGGGAAAACTCGCCGTCAGCCAACAGGAGTCCCTATTTCCTTTCCATTTGTATTTACGACTCCGTACCTCCGCGGATCCTCCAGCATAAAGTTGCAAATTGCCTGGAAGGACGGCGAACCCCGGTTTTGCGCGTTCCGTTGCGCGCGCATCATTCAATTTTCCGAATCGACGTCCGGGTGTTATGCGAGTCCCCGGGAAATTTGAATCGATCCTCCGTCGAACGGCTAGTAAAACGTTTTCGGGGAATTCTCGCGGAAACCGAAACACATAAACGTCTCGACACCTTCACCCCGGACGCTTCTTCGCTGTTGCAATAAATTCGCGACGCTCAGACAACAGCTGTCGAAAGGTGGGATGTCTCCTAAGCGCGTCTGAACGCGCAAGTTTACGTTCGGGACGAATCAAGTATAAGAGATCCCAGAGCTTAAGAAATCCCACCTTTGTTGTCCTGGATTATACCACGGCAAGCGCTTCGCAATTAGCACAGTTCTTTGAAAAACTACCGAGAGCTGCAAATTACAAAAATATATCGAGCACCATCGTGGACACCGTCATCCTGTAAATAGTTCATATGTAAATACAGTTTTCATCAGACGCCTTTAATCATTCGATTACCTACTGCACGCTGGCGCTAACAAGTTCTCCAGTGCTCGTGTTTTGTTCGGTCGCGAGAAGCGTTTCGCAAAAAGGCAGTATTCTTTCGCGAAGTAGGCAACGTTCGGTAAATCCGCGGGATTCAATCGACCGATTCCATGCAGATTTTCCATCGGGCTGCGTAACGCTGCAACGATAAAACTCTCGACTCCGTTCGAACGGATCGTTCATTAGCCCGTAAACGATGAGCGTGACCACGCGACTCGCGTTATCGCGAGCCCGCCCCGCCCCGTCCCGGCCCCGGTCCACGCGAATGGCCCTCCAACCAAAGCTGTCTGCCCACTTACAATAATTGGCGGTGGAACTGATTGGTGCGGCCCATCCGTCAATTAGCAGCGTACAATACCTGGCCACACATCGGGCTCGATCAACCGGGAGCGATGGTCGGCACCGAACCGCTCTCGCGAAACGTATACTATGCCAACGGCTATTTATGGCCGGTCGTTCACGCTATTACGAGTTCATGTCCTCGAGCAACTTGACCCAGACCTGACGACAGTCTCGCTTCAGCGAAAATATCGCCAATCTCTCGTTCGCGTCACTCCGCGTGGAAAACACCTTTTAATATCATTGGGGCCGCAAAAGTTGTTGCATCCGTCTTAATTGGTCTTTTCTGTAATTCGATATGGCTTTTATTAAGCGGATGAATTGGGTCCTGTACCTCGAAGTTATATTCTAAGGAACAAAATCGACAGAAATGGATCATTTGTTAATTTTCGGAGGTTCCGTTTGTAGTTGTTCGACTTTCAAGCACTTCCGCGTAATCTCATTGTCAGTTGAAATAAATTGTTTTTAATTCCTAACCGAATTTTTCAATCCCACATGTACAACCAAGTGACGACACGCAACAAGTAACTGTAATTCCCCTCGATGATTCCTCGTTTCAAGGGCCATCATTCCAACGAGATTAATATCCAGCGACGCTCGAGACTTCATCCTATTAACAAAAGAAATCGTTCGACTGCTTTGTTATGCACCCTAGTCGGCGTAATCTTGTTTGCGAGCAACGTCCATTCAAGTGTCTCGCGTGAGAAGCGTTTACTATTGTCTTCTAGATAGAGTTGGATATTCAACGATCTCTTTCGGGATCAGTATCAACGCTTCAACGATATCAACTGTTCTAAAGAGAACCCTTGAGATGTGCTCGTAAGCTAGAAAGTAGAAACTTCTAAAACGACACCACGAACCTAGCAAGAAAACGTTTCATTCTGGAACTACTTTCCGATCGTCGACAGCAATCGCAGAACCTTTTTGATCTTGATTATTGTCCTATGAAACTGCTAGCAACATGATCGCGTTGTTTTTCTGATTGAAACGAGTCCAAACACGACAGAATTTCGATTACACTTGCTTGTTTAAACTTCGATAATGTTCGGATCAATTTGCAAGTCACGTTATCCCATCGCTAGCAGCCAGCCAGCAGACTACTACCATGGGAAAACATTTTCGACAATCACGCAGCACGTAATTAGCCGAGCGCTCCACAATCATCGTTGCTCTATCCTCTCGGAACAGCTTGAAGATCCTCAGAGTTCCACTTTGGAGAGCCCGGAGAATCCCTCTTTCCACCGCGAATACCCAGACCACGCTACAGTTTCGTGGAGGTGTTTTAGAGCGGTATAAGCCGGAGTGCTCTTTTAAAAATATCTTATCACCGGGCCGTGACACTCATCCGAAAGGAGTCGCCAAGCGGAAGACTCTGTCGGGAAGAAAATTTGATCGATGGATTCTTCCTTCCTCCTCTTGCTTCTTTCACAACTTTCTCCTTTGCTTTAAAACCCCTCTCTCTCTCTCTCTCTCTCTCTCTGTACCTTTTCACTGGATAGACCAGGTGATAGAGCGTCGTCCCGTCACTCTGGGCAGAGACGAACTCTCGTGGAATTCACTCGAAAGGCTCTCACTCCTAGACTCCTAGAAGATCTCGTCCCTTCCAAAGACACTCCGATGATCTTTGATCGCCAGCAAGGAGGAACCGCGGTCCTCCTGGAAACAGCCTGGATGCTGCGGTGGTATGAATTATAGAGAGACGCTGGCGGAAAAGTTTCACGGAAGCCACTCGAGCGGCCGTTCGTTTCAACTTGCAACACTGATAGATGGAAGGATGATGAAGAATGAGGATGCTACATCGGATGTATTTATACCCGCGACTCTTCTTCTGCCAGGCGAATCTGTTCCGCCGGCTAACTTCCGCCAACTGCATCTCCGCTAATTCGGAGCCCGTGTTAGGAAGCACTTCGAGCTTCTCCGGGCACCAGACCCGGATGCGGCGATTCGATTATTAGGATTTTTCGGAGAACGCTATGGGATCTTCTGTCCGCGGTAGACTGCGGATTTTTGCAATACTGATATTGATGACTGCAATATTTCTGAAAAATTCGGCAACGTAAAACTCGATAGAATTTGCTACGATTTTCATTTATTCCGGATCTACAAACACTTTCTTCGAATTTCCTTACAACTGGAGATCTTTCTTCTTCTTCTTCTATAGGAAATTGATGAACACCGAAATCGTTCTAATCACTACAATCGAAAAAGCAAATGATTTTCAAATTTTTTCTCTGTGTCTAAATCTAGGTAAGTTATACATATACATGTACAGAGTATCATTGGAATTGGTTGACCGATAAAAAAGCTATGAGTATGAATAAGCTGTGTACGAATAGTTCTATTTGGCGTTCTTGAGCAAAACCTCCGAACGAAACATTTCCAAAGCTTCGGACCAGAAGACCGCCTCAAATAAATATTTCTTCATGTTCATTCGCTGGACAGGTTATCCTAATTATTGCACGAATAATTACCTCGGAAAACCGAAGCCAACAGCCACGAATGCTCGTCAACGTCCCAAATCGAAGATTGCAGTCGGAGGTAGTTCTTCTAGGACTCTCGGCTTTAAAAATCCGCAGCTGCTGAGACCCGTCTTACTCCCAGTTTGAAGCCCTTGCAGCCGGATTCTGCAGGGCGTTAACCCTCGAAGACTCTCTCTCTCTCTCTTTCTCTCTCTATCTCCCTCTGCCGATCCGAGGGTAGTATGGTCGCCCAACTAAAAGCGCGTCGTTGAAAAGGCGGGGGTGGCATTCGCGACGCATCGCGTCCCATTCGCGCCACGCGCGCCAAAGTACGTCGGCGCCGTTTCATTAGATATCATTATAATTGCACGGGGGAGTAATTATTGTTGTCCGGTGCACGGTGGCGGGCGCGGAGTGGACCGGGCACACCAGCAAATGAAAAAAAGGTCGTAATAAAAATTAATGTGCCCGGCCTTCTCCCCTGCGAAAGAGCGACCGGGTTGCGGAAGAGGGGCGAGTTCCACCGGGGGGTTGCAGGGACACGGTCGAGTGGCTGGAATGCCATTTTCGCGGAACACTCTGGATCTAGCGGGCCAGATAACGAGAAAAAGAGGATGCCGAGGGCTTTTTGGCAAGCATCCGTGCGGAGCGCGTGATGCGCGCGCGATTCCGCTGTCTCTGTGTCCGTCCGTCTGTCTGTCTTGCCTAGCTGTCTGTCCTCGTGTGTCCGTGTGTTCGTGTCGAATCGCTCGCGCACCAGCCACGACAGAAAAACGAAAAAACACTGTATCTGTCCGGTGGTGAAACAGGCTGGAAGTATTGTTCCAGAATTAATACGACGACCAGGAAAAAAGAGAGTCCGACCGCTGTTAAAGCAGACTCGAACCGGCGCCGAAATTGTTTCTGATTTTTCTCCACGTCCATAGCAATCTACATTTACTATCTCGTTCGTTTGTGTGTTGAAACTTGTGTGAGCTTCTGGTCTGAAATAATGTATCCGCGTACTCGAAAATACGATTTAATAAGGATACTCGACAAGAAGACCGGACACACCAAAGACACGCGGCGTCGCGTCACAGCTTGGAACACACGCGCACATAAAACAGTTAAATAAAACATTTCAGACCGGTGATTCGACTGGCACTGGTAGCTTCAGTGTTAAAATTCCTGATCCGTTTGGTTGTCAAAGCGAAAGCTAAATCCTCGTGTATCGATTTGTCATGATCCTCAATAGTATTATCATATAATTTTACATCCGCGTCGAACCGGCTTCGATTTGTGACTTTGTATTTTGACGCGAATAGGTGCGTCGAATTACAACATAATCGGGGCATTCCCCGGGATCGTGTTCTCTGTGTCGGATCTCGGGATCTGAATGGCAGAGGATGATTCCAGCCTGGTAATTATCTCGCCTTAAATTACCTAATAACACTGCGGCCACGTGAGATCAATTCGAACTGGGTTAATGTAATGTCGCACGGACGCGCGACAGCATTATGCTGTTGACCGGCTATTCGACTAATGATCAACCGGGTATACCGAGCGGCCGACACTTTAATAGCGTCGTTACGATGATCGTAAACGACGCGGACGTGGCCGGCACGCGTACACTGAAAGAACCGCGCCGGTTCTCCCTCGGTGGATTAAGGGAATTGTA
Organism: Lasioglossum baleicum; assembly: GCF_051020765.1. NCBI lineage: Eukaryota > Metazoa > Arthropoda > Insecta > Hymenoptera > Halictidae > Lasioglossum > Lasioglossum baleicum. The sequence continues at coordinate 11,284,379 of NC_134934.1, forward strand.
TCGGAGATTCCGGCTGGCCGGCTGTTTTCTCCGATGGCAGCCGCGACTCGCCGTTTACGACCGAGTCATCGCAATTTTTCGTATAGATGGAGTTCACGCATCACGCGTATGATCCATTTGATGCGATCCTATTCGAAGTTTTATTATTATATAATCACCCGTTTCTTTTTTCATTTGAGGATTTTTAAATCCATCAGCTTGAGGGGCCATGTTGCGTGTGCATAGAACATTCAACTGTGCTCGTTTTTTTTCAGAATCCACTGCAGCTGTCAACTTGAAATTTTTGGGGCACATGGTGCTATGCTAGGGAATCTCGAAATGGCGAATAGATCGCATTGGATGAATGAGGACGAGAATAAAAATATAGTCGAAGAGTATCAGTAGAAGTATCGCAGAAACCATGATAGAATCCTGATGGATAACAGGAGACGAGCTCGAACTGTGAACGTAGCTCGCAGAATAACAGCTAAGGGTACTCGGACAACGAAGAACCGCTGCGAAGGAATCGGGAACCGCGCAACAATCTCAATCCCTCTAATCGAAGTATTGAATCAGCGAGAGAAGATTCAAGGCGAGTCTGAAGCGGGGCGGGAGGGGGGTTGAAAGGAGGAAGAGGAAAGTGTTAAGTACCGGGGGTGGCGTAGGTGGAGAAGAGGGGTTGGCGAGGGTGAAGGTAACCGGCTGGTATCTCGGAATGATATCGGCTGCCGGTGGATATCAAGCCGCCGGTGATTTAGTGGGAAAACGAGAGAAAGAGAAAGAGGCGGAGAAACCAGAAACAGAGGAAGAGCGAAAGAGCAGGAACAAAAGTAAAACGAAGAGAATTGAAATAGCTGGTCTCGAGGTCGAGGGGGATGGGACGATGCCGAGGTGGCGATTGAGCCAACCGGAAGAGACAGGGAGAAAGAAAGACGAGGAAAAGCCACGATTAAAGAGACCACGATTTCGGGAAGACCTTCGAACGCGAGCTTGTACCATCTTACTTTCCATTAACCGGCGACCCCGGCGATCCTTCGATCCTCATTCATCCCCGACGAACGATCAAGAGAGACCGATTTGTCTCCGGGGAAAAAGAGTTTACACAGCCAGCCGAGGCGAATTAAAGGCTAGTTGATCGGCTGTTTGTCAGACGATCCCTACTATCTGCTGACTCGAAAATTGCATAAGCCTCCGTGAAACGGGACGCCGCGCAGATATGTGAAACAAGAGCACTGCGCTCAAATCCGGGATGTCTAAATGTTTTTTTTTTTTCATGTGAAATTGGCGAATCCAGAAGCTAGCTAGCTAGCTCGGATAGCCTCGGGAGAAAATCTTTTGATAGATTGGCACATGTGTGAGATGTATACATACATGTATTTCGTTTAAAGATCTCCTGATTAATTTTTATACTTTCTACAAAGGATCGATAGCTTTCTTTCTGATACTAAGAACCAACCCCAAAAATTTGTCACGTACTTTTTCCTCAAAAGAACCAATCTTTCCCATCTAAGAGTCACTTTTAGCAATTCTCTCGCCGCATCGAAAGTCCCCAGTAGAGTTGCCATAAAAAGAGAGAAGACCCCACCCAGAGCTGTCTTCATAATTCCGAGGATCAGCGTTAAAGGTTTTCTAGCTAGTTTTTTCGAACAAGAGCGTTTCGAGCCTGAAAGCCTCTACGGTGCTTATCGTGGCGAAAGGAACGACCCGCGAACAACGAAAACGTTCGCGAACGATGGGCAACATCGATTGCCGGGGTGCGTCAAGTCATGTGTTAACAGATAGCGGTCTTAATGGCGGTGTTTAGGGAAAGATTCGCCGATTTCACGATGATTGCGTCCACTGTCCCAGCGTTATCTTCGATCTAAACTGTCCCGGGGACGGGTACGCGGACGCAACGTGATATTCTCCGTTGTCGCAAATCTTTTATCTCGAGGGAAGAATGCTGCTCGACGATATTTCCTTGCGGGGGCCGAGCGTGTCCAGGCGTATTGCTCTTATCAGTGCTTAATGCGGGCCTCCTTAAGCCCCGGGAGCAACTCCTTCCGAGGCCGCGGGTGCTGGATTTATCGCTGGGAATCGCGAAATTTATCAGGCAATTGTCCGTCACCCCTCGGATCATGCGAAAATCACCACGCGATACTAGAACGAACATGCCCACCACCTGCACTGGTAGATCGTAATGATCCGTCATGCTAACATCACTGTATAACATTGTTACCTAACGGAATGCTCTGACACAGTCTTTTCTTCGTGTGTAACGACAGTATATTACTGCGGACACGAGTATAATCGACTGACAAATTAAATGAATTTATGGAAGTGTAGGAAAAGATATCACCGAGATAACAAAGCGATATCTAGCTGTTTTATGGATTTATGACAAGGATCAGTGCACTTTCAAGCAGGAAACACATTGCAAGATTTTCAAGTCATTCAAGAGAGAAATAACTTCGTTTTCTGTGCTTTGTAATTGATACAATTTTTATATTTTTATCCCCTTGCACTCGAGTGGTTACTCGGAGAGAGTGAGAGAGAGAGAGAGAGAGAGGCACCACTAATAATTCTTATACCATTATTCAAAATATTTGTTGCATTATTAAGTTTGTATTGAATAAATTACTAAACGCTTTTAATATATTAATAAACTACCGAAATTATTGTAAAATGTATTAATCACGACAAGAACGATCTCCGGCTGGTCTCTTTTTCAATTTCTCACTCTCTCCCTCCCACGAGGTTCAATGAAACCGATCTCCCCCGTTCAGTGTTCCTCCGTTGAAACAGAAGCCATCGGGAGACAAGAGGATCGAATGAACGTTTTACCAGGAGACATCGATACAGCTCGCAAAGAATCTAATGAACTCGGATGACGGGGATGATGGTAGGGGACGGCGGCAGTCGGTCTGGTTTCACGGGCAACTCTTCCGTGAAGCTAGACATATGTAATTTCACTTTGCCCGCCCGCTGGTAGACATTATTAAGACAACATTCTCCCGAATATTGCGTTCGGCGAAGGGACTTTTCGACGGTGCGGTGCAATATTACTTACACGACGTATTTCCTCTCGGAAGACTAAACACGGGAAGGAAGCGGGAAGAAGGCGACTTTGCGTCTCCGTTCCTGCGTGAATCTACGCAAACTGAGTTCGGATGACTGGCTTTCATATGTAACTACCAGAAAAATCAGGGACAATATTGGAGAGAGAGAGAGAGTCAGTCCAGAAACGAGTCGTCTCTAATGGATTAATCACGGAACAACGAGGTTGGAATAGATCCGAATACTTTTCATTTCTTTCGCGTTTCGAATTTAATCTAGCAATTCTTCCTCCGGAGCACGTCTCGAAATCGCAAAATTCTGCTTCGAGAGCGCAACGCTGACCAAAATTCCGCGACACGTCCTTCGGCACGAATCACCAGACTCTCGTTAAGCCCCGTCCACGCGTGCAATCGCGTCATCAGGTTAACTCTGCTAATAGGCGGTGCGATGACGCGCGAATTCCGAGCAGAATTTCAAGAAACTCGTCTCGCTACCCTGTCTCGCCGTTAGTTCCAGAAAAATCCGAATTTTACTGCTCGTTCGCTTCTATACTGTCTCCATTAAGGATGCGTTTATGTTCGGGCTGCTATAAACGTGCGCGGAGCGATAACAACGAAACGACCGAATAGATTCTATTGTTTTAAATATGTGTTTATGCTGAAACAGCTGGTGGAGCAGCACGTTAACTTTTTCTGATGCCATACTGCTACTATACGGTTCAACTTGGAGATAATAGTAATTGTTCTTGAGAATTACTTGTGTTTGCAGGGTCTTTAAACTCCTGAAATGATGCTACTATCGCTGGTTCACTATGGGCGTAAAGATAGTTCTCAGCTGCTTTTGTCAGGCTCTCTTTAACGATGTCATTGCTTTTATGGTGGCTCTGACATGGAGCACCCTAATCCAGGATGTATTAAGTACATTTTTGTGGAATCGTTATGCGAAGTAAAAATCCTCTACGCTAATTTCAATTCTTGCACTAAGGTCTCTGCACACTACTCTTTCATTTCTACTGTGCAAAATTCCCGGATTGTCAGTTGCACTGTTATTCAGAAATTACTGTGCGCCCGGCCGGCGGCCGTCCGCTAATTATCGTCGTTTAATCATGGAGCATTGTTTCGCAAAAAGAATCGAGTCACGTCAGAGCCATCAGCCTTCAATAGGATCCTAAACCTCTTGAGGGAGCTTTTAGCCATTACGACACACCCAACTACCGTCGAGTCTCTTTCCCCTGTACGGGGGTGGGAATAGAAATACGCTGAACTTCGGGCACGTGTGTGTCAGGATCGAAGGCTATTACCGTGACCCGGGGGCAAAAAGCGTCAGCTATCCTGGGTACCTGGCGGACGCGTAGGATCTTTCGAGGATCTGTGGACGGGCGGGGGGTCGGAGGCGAAAGAAAACGGAAAAAGTCCATCAGCTCTCTTCGTTCGGTGTGTATCCCTCGGCGAAGTCCATCGTTCAAACAGTTGTCTCCGAAACAGTTTCTTTTCTGTTCAGGGAAGAAGAAGCATCGCGTGACAAGTAGAGCTCGGTTATTAAAGATACCTGGCCCGGAATACCTGTCCCAGACGATTCATAACCGACAGCTTAAACAACCGGAACGAGGTATAGTATGCGAGCAGGAATTCCTGGAGAGGGTTAACGCGCGATGGAGCTTGCGCTTATGACTGGTTTATAGTTGTTAATTCCGTAGGATGTCGCGTGACGCGAAAAACGCGAGCTGGAGGGCACGAAAGGCGCGGAATTTGGTTCCCGTATCGTCCATCTTCGTTCGCAGGAGTGACGAAACCGGGCCGGCGGCGAACAGGCCAGAGGCTGCGGAAAAGCTCCCGGCGGTAAATTCTCATTTGCCTAAGAGACGCGGCAGCTTCCACTTCTCTCTTCTCCTTTTCTTCTTCTTCCTCTTCCTTTTCTCTTCATCTGCCCGGTTTTTCTTTCGCTCTCGGCCTGACGAAATTTACTTATTTCCCCACTCGAAACATAGCGAAAAGAATTACAACAGAACCCGGGCCATGAATCTTCATTCCCAGGCACACGGAATGGCCTGACCCGAGCCCCTAACACCGCGCGACGACGCAACGTACCCTCTTCACGACGAGAAAGAAGATGGCAGTGATTTATTTCGACCGGCCAGGATTCAGCGTTAGCGCGACGCTGACGAGAGGAAGATAAAAGGGTTGCTGGAATATTAACGCGAACGAGCTGGCTGGTGACTGGGAGAACTTGAGTGCTGGGGGACGAGGGTGTCTTGGTTGAGACGTTGGTTAAGTCGTTTCGCTGTGCTCGCTGTAGGGATGAATTACTTGCAGCTAATTTTCGTGCAATCATTTTCGTGCGATGGATGCGCAGCTATTTCTGTTCGAGTGCAAAATCGGCTGCACCCTCGTCTTTGCAGTTCTTCCTTTTGCGATGCCACCGATAGTCAGTTCGAGCTCTGACCAGCCAACCGACGAGACGCGCTCGTTTTTGCTTCCGTATTTGTACACTTTCGTAAAAAGGAAAATATACTTTATCTTTCATTATGGAGATACATATTTGACCGGTGCTAATTCCGACGTTCTTATAACTCGATACGAATTGGTAATTGATAATTTACGAATAGCTAGAAACCTGAATATAAACCGCTCCTTTGCTCCGCCAACCGTGCAACAACCGAAACCACCCCTCAATATCCATATTTAACAATCATCCCTTTCCCCCAGTAGCCGCCAAGCCCGAATCCGACCAGCCCCCTCGCAAAGCATTAGCATCGACCCTCCGCAATCTCCTAATAATTGTTTAATCGGCCGTGTCCCTGTGCAAGTTCTCCAAAGTACGAGAATCCATCGTCCGCGTACGCGACCATCTCGAGAGAACGCGATTTTCGAGCATAGTCGAGCCTGGTGGCCTCCCAAAAATTCTCCGTCTTCGCGAAAAGGTGTGGGGCATGCTCGAAGACGCTGAACTCCGGCTAGGCAATTCTGGACCGGGTCTTTAACGAATCGTGAATTATACAGCTTATTATTCCAATCGTGGATCCCGGCTGCTTCGAATCAGCCGTCGCGCACCCGGCTCTGATTCGCCGTCCGAAATTATTACCGGGCGAGAACCACCCCCCCCCCCTCGAGCAACTCCCTTCGCTCTCACCCCCTTTGACTTTCTTGCCGGATTCTGCTCCGATTCTCGCGCGGAACGAGAACGAATAAGAAGAAAACCCGGGGAAAAAAGGGGGGAGAGCGAGGAGGGAAAGTTCGCCCGATAGTAATTCCTGACTCGACTTCGGCGCCGAGTTTGCTAGCTTCGGGGGTCCCAATTAACCCCGCGCAAGCTCGCAAACCCACCAGCCGACGTCGACGTCGACGTCGACGGAGAAACGTCCTCCTCGTCCTCGTCGTCTTTCCGCTCCGCGGGCTCGCGAGAAATCCGGCCGAGCCTCCTGGAAACGACTTTAAACATTAAACTTTCGAAGTCGCCGGATCGGGCTCTCGCTTCTTACGCGCGTTCTTCTACCTCGGAGAAGCTTCAAGATCGTCAGGTGTATCGCCGGAGTAGTGTACTTGATGCGTGTGGACGAGCCTGATTTTACTCGTGGTTTTCATGCTTTTGGTGGGGTAATTTAGTTCTCTAGTCTGAGAGATTTGCTTTTGCGGTGTTCGAGAACAAGAAGAGGTATTTTCTTGTTCGGAGAAATCGGTGAAGAGATCTTACAGGTTCGTATCAATTCTTTAACAAGATTGTTTAGACTTGAGAGGATGTGGTTTCGTAGGAATTATGCGTTTATGAATATAAAACAGTAATAGATTTTACAAAATTCAAGAATGTGGTAATGTTGCTTTTAACGTGACAAAGTCGTTAAGGGATCAAATCAATTTTCATTTGCAAAACGTGGTTACTTTGCATAAAGATCTGCACAAAAAGAGTCAAGAGTCAAGATTTTGTTCCTAGTGTTTCTTGCTGTTTCTCACTATTTATTTGTAGTTCGTGCATGACTGTCGCTTTCAGTGAAAAAGTGAATGTACAGAATGTAAAAAGCATAGATCATTTTGATGAACGAACAGCTCTTTCGAGTCGAGGAACTCTCGCGGTTTCTCTATTAGCGACGATCATAGTTGAATTTCCTGGTGGCAGACCATAAGCTACGTTGCCCGACGTTATAGTCGAGGGATAGTCCGGGCGAAACAGGTTTATCGTGTCCTCGGGAAGGAGACGAAGGATGACGGGTGACGGATAATGGATGAACGATGGAGATCCAAACCGGAAGCCGCGACATCGACAGGAGATGGGACCAGCTCGATTTGCATCACAGCATCCGCTAGAGTGACTAGTTTTTCCTGTAAGAGAATCCGGCCAGGAACGTATGTTACCTTCCTCTGGAGGCTGTTAAATAAATCTTGATATTCGCCTATACGTGTATATGAAATTCTCGATGCTCTTGCAGATTTATATTTCGTCGTAAGCTTGTTAGTAAAACGGAAACTTTTGTTTAGAGAATTTATATAGAACGCTCCCACTGCCGAGCAAAGCAAATGAGACTTTCGTGGATTCTTACAAACCGGAAGATGCACCCTCATTATAAACTCCTACAGGCGACTCACAAGAGAAGCAGAATTTTGTATCATTACAGACAGACTGCGGATTTTTATCAGAGATAAATATTTTTTAAAAATATACTACTGATTTTAATCATTTTAATGGTGAGAGGGAATCGTTAACGAACCATCCAATAGTTGAGACACTTTCAGTGCTCCCTAAAGTATTCAATAAAATAGAAAATTGCAAAACACTAAACCTACCACTGCCGGTTTTATATTTTTTTCATTTTATAATTATTGAAATCACGAAGTTGCATATACATGAAAATTGATTCGATGAATGTTTTCATCCAAGCGCATATCGTAATCAAAATTGTACAAGGTCTAAATAAATAGAGCCTTGTCACTTTTCTAAGCTAAAACCTTTTCAATCGCTTTCAGAGCTCGATAAGTTGAGTGTTGAACGATCATTTTCATATTATCCCATGAAAATGCAACGTTGGATTAAGCCGACGAGCATTAAGCTACAGAACGATCAAGTTTCTATCTTCAGCAGAAAAGTCGACAAGACTTGTGAGAATCGATAGGCGGGTCGCGTTGCCCCCGAGCAGCTTCCGGGGTCATTTTCCCGGATGATGACGCCAGGCCAGGGATCGCCGTAAATAATTAAGAAGGGACATTATCGCGGGCACACTGGAAAGCGAGATTGTCGGGGCTGGCCGTGAATTTATCACGTGGCTCCGGCACGGCTCTTTCAGTCTCTCTCTCTCTCTGTTATTCGTCGACGAGGCCACGGGATCCCGCCATATTTTACGGGACCGGCCGGAATCTTTTGTCTTCATAATATTTATCCCACCGCGGACGGAGAGAGTAATGGACCGTGGGTCCCTCGAGGAGGGACCGAACGGAACGGGATCGCAGACTAAAGCGGACAGAGCCTTCCGCCCCCGCAAAGCTTAACCCTAAAACCACCTTGGAAGAAGCCTCCGAAGCCCACCGGACGGAGGGCAAAAAAACCACGCAGTGTTTCTTTCGAATGCAAAAATTCTACGAAACCGTTTGGCGCCGTTTCTCCCGGGAAAATTGACGAAAAATTGATTAATAACAAATATATAATTGTACACGATAAATATATAAGAATAAAAGTATTTCCACAAATACTTGTGCAGACTATTCACTTTCATTTTGCTCGAAAAATGTATGGGCTCAACAAACCAATTGTTTTTAAACATTGCCTCGAACGATCAGTATCGAAATCCTTGAAGGATATCCTCTAAAGTCCGAAAATTGAAATGAGACAGGAACTCGAAGAGCAAGCTTCCAGCTGATACCAGCCACCGTGTGTATCGACTGATGTATTCTGCGAGTGTTTGCGGAACATCTTTACGAACAAGAGTATACATATCATAATAAGCTTAGGATCCTCGAGGGTCAAGGCTATAAGGTCGCAATAAATTTGATAGCAACGGGAGGATCCAGGGAATACGGAATGGCAGATCTAGAGGGGGAAAAAAAGATAGGGAGAGAAAAACGGAAAGCCCGGGGGTGGGTCGCCTTAATGTCGATAAACGACCATACGTCTCTGTTTGGACCCGGAGCCGCTCGATTCGATTTATCCCCGCGTTCTCTATGAAACTGTTGTGCCGTCGAGCGCAATTTACAAGAGCCCCGTTCCGTTCCGCCCCCGGTTTCAGGCTCGCTCGTGGGGAAACGGGACCGGAAAATGGGTTGGAGTTTAGGAATATTGCGGTCGAAATTGTTCGGGGAATGGTCGCGCGCGGTCGGTGTTTTAGGTTTCGCGACGTTACGACCACCGGGAAATCGATAATGCCCGAGAGCTGTTTGACAATTAGTTCGAACGGCGTTATTTTTTACCGGGCTTGACAGTGAGATGGTTAGTTGATGTTGGTAGACGGTCTGGCAAGCTGTGATCTCGATTTAAGCAGAGGAAGATTGTCAGAGAACTGTCCAACGGTACAGATATAGTGGAGCGGTGAACATCGCGGCAGAATCAAACCAATGTATGTACAGCAAGGAGCATAACTGATTCAACACACTTTAAATCAGAATAACTTTTTTATGAATAGACCAAACGACTTCAATTTCTCTGTAAGGCTAGAAGAATTGGTTTAGTAAATGACGTCTAAAAAATATTTTGAAAAATGCATGTTTTGTAGTGTAATGTAAAACATGTAAAATAGTCGCATTTAGCGATGCCGCGTATACGTAGCGTCAAAGTCCTTCGAGTTTGAGGAGTCTAATCACCTAATCTCTGAAAGAAATCGCCATTGGAACCACGATCGCTTCCTGATCCAGTCGAGCGATTATCAAAGATCCAGTAGTACCATCGTGACGATCACGATCCCCATGCTAGTCTTTTCGAAATCCCCAGGATTTCGCGGAAGGGTCCTTCGGATTTTCGGCGTAAGGGTTTCACAGTTCAGGCTCCATATCGCGACTAGCAATACGAGTTTGACTGCCGTAACAGGAATCCCAGGAATCCCAATATTTCGGTTGCCATTCTGTCCCTTACGGTTTTATCTCGCCACGTTCGGCGAATCGACTGTTTTCGCACGTGGATCACGTACGAGTCGAAGAATGGGAGGAGAGCCGAGAGACCGAGCTCTAAAATCATTTTCGGGAACGGATGGTATCTACTCCAAGGGTCGGGAGAGTCTCGCTTTCTGTCGCGGCAATCGATGAAAGGTTAAATGGGCGGAAACGACGCGGCGATTTTAACATTTTTCCATCAGGACATCGGGGAAACGACTGCTCCTCGTAATCGCCATGGGAAAAGACAGCACTGCGCTTCTCCTGTCCCATTGGCGGGAACTATCCTTCAATTATTTCGTTTCGGTAACCTTTACTCGCTGGGTAAACTCGATGTGGTTGAGGATAGACTGTGGATCTTTGTGGGGAAATTGCAGTTTTCTTGCGTTTTTGTGGAAGACAGGAGCCATTCGGACTTTTTATTTCCCGTACCAGACTCTTGATAAAGCCACCACTTTAAATCTTTCTCCTTTATACAATTTTTCACCACGTCACCTTTACTACAAACGCACAAACTCCGTAATCTATGACAACAGTATCAACTTTGATTAAAATCCGCGACATGCACGGTTGAAAGATCGTGATAAAAGATTGCTGCGATAAATTCACACTTAAATAAATCGCTTCGATTCCGCGAAAAATTTTTGTGGCTGCTCGGTCAGCGGTACTAAATAATGAATCGTCCGAGAGGATCGTTTATCATCGATTACAACGGTGCATATCTGTTTAAGCATAAAAATATATTACACGAAGACAGTGTATCCGATAGCCCCCATCGTGTATCAATGTAGTCACGTACCGTCGTTGTGCAACCATAAAGCGAAACGAATTGTATTGGGTCAATAATTATACGAACTGTGTTTATAAAATTGATCAAGGGGCCAATAGCTTTGCTCTTCCCTTAACTTCTCTTCCATCGCGTTCGTCGGAACACGAGTCTGTCGTGCTCCATAAATGAAATATGTTACATTCGCGAATCAAGCGCACAAATATCTTTTTTTATAAACTGCGAGACGGCGTCGATCAAACGTGGAGATTATCATATTTTCATCCGTACCGTTCCAAGCGGCCATCCAAACGCACTTCAAATATTTATAATCGCTAGTTTGGCTCATAGGCAAAAATATAGGTTGCACTAATTGCGAGAGACACCAGGTGTCGCGTCCAAAAATGAATTTATATTGCAATGCATTCGCGACGGTTCAACTAAAATGAAAACGACTCGAATGTACCATAAACCGATGTTAACAGAGGGCGCCGAAGAAAAAACCAGTTACTCAGATCGGAAATTAAGAGAAAGAGGGTGCCCGTCTGAGAGATCCGGCAATTTTCAATCAAGTTCGCCGATTAAAAAGCGATCGACATTTCCGAGGACGACGCCACCGTGGGCAAGAGCAACGTCCCAGATAACGATCGATAGGACGAGGACCGCAGACCGAGGTGCACGCGGAGGCATTCCCCCGAATTCCAAGGAGTTCAACCACCGATTTCTTCGGCGTACGTTGCTCGAGGGTGGGGGTAAGTGGCACCGCGTGTCCGAAACTGTCGGGGCGTCGCGGCGAGGGGGTGTGGGAACCGTGGACCGCGACAGCAAATGCGCTTTTCTTCCCTGACCTCTGAAATATCTCGGTCCTGACCGGTCACTGACACGCTGCGCGCTGCTGTCTGTGTACATGCCAAAGAGAGAGAGAGAGAGAGAGAGAGAGAGAGAGAGAGAGAGAGAGAGAGAGAGAGAGAGAGAGAAGGAAAATATAGGTCTAGAAGACAGACAGACAGGAAGCAAAAGATCGTCTCCCATTGTTAAAGTTGTTAAGGGATGATCTAATTTACGGGGTGAACCATGAATCAGTAGAGATCACTCTGTTCTTAGCAGTTCGATCGAGAAAATGTTTTTATCAGATACATACATATCGTAGCATGGTTTCTTTATGTTACGATGCTTGCCGAATTCGTTTTAAAATCCTCTAACAGATAGGCGTAAAAAAGTTACAGGTGCATCTGCAAAAAATTGCAGGTGACCTTGAAAGAATTTGCTATAATCGGGTGAAAGCTCTCTTGAAACCATGCTATATCGGATAAAAATATTTTCGATCGGACTGCTAATAACAGAGTAATCTGTACTCTCTATTCTACTCTACTCGACGAATGATCCGAGTCGGCCACACGCTAAGCACGTCTCAACACCGACCGATTATTTTTCAAATAGTTCAGGGGGATAATACCGGAGGTTACCGCCGTGAAAAAGCTCTGGGAACAGCAAGACTGCGGGAGGGTGGTTCCGAGGATTCAGGGTGGAGAGAGTCGGTTAAAAATAGCCACCCCTTCGACGCCAGCTTAGCTCTCCGGTCGGTCGTCCAAACAAATTGGCGTAGGTCGGTAAGTAAAACAACCCCCGAAACTGGGCTCGTGTGGCCCCTGGAGCCATCGTTCGCCGGATCGCAGCCACAGCATAAATTCCCTCCGGTCGAGGGAGCACAGAGTATCGGTGAACAAAGAAAAGACGGTGGCTCGCGCTCGATCGGCTCGATCGACCGACAGACCTCGGATCTAGGATAACGAGTAGTAACCACCGTTCGTGGTCAGACACACGTTGATTCCGCCTCGTCCTCTTCCTTCAAAAAACAAAATAAAAAAAGAGCGTAACGTTACCGGTTACCGACCATGCGGAACTTAATCAAGGATACAAGGAGAACGTACGCGCGCACAGCAAAGAGACGTGGACGGTAAAGCACCGCCGTAAATTACCGGCTCCGATCCCCCTCGGGAATCCCGTCGGAAATTCGAGGAATTCTGACGAACCTTGCCCTCGGATTTGAACTAGATACCGTAGCACAACTGTCTTCGTAAGGTACCGCCTTTGGATAGCGCTAAAAATTTCGAGCGGAGCGATTCCGATAGCGTTTTTCGTCTTAGCTGACTAATCATTCGGTCGTACTACTGCGAACGCGCTTCAGAGACCAGTTTGTGTAGTAAGGTGGTATGTATAGATATCTTGAAATTTGAATTTCGTCGGAAATGAAATGCCCATCAATGCCCATGAATTTCGGTAGCATCGAAATCCCGATCAAGTCTCTCTCGAAGAGACAGAGGAACGTGTCAACCGGTGCCGAAATAGAAAACTGAAATTTTTATGCCTGTCCTGCGCATAGTCGGCGCTCCTAGGAGGATATCCACGGGTGGCGCATAAAGCGGAGGGTTTAAGGTGATGTAAGGATAAGGATAAAAGCGATTTAGCCGGCACGTCGAATTACAAACGACAGGTAGCCGGGTGTATCGTTTCCTCGGAGGTTGCTCGTACAAACACACACGCGTAGAAACCTGTACAAACAGCAACAGACGCGAACGAACGCACACGAACGAGTGCAAACGCGTACAAGTGCGCAAGAGTGTATTGAGCGAGGGCACACGCACGGGTCTGTGCCTGCGAACAAATATTTGCGGTCCTTGTATGTATATCACGACGGACGACGGGAACGCGTGTCCCTCGCCACTTCAACGGTTCCCATTTTCCCGACGTAACAAAGGCCCCTCGAGTGTCAAACGACCCTTATTTCGTCCATCGTGCTTCCTAACGCCCCGTCAACCGGACCGCGTCCCTTAACAACCAAATAATCCACGTCCCGAGCATTTTTACCCAGACCCGAGGCCGTATTTATTAGCTTCGACAGCTACGCGAGGAGCCGCTGCTCGAATTGCTGATAACCTCGATATCCTGTCGCCACCGATGGAATTCGAGAGATATACGCCACACCCCGCCGGGATAAAATCAGCCTGCATTTGAATATCGCGTCACAGATAGTCCGAGCACTCGATGACACCGCTCCGACAACTAACGAGCGACTTATGGCCCGGAACGCGATGTCTCCGATGATACAGAATTCACGCGTTGACGACCGTTCGCTGTCGAACATCCCCTAAAAATCTCACGAAGTCTAATCAGTAGGCTGCGGACCTTTATGCATTCGTGGCCCATGGAGATTTTCAAACAATGCTAGAATATAAAATTCGATAGAACGCAGTAGGATTTCATTTCGTTGCACTTTCTTCAAAGTCTATAAAAATTGAAAATTCTCAGAGGGTTTACCTCTCGAATCTTTTGGGACCCACAAATTCGAACGATCGGTTTTTAACGAGACATGAGATAATCGAGGAGAAACTACCCTGTTCGATCCAACAAATCAACATTTCACGGAAACATCCACAGTGCGGTAGTCGCGGAAGCGTTCTAAAAATTGCAGGTGCGTTTGTACACTTTTCCCATTCCGATTAAAGAAGAACACTTTCTACGGGAAAGATTCCACCGTACTTTCGTCCCGGAGCAGCAAAGAAACCTATAAAACCGCGAACTTCCTAATCTTCGGTATTTCGAAAAGCCTTAAGTGGCTCGGTTAAGTAGTTTACCGTGCGAACCTTAGCCACCGGAAGAGGCGGCACCGGCGACGCTTTGGAGACTTTAATTTTCGAGTAAACTTCCGGCATAAGTCTCGCTATAAAATTACAATTCGCTCGCGGAACGATAAACAGATTCGCGGGACGTCGAGACGGGAGAGAGAGAGAGAGCGAGAATGCAAAAGCGGAGATGAAGGAGCAGCCGTGGGGATCAGAATGCAAGCCGGCTCTGTTATCAGTGTCTCTTGGTTCCAGTCTCTTGTTCCGTGAAAGACGAAGGGCGAAAGGGCCCCTGGTTCCTCCGCGACGTGTCACGTCCGGATGACAAATCCCTCTTACGGCTGCAGCGGCGTTGAATGTCCCACCCCCTCTGCCAATCTTTCTCTCTCGACGAGGTCTTATTCCCGTTTCTTCCTTATTCTATCCATCTATCTCTCTCTCTTTTCCTTCCTCGGTACGGCCCCGTGTCTTTTCTTTCATCTTCTAACAGAGACATTCAACGCAAAAGTAGTACAAGTCAAAAGTTTTTTATGCAAAATACACATTTCCTTCAACGATTGTAAGAAACAAGAAGCAAATACGAATATCTTCCCTCCTTTAAAAATTGTATGCAGTTGAAAATTATATATTACGTATCACGAGTGATGCTAATTGACTATTGTTTATGAATTATGTTGAACGTAGGAGCTAGCCTAAGGTAACAGCTTTCGACACGATTGTGTTTTACAGACCTCGAGCTTAATTCCTCATTATCCCATGATTAACCGTTTCGACTGGCACCATTTTTGAAGCAATCGACTATCTCTCTCGGTGTTCCTTCTCTCCGAGAGTATTTTCTCCGTCTTCCTCTTCTCTTCTATCTTCTTTCGGTCGAGTTTTTCTCGAGTCGCAGCGGCCGTTGTTGCAGGGTAACGACCAGTCAGCCGGTTGAATCGGAATGCGATTATGATTAATGGATCCTCTATGTAGGGAGGGTGGCGAGAATGGGCGCGGCGTTACTTAGCCGGCAGAAAAGCCGAGTAAACAATATTAGAGGGAACGCGGCGATCGTCTCGTACCCCTCTGCTCGATTACCACGACACCCTCTTTTCGTTTTTTTCCCTTTTGTTTTCGAAGCTATTTCCTTCCACCCGCAACTCGAACGACCTGAGCCGCGAGCAAGTGATGAATTAGTTTGCCTGGACATTGGACGAGGGTATTATCATTTTGCCAACCCCCGTTTTGCTACCGTTGGCTAGTATGGAGACCGAGCCCACGTATCGTCGTGCGATTACGTTGTTTTTTCGCAGATAAGGCTGCTGCACTTGAGGAAATTTTTCTTATTGGATATTGAATTAGACTCTGGTGTGATATCATTTATTTTTTGTACAGGCCAATTTAGGTTTGATCTCGAAATCGTCGTTTTGTTAATCGATTTGAGGCGATCAACCCTCGTACAGTTTTCCTGAAATAAGTTATACTGTTCTGTTATATACAAGAATAAAGATTTTAAATTTAAAATGATAGCAGAAATTTTAAATAATAATATTATTCATATTGTAGGTTTTGTCCGAAACTTCGCGACATTTATTCTTTTTTGATGCGAAACACAACCGAGAAACCTAAGATGTAAATGTTAAACCTAGCCCTTCCAAGCTCCGATCCATCACGCGGACTCCCAACGGGAGGGAGGGGAGGGGAGGGGGGGGAGACTCCTCGAGCCCATACTCTTGTTTACTTATTTCTCCTAAGAAAAAATTATTTAAACCAAAAGGTTGGTAATATTTAAGCGTGTGATACTTTCCTGATATGCATACAATCGCGAACTCAATTCTTCAGAACACAAACATGGATGACAGAGAATATGTACGACATTTATATATCTACAAGATTTTTACATTTATAGAATTTTTGTTTTGGGTTTTGACATATTATTATTATATTTGATCCTTAGTACTGGGATTAATTTGTTATTCTTTGGAGATAAGAAGAGCGTTCGGGTCCGCTCCCGTCAGTGTTTTTCTTTTCTATGCACTGCAATTTTTAAAATAATTTTTTCAGAACCTTTCACCCGAGGAAAATAGTCCTAATTTCAATTTTTCCAACTTGTGGGCTCGAGGAGACTCGAGAATAGGAATGCTGGGGTTAACTCATCAGTTTGATGAAAAAACATCGAAAATTAAGTGTTTACCTTGTTATATTATCGGTCACTGTGTCAATTTGTCATCGAGGGACGGATTCAGTCCGTGAAACAAAGGACGGATGAGGGTTAAAGGTAAAAGCTTTGTATCAAAAATGAATAAACCGTGTCGATTCAATAGCAACGTACATATGTACTAAACGTTTTACAAATTGAATAATATGGAACCATAGGCGCCTTATCCGAAAGTACGTTAAATCATTGACATTCTGGTGGTTCGAGGATCACGGACGGGTTCACGGGAACGAACCCCGAAGCGATGATAATTTTTCGCACGCTGACAGGAAACGGCGACCGCGGACACGCACTTATCATCTACGTTTCGTGCAGAGGAGATAAGGGATTCCTTGCGAGGGTTATTTATGGGGCTGCTTAATTACACGAGAACAAACGTCCGAGCGGACGGTACGTGCCGCGAGGCTACGAACGAGAGAGGAAGAGGGAGCAAGAGAGAGAGAGAGAGAGAGAGAGAGAGAGAGAGAGATGGGTAATGTAAAGGGCACCCTCGATACTCGTTTCGGCGCTCGAACGAGGGGACGAGTGTGTAAATGATATGGGCGAGTCTCTGGTTCGTGGCTGAAGGGGTTGAATAAACTCGTCGCGCGTTGAAAGCGAATGACGAGTAGTCGGGGCGGTGCTACTTCGGTTCGAGGACCCGTGTTATCTCTATAAATCCCAGGAATGCTGAAATGCGCTCGAAATCGCGGTGGTCGTCAGGCATATGCGCCGGGAGGTGCATTGCAGAAATGCGGTGAAGCGAACTGGTCGCCGAGAGTGTCCAATCAAGCGCCAACCAATTAAATGCAATAAGAATAGCTTAATTGACTTTCATACGCATAATAAATCGGCTTTAAACGAGAACCTGTTCGAAAATTTCCTACTGGAAAAGGGAACATTTTCATACATCGGACGAAAGAAGAAAATCAATATTTTTTTATTACAAACGAATCAAGTTTGATTTCATCTAAACAGAAGTGGACTCTGTTAAAATCTGCATGACAAGTCTGACTCGTTAAAACACGGCACGGGGTTAATTAAAGATTTCATTCGCTCGTGTAAGAAACGATCGAGAAATGATTTATTTGAGCTACGCACAAACGATTTCAGATTGAGGTTCATTCGAAGAAGAAGTTACTTGAACATACTATTTATCTCGACATCATACAAAATGAAGTTACTTACAATTAGATGGAGAGAACGAATTGGTTCGAACAATTCATTGTTTAAGATCGTTATTCCTTTTCGTGTTCGAAATAAAATGTGCTCGAACCTGTTCAGTATGCATCCTGTTGTCGGAAGGGGAAAAGGATCCTCCCTTCGTCCCGTGCATCGACCACCGTCTCTCTCCCCGAACCCGGTGCAGCCCTACACCGTAACTTTCGCAATATTCTCGAGTCTTTCTACTCTTTGCGAAATTACCCCTCTCCCTCTCCTTGCTCGCTTGTCTGCGGAACGACCGTGTGCGTCGGTAATGCTTTCAACCCTCCCACCGGTTCGGTTCACCGACCATACACTAACAACCATCCGCCTATACGATCGTAAAAAAAGAGAACCAGTAGAAAAGAAGAAGCAGCCAGGGGGATGATCCTCGCCATTTTCCACCACGGGAGCTAAACGTTGAACGGGCTTTTATGGGGTCCCGGATGCGGCCCATGAAAAATTTGCGGCGAAACTTTCGAAACTGTTGCGCCCGTTTCCTCTACCTCTCCCCTGCACCGTCATACCCCTCCGCCCACTTTTCTCACCCTTTTCAGGGACCTTCCAATGGGAGACACTCGCGCCTTTGTTCGCCTAACTGCTCTTCGCCGAACGAGTTTTGTTTTCGATGGTAATTCGCGAACGGGGTGGGACTTTCCTTGTTTCTACGGGTTGTGGAGCGGGTGGGGCGATAGGGGGATGGTTTTAGCGATATTAATTTTTTCTACGGTCCCGAGTGTCCACCCTGGGCGCTCGTTTGTTTTCGAAATTGCCTCCCGTTGTTCTCGAGACCTTTCTCAAACTTCTTCTGACCGCTGCTTTTTATTCCAACCCTTCAGTGGTGTACGGCGCGGCGTTTAGATTACGAAGTATCATACTTGGACCCTTCCAGAACGCTGAATTAATTTTCCGAGATACCTTCGAGTACGTATTCAGGACTAAATAATCGAAATGTTCTAAACAGGTTGGAGAAGCTGGATATTTGCAATTATCGTACAATATTGTAGCGGAAGTTAGTGTACGGAAGTTTATGCAAAATGAAAATGTTCTGTATTGAAGCAGAAATAAAAGAAAAATTGATTTTATCCACTAATGACTTTCTTACATTAAATAGGATATTACAATGTTCTGAAATTTTTGTAATCATTTACTATTTCATATATTTCACCGAATCAATTTTTTAATTTTTAATTTCATTCAATGTTCTAATTGTGATGAAAATTGAAATAAATTCAATCTTGTCATTTTTATAATAGGCAACATTTTTTTTGTAACATTGCTCTTGAATGTTTGCTGTTGTATCACGTGAACTTAGCGTTTTTAATACTGGTTTAGGTTAGGTTCTACATACATTTGAACCGTACCAGTTTGAAGACTTTGAAGCTTCGTCCGAATCGCTTTTGTGCACTCTTCCTCGACGGAACAACCCTTTTCGCGCCTACTCCATCGTCGCTCTGCTAACCTATGCATGGAAAGCAACTCGGTGCGAGGCCTTATAACGCTCGCTGACAAAATGCCCGGACCAGACTCTCGCTCTCACCGTGGTTCGAACAGCCACTCGGCGAACGAGGTTATCGAGCGGCGAGCGAATTTTTCCATCCGTTTTACGAGTCCGCCGAGAACTTAGAACCCCCGCCGCTGACAAAATGTCAACAATAATTCGGTCTCTCCTTTCGCAACTTGCCAGAAGAAGCCTAAATCTTCAACCCTTGTACAGGTGATAATGTATGGTAGTTGTGGAAGCTTGTTTACATGAACGTTATCCCTGGACTGCGAATGTTTATGCAATTTCCAATTTTTATAGATAAATTTGTGAAGGAATTCCAATGAAATAAAATCCTCTCTATTTTTTATTTCATTGGACACTCTTTGTACTGAATTCAATCGAATTTTATATTCGAGCATTTTTTGAAAATTTCGTCTGGATTAAGCAAGTTACTAAACCCAAACTAAAAACCCTAATTATCGCTAAAAGGGCTAATCATATTGTTGCACAAACAAAATTTTCAAACCGGAAAACTAAAACTACTTTTCATTAAAAGCAAACTCCACTGCAAGAACAACAATCCAGAAAACACCTCGACGAACGAACCCAGGCTAAAAATCGCAATCAGAACTAAAAATGGCACCGAATCTCCCACACCGTGGGCAACCATACTCCTCGGAGCATACTCCTCGTTCAGCCATGTCTCTCCAGCGGTCTGGCAAAGCCCGCAATTTCGTCCCCTCGTCGGTTCTCCCCTATCCCGGTCTCCATTCTCTCCGGGCGTCTCTCTCCTTCTCTCTCTCTCTCCCGATCGCCTCGCTCTAATTTAAAGCGACGCATTGTCGCGGACCCTTCGTGTAGCGAAATAAGGGAGTCGCGGCTTTCCCCCGAAGGAAGGAAAAACCGAGGAAGAAGCAGGAAGCTCGTGGAACGTGAAAGAAAGGGCGCGTCGGGACGGTCCGCTACGGGGGCGGAATCTTTTCAAGGAAGTTGCGAGTTGAAAGTTTTTAAAGACCGTCAACCGGGGGAACGGTGGTACCCCATTCCCCTTGAATATGGGGTCCCTGAAGAACATGGTACAGCCGCGAAGACAGGGTTGCAAGGGACGAAGGGAATCCGCTTCCATAGAAAAGAGGCGTTCCGACGCACCTGCAGATTTCGCGACCGTGAACCGACGCTCTTTGAGAGAGGAGACAGAGTGCACGGGAGGGTAAAACGGTGGTTTATAAGCGTAGCGTGCACAGCATGAGACGGAGAGAAAAGTTCTGCGTGAGAGAAGAGAGGCGATGAGAGAAATTGTCCAAGTTGGAGAAAGAAGAGGTTCCCCAGTGTATGAAAGAGAGAGAGAAAGAGAGAGAGAGAGAGATGATTTGAGTGAGCCGATCAAGAAGAAATCGCAGCGAGCGAGGATGTTTCTGGCCCAACGGAATCCGATTTCATCGAGGAGACACCGACGGATATTTTCCACGGTGTTCGATACCTCGGAAATAGATTCGCAATAAAAACGCAGTCGAATCAAAGAACGCCTTGACTCGCGAAAAACACGGCTGCAGGTTTCCCCGAGTACGAGAGCCTCTTCAGAGGCAACTTTGGTGGGGAGGCTATTTATTTTTTTATTTCTTCGGAAAGCTCGGTTCGCGTGAATACCTTTTTTTAGTTATATTGTGAGTCTTCAGCTACAATGATCGCTACACTTGTCGATTCTACCAAAAAGTAAGGAAAAGTCTTCGGAAATTTTGCTGCCCGAATTAGAAGGTTCGACTTGAACGGCTGTGATTTTCCTCGTTGGAAAAGGTAACGGCGGTAGAATCGGCGGAAAATCTCTGGCGTAAAATTGGGATCGAAAACGAGCTGGATCGCCGCCATCATCCTGCCCATGGGACCGCGTGGGCTCGACGTGGATAATCGATGGAAGGAAACAGACGATTTGCCTATAGATCGCAGGTTGCGCCACACCGCGCTAAATCACCGTGAACGCTGAAAAAACACACTCGCACACAGAGAGAGAGAGAACAATCTCGTTTGTTCGGAATCGTCAGTGGAATCGTCCGGTATCGCGCAGCCGCCGCGCCGCGCCGCGCCGCCAGCCACTAAATCAAATTCGAAAACGAGCCTGTCTCGACTGGTGGAGTGTGTGCGGGAGCGAGAAATCGGGCCCCGAAACCGGAAACTAGTCCCGTGAATTACTGAACCTCTCGCGCGTACACCGGAAGTCCTGAATCCAGGGGATTTTTCGCGGACAGAGAGCGCTAATTATCCGCGAAACGTCACCGGTTACCGGAATTATCGTGTAGCATTTGCATAACAACCCGGCGCGGCGCCGCGCCGCCGGGGCGTAAGTGCAATCGAAACGAGTGTCATCGAAATATAATGCTCGGGCATTTAATTAATCGCGACGATTAATCACCGATTCGAGCCGCGCCGCCCTCGATAATTTCGCCCTACGAGCGGCGAAATTACCTCGCCCGTGAATTTCTTCGCCTGCGGCAAATTGTTTGCTCTGTCGCGGATTTTTGATTCTGCTTCGTGCACTGGCTGCGCGCGCTATCGATCCGAAATGTCGTCAATTGCAGCATAAAACATTTTATTGTGAGCAAATATTCTGAGCAAAAGTTCTCTCAGACACACTCTGATTTCAACGAAAAAACGCTGCAAGTCGATGAAATATCGAAAGGTAAACACCACTACGCCTAAAAATGGTAAAACGTTTACCGTGGTCTGTTCTCTGCGAGAAGAGACTGACGATGGCTGCTCTCTCTCTCTCTCTCTCTCTCTCTCAAACGGAATTAAAGAAAACAAACGAAGAAAGTAGTACAATTATTATGTCCTCTGTTATGAAAATGAAGATATTTAAGAAAAGATACATTAGGATTATTTGCAGGTCGGTATACTATTTTGCACATCTCTATTTTGGTCTACAGTAAGTAGAAATGGCAATCGATGATCAAACTTCGTAATGAACGCTGAGAATCTATTATCGGAGAAACGAAATAATCTGGGATAAAATTTAGTTCCACTATAATTAGCAGAATTTCAGGCATTCTCTGATTCTACGGTAAAACTCCGCGGATTTTCAGTAAGTAGCGGCGACAGCCAATAATCAGACTTCTTAATGAGCATTCCAACTGAATTATCTCGGAAACGAAGCAATCTAGGAGGAAACTTTCTACAATTTCGACTCGATTCTACCAATAGAATCTCCCTCTCTCTTTCTCTCTCTGCCTCGCGCCATTTATCCACGATCTACGACCTTTTCCACCACACAAATCAATTCCCAAAGATTGAATCTCTGCAACCACGGGTCCGTTCAAAGTCGAAGGTCGTCCTCGACAATTTTCTTCGCCAAATCGGCGAAACACGGTGAACAGGATACAATACGGGTCTTAATTGCAACGGGAGGGTTGATTCTAACGAGTACTCGTTTCATAGGAGACTTCTGTTCGGTCGATCGACTCGTATCTTCTTAGAAGCTGAGCCAGCACACCCTGGACAATACAGTATATAATTTGGCATCTTTTCATCAAATTCGCAACGCCGATTTTCATGAAATCATGAAAATTTTCAAACTTTTACGCAAACGTGACAGTGGAATCTATACGGTTAACCTTGATACGAAGGGAACTTCAGCCCGATCTCACTGGAAGTTGACTCTACGAGATGCAGCAGGACGTGACACGATTCGTGACGGGTGGTACTTGTCAGTACCCCAGGGTCACATTCGTGTTTTGTCATCGTCCAATTGGTCGTGCGTATGTTTGGTTTTATCTAAACAGTTATGTGGATTTATCTATGGTGGTTCTGTGCGTTTATCTAGGACGGTTCCTGCCAGAGATGGTCATGAACATCTGTCGCGTGATCCGTAACACACACATCAAACATCGAAAGTCGAAAAGTAAGGACCGCTATATTGTACAGCGGTGTTATTAAATTATGGGTCGGTGGGGATGAAAGGGGTGGCCTTCACGTGGTTCCGGTATGCTTGAAGGCCCATTTGCCCCCGGTCGCGAACTGCACATGCTTATACCCTTTCGGCGCGGAGCTTGTTTAGCGAAGTCATTACACGGGAACTTTGTTTACCGAGTAGAACTAGGCTCGCGAGTTTCCGCGCGCGCAAAGCGCAAATTTGTCTGCAGCCGCCGCCAGCTGCCGTATAATCGGGGATGCATTTCCCGCGTTTCGTGTTGGCTCGCGATTTATTCCGAGCCGTCAGCGAGAGCGTGGAGGCTCCGTGCAATGCGGCAAGGACTTCGTTATTTCCTGGATTCGGAACCGTTACGGATCCCCGCCGACTGGCGCGACTGGCGGACAAAAAATCGAAGCCAAACCGATCCGATTGCGAATCGACGCCGCGGAAAACGCACGTTTTTCCCCTGTATTTTAAAATACGAACGGAACGGCCGCTCGGTGACAAGCACGTTTCAATTAGCCGCGCGCCTATTCCACTCCTCCCTCTGTCCCTGGCTCTCTATCGTTTTCTCTCTCTCTCTCCCTCTCTCGTTTGGACATTCGGCGCGATCGGCCCCGATAGAAAACGACTCCGAAATCGGCGGCAATAAAGCACCGCCGCGGAATGAACGTGTCACGAGCCGTTTCTGCGGCAATAAAAATATCGCTTATGGTGCAATAATGCCGGACCGGCGTTGTCGGCGTGTAACGCGCGTGTAATTTCCGTGCAGCCGACGCGACGCGACGAAACAACCGGAATCGATACGGATTCTGTAACCGCGGCAGCTTTCGCTGACGGCTCCTGCATCGAGCGAAACGACCGTACGGAAAAATCGTCTGTACCGTTTCCGAGTCTTTTATGAACCTCCGTGATACTGCGGCGAACGGTTCTTTAAGCTGGGTTCGATTCTATGACGGTCTTTGTTGTTGCGATTCGATGCAGGGCCGAGAACGTTTCGACGACCATTACCGTTCCGCACGCGGCCACGACCGGTTCGAACAAGGTCTCATACGACGGCGATTTCCAATTTTTTGGGTGTGGATGTGCTTCGCGCGTGGATGTACAGCTAGTTCAGGAACCTCGGAGCTCTTCTAGCATCATTAACGATATGGTACAGTTAGGTCACTGGACAGGGAATCTTTATGCGAATCGAAAATTTTGTGGCTTATTCGTAAACAGCGGATCTTCATGGAAAATAAGAATTTTCTTTAACACTAAACCTACCGTCACCGGTCAAAATGACCGGTTCCAGATTTGTGATTTTACGATTATTGATATAATAAGATATCTTTAGTGGAGCACATATTACAATAGGAGTTGCACAAAGGTTAAATAAAATCAATCTTATTTATTATTATAAGAGAACATGTACCAGTTACTTTCAAGGCTCGATAGGTTTAGTGTTGAAAATAACGACGATATATGTATAACCCATTTCGAATTTGAAAGTAATTATGGTTCTCCCATCAGTTCCTGAAATAAAGGTCGTTCGAACCAAACATCAGAACGAATCGATTAAGAGCGTCGCGTCGTCGCGTCGGGCGGACTCTCGGTTTCGTCTTCCACGATGTTTGCCTAATTAGCTCGGCTCCGAATCGAATTATCGATTACCGATACCATTCCGATGAATCGATCCCGCCTCTTGAACACGTGCTAACCACGGCAGCTGTTTAAGCTGTCCGAAAGTCGTTGTCAATCTTCAGCTTTGCAAATCTGTCCCGAGGCGATTCAATATGAAAATGGTGATTGGTAGACTGCAGATTTTTATGCGTTTACGAAGAAATTAACCGGGTGAAATATAAAACAGTGAAAAATATAAGAAATCTAAGAATATTGTTCTGTTGTTGTCAACGTAGAAAGGCTATATCAACCCCTTGCCGTATTTTAACAAGTCAGACTCGTCGTGAAGATTTGAACAAACTCTAACACATATGTATATGAATGCTATGTGTTTCTTTTTAAATGAACTAAAATTTCAATAAGTGGTTCTGGGAGGGCTTTTCAAGCAACTCATAAGACGCCCAATGTGGTGAAGCTAATGAAAACCATAGTTGATCCATCCCAATCCCTTATAAACCTACTCGAGCACCATTTCACGCGATTATACGCCGCAATAATCATTATGGGCCACCGAGAACAGATTTCGAGGATTTCACGGTAAATTTTGCGGTGTCCCTAAATTCGCTAAAAAAATCCAAGCAACCCTGGGACAGCAGTTTTGCAGCTAGTTCAGATAGAAGGGTGTGCGTCGTCCGGTCGCAGCCTCAACGGCCGGTTGAAATCCCTCGGAAGCCGCGTCAACGTTAATCGAAACGGTCTTTTAAGCACACTGGCAGCCGGGCCCGACGTCGATTACCCGCGAGATCGAGTTAACGGGGAATACCGTAAGCCGTCCGCGGATGGGGCTTCCACGGCGAGAGAGCGTGCAGGGGGGTACGGAAGATTAGGGTCGCGTGCGCGCGGAAACTTTCTCGCCGGGATACTGGCACAGCCGACCGTCGCGTCGTAAGCCGTATTAATAACGACAATAACGCTAATCGTCGCCGTAAACGATAATCGCCCTCGGTACGCCGCGCCGCGCCAGCTTACAACGGACGCGTGGAACCGGCGATACGCAAACGCCCGAAGAAATTTGCATCCTGCGGAACCGACAGATGGCCGCTGGTGCGATGGCGCGGCTCTACCCCGGAAATTCGACTTGAGAAGATACAGCTTCTTAACTGAACAAATTATGATCGTATCGAATTTGAACTTCTAGTATTGTGTCGTAACGCCAGGAGCGGCTAAAAATGCTCCAGGGCTGCACATGGCAGTGCTAATTCCGCGGCAACGCGACTCGCGTGGGAAGAATGCGGACGGTTTCACACCCGCTGCGGATCTATTATTTAAAAAGCCCGCGAGAACGCGACGACGCGACGTTTGAGGAAATGCATCCCTTGAGTGGGTGGAGAGTGCACTCGATCGATGCACGTGACACTTTCCCAGTGTCTGTCCTGCAGCGTCGCTGAGAAATTTTGACTCGGTGAGCCTGTAGATTGGTGTACCGATCTGGAAAATCGGATGGATGGACCACTGAAAATTGTTTCAGAAACTGGATACTATATGTATTCAGATTAATTTTCTTGAAAACAAAGC
This sequence comes from Lasioglossum baleicum, assembly GCF_051020765.1. Classification (NCBI taxonomy): domain Eukaryota; kingdom Metazoa; phylum Arthropoda; class Insecta; order Hymenoptera; family Halictidae; genus Lasioglossum; species Lasioglossum baleicum. Next base: position 11,310,790 of record NC_134934.1, read on the forward strand.
CTCCCGCGCAATCTCGATATTCTTGATCCTCGTCTTATTCCCAGTCGTAAAATCGACCCGACCTATTGTAATTTGTACCATGAATTATGAAACAGCCGGTATTCAACATGAAACAAAGTGCCTCGAATCCCGGGAGAAAATGATCAGCAAACCCGTAGTTCGATCAAAAATCGCGGCCAGCAAGAAAAGAGCACGGTATCCGATCTCAGCGTCGAAGATCAATTCACGGAAGCGTTCTATCAAAAAAATTTGTTCCCGTTGGCGTTTAGGATGGCGGAATAAAGCGCGTCGTCGCGTTCACGGCGAGAAGAAAGCGTAATTCGTGAGTTACGTAGGGTGTACGTCCTGAATTCCCGGCTCGGCGACGACGGCTGAAAGCGCTGTAGGGACAGGGGATGAAAGCTCTCTGCCTTATCTCCGGGCGGATATGACGGGAAGGGGCGGTTTTCTGCGGGGGTGGGACAAAAGCGGCGACGTGTGGGAACCGTAAAGTCGGAACGAAGGGCCCGTTGGAAGAATTTTACCGCGTGTACACGCAGGGCCGGGAATATTGAGACTCTGCGAGACACAAACCCACCCCCTTTTTCAACCTGCATCCACCTTTTTCAACCCCATTCTCCACCCTCAATAGCGTGCACAAACCCCCGACGCTTGTTTAGTCGTTTCGGTGGCTCGTATCTCGCGATGGGGCGCAATAAAACTACGACCAACCCCCGCAACAAACCCCTCGCTCTCGCGTTGCCACCCGATAAGGGATGCGACGGTTACCAGGGTTTCGCTGGGATCATCGGATACTTGGTTCCCTGGGACGCTGATACATCGGGGACGGCCAGTATTTTTCTTCGATTAAGAAGGGATTGGTCGGGGGTTGGAAACGGTGGATAAGGTAGTAGGAGAGACGAGGGGCTCGTTATTGTGTGGCGAGGGAACTTTTCTGGGTAAGCTTGGTCTTCCGCTTTATGGGATAGTGGTCTTTGGAGATCCAGGGTTGCAGATTCGGAGATCTTTCGTCGAATCATCTCGATCTAATAAAGAAAATTAGCCAACGTAGAACTTCGCTGCTGCAATAGCCGAGACGACAGGCAAAACCGTCGAATCAACGAGCGTCTGACGGTTTTTCGAGGCTGAAGGGGTAGTTTCGCGACAGAAGGCGGCAATTATCCGCGACAACGCGTGGATTAATACCTCTCCGGTGAACCGCCGCTTTGGAATACAAACCGCGAGACCCAATTCCAGCTAGACAGCAACCGGTGCAAAAACATATCGACGTAATTCCGTCGCGAAATTGGCCGTCGTCGACGCGCGGCGGCGTCCATATACGAGACGCTCGCAAAAACGTCCATGGTCGTTGCGCTTTATCTCGTTCCATCCGGTGTGGTGTCTCGTCGCGAGCTACGCGACCTTAATAGACCTTGAACACGAGGCGGAGAGAGAGAGAGTTCTTACAGGTGGTTCGTTAACGTTTCCACCCTCGTCACGGTTACCCTTGAGAAACCGACCTCATCAGAGCCACCCCTCGAGGAGAGGAGTAACGGCCGAGTGGATCGTACAAAAATAACGCTGGTCCTTCGGGCCTCTGATAAATGGCACCGAATCTTTCTCTCTTTCTCTCTTTCTCTCACTCTCTCTCCCTCAATCTTCTACCGCCAGCCGGTCGGTCGGGCTCTCTTAATTAAGAGAAACCCTTAATAATCAAGCCGTGACCGGTGCCCGTAGCGATCCGCGATACCGAGCACAGCCCACGGCTGATAAGACGGCTGGTTAATGCGAGGGTCAGAACGGCCGTGTCGCGGACAGAATTACTCTCCTACGAACCGGGAAACCTAGAAATTACGTCCACGTGGGAGATGACGATGCCCTTGAGCGTGGTATGCAACCCTCGAACCATGTTACCGACCCTCGATCGATCTTCCGTCTACGTTCGATCAAATCTTCTCCAGGAAATTCGCTGTTAACGATGTGGTTGCTATTCGCCGGCAAGTTACGCCTTTACAAACAGCCTCGTGACTTTCTCTTGTTTGTATCAGACGAGAGGCGGACGACCCCTTATTGGTTACGGCTGAATCATGGACGTGGCAATTTCCGAAGGACGTCGCGTCCTTGTTTTTTCAGGCCGGTCAATGTTCATCGTTGTTATCCTCGAGGGGGAGCGTGGAATCGAGTGTTAAGTTTGAGAATTTTTTTCAAGAGCAGCAAGTCGAAGGACTGTTATGAAAACATTATAGGCATGCTCCTCAGGCTTTGTTTTAAGAGGCAACAATTCTGTTTTTTCTTTTTTTTTTAAATATAGATCGAGGAGAACGGTGGCAGAAAATTTGTTTCGATGCTCCATGTATGAAACATCTTTTGTTTGGTCAAATGTGGAACATTTTTCTACAACCCTCCTCGACGGTTTTTGGTGCAGAGAAAATTTATCCTGTTGAAATGGAAATTGGAGAACGTCCCTGTATATATTTTATCGATCGCTCTTCAGCTTGTCGCGCCTGAGAAAATTCTTAAAGTTCATACGTTTCTCTCGCTTCAAGCCGTCGTAACACTCCGTGACGGTATGTATAAAAACAGAAATTCTCGGAACAGTTCTGAAAGTGATTTTTTAAAGAATTCGTGAGTCGGATAATTACCCGCAGCTCGGAGAATTTCGATGCGGAAGAGGACGTCTCGAAGATTGAAGTCGACGATATCGTCAATGGAACCAAGAGATATACATAGAGTACAGCACAGGTTCCAAAGTAAAACTCGATCGAGATGGCTGAAGTTACGGAAGATTCGCGAGGAGCAGCCGACTAATATGTAATCCGGTTGCAATATCCTGTCGCATCCGCGTCTTCGTATGTTAGTCCTCGGGTTCAATCCACTTTCGGCCGTTTATCGGACCTCCGGCTCGATCGTGGAAAGTTTCGCGGGGCCTGCAGGATGTATCCTGGTATGTATACTAGGACAGAAGGGTACTTCGTGTCCCGTTACGGCGGGTTTTTGCGCGACCGGTCCTGCTATATCGGCGAGCGACGAGAAATGCGGACAGAACTGGCTTGTGTACGTGCACGTAATTCGGCGCGATTTTAGCAGCGACCTCGGAAATTGGATCCGCGGACTGCATTTCGAGATTGCGTCCCGACGCTGCACCGCGCGCCGCGCCGCCACGCGGGATATTACGATCCCCTTGCACACCCCCGCAACCATCCTTTCCGGGGAAACTTTATCGCGGAGGTACGTCGAGTTTGTTGCGTCCCTATCGATTCCCCGCGAATTAGACGATTCGCCCGGTTTTATACCCACGGATCGCGAAACTCTAGAGACCATACGCTGCTATCCTCTTTTGGTTATAGCGGAGGTGCGAAAACAAGGCGGATAAAAGATTCAGTGGATTAGAAGAGAGAAAGATTCCGCGATTTTATTCCCTTGTGTTTCGCAAAATTCGATGCGGTATGTAGTATGTGGTTTCAGAATATTTTCACGTTTTTCAATCGTAGTTCAACGCGTTCATTGAATTATCACAATGCAGTCAGAAAATCCAACGATATCAAATTTGGTTAACGAATACAAAACTAGAAAACTTTCGAAGAGCGTCGTTCTGTTCACCGCAACTCATCGTTAGTAAAATTTCCCGAAACGGGAAATGAATTTGTATTCGATTCTGAAAATTTGATCTTGCATAAAAATCTGCAGATTTCAATACCATCGAGTATGGTGGTAGAATTGCTGTGGAATTCCCCATTTCTAGAACATTGTGTTCGATTTTAACTCTTCCGAATATAACAGTATAATTTGAATTTCTACTTCAATTTAATACAATAATAATTTAATATGATTCTGAATTTGAATCGGTTTAATGTGATTAGACAGTTGTGAAGGGTCTAGGTAATCCTTTCAAATATAGTGACAGAATTTTCATGCGATTAACTTTTAAGTCTCTGAGATATAGTGGTACAATTTTGATACGATCGATTTTTAAACTGTTTCAACATGGTGAGAAAATTCTACAGGATTTAACCCTTTCGCAATCGATATTTAACTGGTTGAATAATAAATATAATGCGAAAATTGCGCTGCACATAACCCTTCGGAATACTTATGTAGGTGCAATTTCGATACGATCCCCTTTTAATTGTTTCGGTGTGGCGAAATTACGCAGGAAATATGATTGTTCGAAATATGGCGCAACTGTAATAACGATTCATTTTTAATTGTTTCCTCGTTGGCAACAAAACGGTGCAGGCTTTAACCTCGTTCAAACGTAACGATACAATTCCCTGCTATCAGCTACATTTCACCTGACTGTTGCGCGATTGTATAAAAATTGCGCACCGCTCCCCTGTAAATATTTAAAACACAAACATTCTCTTAAGAAGCAGCGTTTGCAGCTGCCACGGTTTCTACTTTTAGAAATATAAAACACGAGGGAAGGAAAGCTAGATTTAATTATCTTTATGTGCCAGTAGCGCTGAAAACGTTTCTTGGCTTCCGTAGCTTCGAGTTAAAGGAGCTGGAAACGAAGTAAGATTTGTTTGCGTTTCCGACAGATTGCAGATAAAATAAAGACCTCGTTAACGTACGGAACGCTTTAAGCTCGACCTGAAATTCAGACAATTATATAGTATATTCCTTAAATACATCGCATTCGAAGTTGAACGAACATTATTTTTCCAGGATGATCCACATCCTCCTTTCTCATATTCCATTAAATTACAAAAACCGTTTAGACGAACTGAATTTTATTTCCGGTATAATCAGACTGCGGATTTTATGCTTTTATAACAGAAATTAGTAGGTAGACGAAGGAAAGAAATTTCTACTTGGCTACAGTTTCTTCCAACGCGGAAAATATTTATTTTGCATAATGGCCGGCAGTGTAGTTATAATTTTTCATGTTACCAACGTCTCCAGTACATTATCAAAACATTGGGGAAGCATTAAAAGAGCTATTTTTTTCCAGGATATATTCCCTACATATTCCCATGCCAGGCTTCATTAAATTACAAAATATCGTCGTTTGGATGCACGAATTTTATGATCAAAAACGGGTAGGTGAAATTTACAACAATGGAAATATTCGAAGAATTTATGACACGTCGATGTATCATTTTCGTATTATTCGAATGATTAAATCTGCAGCGAATCGTATGAATAACAATCGCAATCCTTTGACACCAAAGAACTGAAAACGTCACATTTTCGTTTTATTCTTTCAGCTAAAAACGAAAGGCACTCGGCCATTCGCCAAGGTAACATTGCAATTCGAAAAAGGTATAAACTTCCGTAATTTCATCGTAAAAATTCTGCATGGCTAAAGAAAGAGACCAATGTCAATTTGCCTTCAGCTCGGTGCAATCGACGCGGACAATTTATATTTTCTACAAAGTCCGGTCATAATACTCGTCGTCGGCGTTCTAACTCGTCGGCAGACCAGACAAAGCAGCAAAGAATCATTCCACCAGCAATAACACAACTATGTACCGAGCAGTCGGGAATAAAGTAATACGCTCTTTTTCTTGGTATCTCCCGGATAATAAGGGGCCCCGGGTAAAATGCAAATTCGGGCAAATATTTAAGCACCGTAGATACGGAACGACACTAAAGACTCTCGGCCGGAGAGAATGAAACGCAAACCATCCTTCTTAGCAGATCGTGGACTATCCGCCTATCTCTCGCAGAAAGTGCTCGCAAAATTGTCCGAACGAATGCGCCGTAAACCGTCCAAAGAGAAACAGAGAGAGAGAGAGAGAAGGAAAGCGCTCGGCAACTTCTCTCGCGACCGGAACGTTGAATTTAATAAAATTCTGGCCTGCATTCGCGGGAAAAGGAAAATCGCATTCTGTCGGGAGACGAAGTCGAGTTTATCCCGCAGCGGAGGGGATTGGTGGAAGAGTGGACACACAGAACGGGAAAGGTTTCGGGAAAGAAAAACGTGTCACGCGTTTCTGCGTCCCCGACAACTGCATAGTAATTCAGGCAGCTATCACGGCGTAATGCGATGTACACGCGCGAAAATAGAAGGGCAGAGTGGCCACATTTCTCCCCGGTCTGGCGGTGTGCTTGGTCTTCGTGTAATTTACACCCGGCCGGGTACGGATAAGCTCCGTTTATTTTATTTTTGTTGCCACGCTTCGTATTCTCGGGCCGACTTCCGAGCAACCGCCAGGGTACTTTAGTTGATCTTGCAAACTTGCCCTGCTTCGCCAACCTCCTCCTCCTTCACCCCTCTCCCCCCCCCTCTCTGACCCACTCCTTTTGCCCCCCTCTCTCTCTCTCTCGTTTCCTGAGAGCAGCTTGTCGTGCGCTCCCAAGCTAGAGAGCCGAGCAACAACTTTTTGCAAGACGCTGAATTTCCTACTCTCGAAAACGGAATAACTTTGAAACGGGCCAGCCAGGGTTCTGGTTCTCTCTCAGCCACCACCCGCGGCGATACCACTCTCTCCCCCTCTCTCTCTCTCTCTCTCTCTCTCTTGGTCTCTTTCTCTCCCTTGTTTCCGTTACTTTCGGTTCTCCATTAAACCACCCCAGGAACGATCAATCACGCGGAACGGCCACGAGAACTGAAACACGAGAGTCCTGTTGCCGATGGCTTCACTAAGGTAACCTACACCGGTTCTATTATTACCGGCGACCGGTTCACTGTATCGGTTACCGGCCAGTATTTAGCCGAACGACTGACTAGACAGCGAGTTACCAATCTTGTCTACTGTTACCCGGCAAATGACTACTGGAAACGAGAACCGGAGCTGACGGGAGAAAGAAGGGCCGAAATACGATTGCTGGAGGCTGGGCAAGATGGAGAGGCACCTCTGTTGCGGCTCCTTTTGCTGTACCCCCCTTTGCGGCTCCATTAGTCTCGTAGTCAGATGAATTTCTAGGGAACTGGTCCAAGTATACGACACATAAGAATTTTGCTGGTTGTGCATAAAGAGGTTAACACTGACGTTACACTGATTAAAACGTCTTTATCTCCAAAAATGTCGTAGAAGGGAAAATAAATGTTTATATTTTTCGTATAGCTAGGTACATTGATTTTAATGCTTAAATATAGATCACTAGAACTGCGGATCTTTATGCAAAATAGAAAATGTTTGCATTGATTGCAAGACAGAGGAGCGAAATAAAAATTTCTTTCTTCTTTTAATTATCTGATTAAGCTGAAACCAATACGCTGATATGTCTTTAAATCTTTTTAACATGTCCACTGCTTTAAATTGTGCTTACCCATTTTCGTCATAAATGCATCAAATCCGCAGTCTATTGATTACAAATGAATCAAATCTTATTTCATTTAAAGAGAAAGGCGTAATATTCATACTTGTTAGACTTTGTTTAAAATCTTCGTCACGCGAGTGTGATTCGTTAAAATACGGTAAGGGGTTAATATGTTGCCAGGGTGAAGATTCTGTACAACTTTTTCCTATACATGTAACCATAGATTAGTGGCCTCCAGAAATATAAGCCAGCCGTTGATTATCTCAACGGGAAGTATGCTAGTAAGAAGCATATTTGTCGTATACAAATCATGAAATGATTTCTGAAACATAATAATGTTTGTACGAGGCAGTACAAGTCACCCAAAATTCATTCACACGGGAAATCACCGTTTAAAAACTGGCGCGATCAAGAGAACAGATTGAAAAGTTTTATCAGGCAAATTAGGTAGCAATGATAGTCGCGAGAACGTGATTGCAACTTCCAAGATCAAGACAATCGTGTCCAATTAAGAGGCCGCAATTACGAAGTTCGCGAACGTTTTTTCTGTAGAAACCAGAGATTTTGCGAGTTCCTCGTGTGGGATAATAAATAGGTTCGTTTAGTTTCTCATGAACGAAGTACAGGGCGTATAAAAAGTAATGGTCACCCGTCGTACGGGTGAATCTACTGCTCTGGCACACATATTAGGTTCCGCTATAAACATTTCGAGATACATATGTATGGAGAGATATTCATATTATAGCTAGGAGAATTAAGAGATGCGAAAACGGACAGTTCGGAAAAACTTTTTCGCTGGGAAACACGCGGAAACTAATGTACGCGACGATTACCTACAGAGTCCATTACTCATTCATCCAGATTTCACTCTGCCGCGTGCTACATCCTGTTCCGTGTTACAGCGCGCGTCTGTTCGAAAAGTTGCGATTCCGAAATTAGCTTCGCGGCTCAAAGATACATCTTCCATGAGCGGGCATGTTCGAGCAGGAACGATTCGTCAGAATCCGGAATTATAATCAAGCAAATGGACGACGCGTTCGCTGTCTCCGATCTCTCGCGACGAGCGAGGTACAATTAAACGCGACGGGGCTTAATTCTTCGATCTCGCTTCCTCTAATTTCCTGCAGCGCGTTAATAACTTCATTCGTTAATAAATTACATCGATAAACGTCGGCTACTGTTCCACCCCGATGAAAGGAGTTTCCATCGGCCGGCTCGGGCTCGAGCTCGGGCTTGGTGCGCGTTTCTCCCTCCGCTTCGCGTTTCTATTAATTTATGAATAAACGCCGGCGAGGCGGAGACCGAAAGAGATAGAGAGAGAGAAGAGAGAGAGAGAGAGAGAGAGAGAGGGAGTGAGTAGCAGCAGTGGCGTTCAGTTTGCCCGTCCACAATGAAATCTTGATTGCCGAGTGGTTCTCGCGTTTATTGCGGCCCGTCCGCGTTTCCGCTCGATCGTCCGTCTGCGCGCGACAACGGGGAAAATAAGCAGTCGTGCTCGAACAAATGGGATTCCATTGTCGGGGAAGCGACTGACTTCCCTGGGAATATTCCGAAACGAACCGGAACACGCCGCGAAATAGCCTAAACGGACCTAAACCTGCTCGCGAACCCGCCACGCTGCGCTGCCCCAAAAATCGGGATTTCGCTGTCTGGAATCAGTGCACAGTGGGCGATCAAATTATTAGACCCGCGGTACGAAAAGCATATTTATTATCCACTACATTAACACCTTATTATTAAAATGTTTAAAATGAACGACGAAAGTGTATCAAGTTGACCTGACTGAAGTAACTGGTTGAAGTTGACTCGACGGACGGTTAAATGGCGCTAACTGATTTTCACCGTAAACGCATAAAATCCGCAGAGTGCGGTGATTACTCGGTGAACGATCGACCCATTGAACAGGACGCAGAACCAGCGAAGCAATCACCGATCGAACGAAAAATTCCGCTCACTGCCGATCGCTTAGCGCAATAAATTGCTAGTCGAGGAGCGTGCGGCAGCTCCAGGTGGTCGCCCAGAGGAATAGCACGGTCGAGATCGACGTTAAAAAGATAAGAACTCGGTTCTAGCCGGCATGGCACGGCGACGTGTAATCCCGAAGAATCAATCGGCGGGTGCACCGTACAGTAGCCTGCATACCACGTAGACGGTGAATCGCGTGCTACCAAATGATTAGGTTAGATCAAGTTGGATCGACGGCTGTGTACCGAGGTATACTGAGGTGAATGTGTGTCTGGGCGGTGTAGGGAGAGAGAGGGAGAGAGAAGACCGAAACCAAGAGATTCGGAGAAGGAGAGAGATAGAGAGAAATACAGAGACGGATAGAGAGAGGGGTCTCGAAATTGCCGAACCGACCGACAGCTTATCCACTTCATCCGACCGGTATTACGAAGCCAACGTGCGACCCACTGTAGCCGAGTATCTCGCAGCATGGTGGCCCCCACAACGCTCCCTTTCCCATCAGGAAATTCCAGTGCCTGCTCTTATTTATCCAGAGGCTCCTGGATCGCAAAGCATCCCCGAGCTTTGTCTTCCTGCTGCCTCTCGTCGAGCCAGCCTGTTTGAGTCTCTGACCCATTCTACCTCCTTCCGCCAGTCACCAAATATATACACATGCACCAAAAGCCTGCACACACAGCAGGTTGCAGCAGGTTGCACCCAGGGATTTGCCGGCTGCATTAATTTATGATCTTTACCCGGCCAGGAATGAAAACAGCGGCGTCTCGAGCAGACCGTCGCGATCCGACCCGCTATTCTTGGCGCAAACGTAATTCAATTAACCCCCGGACCCAGTCACGATCGTCGCCTCCCTAAGGCCCGCCGAATACACGCATCCGTCTTTCTAACGTGCGGCGACCGTGCGGTACCGGAATCGCGGTCTGAAACACTATGGATTTAGTTTGAACCGCCCATGTTGCGTTCAATATTTACCGGAGTTCCCCAAAGAAACGCGCTCATATGAAAGTCCGAAAAAGTCCATTTTTGCTTATCAAACGAAGAAATTTTCTCGGCAATTACCCCAGCGCCGAGTAGGAACACGGACATCCGCGAATGAATTTCTACAAATATAAATCGAGAAATATTCTTTACATCTTTTGGAAGTTGCGTTACACTACAGAGAAGATGGGAACCTCGTTAAAATTTCTCAAGCATTTTACTTGAACTTGCTACAAAGTACGAGAACTGGAAACGCATCGAATCCACACAGCAATCGTATGGCAGCAGGAATTTCACAGTGAAATTACCAGATGCTGGGATAAAATTCTTTTTTTTCCTTATCAGTGAACCTCGTTAAATTTTTTACACCATTTTGCTGCAACCTACCACGGAATGTCAATAGTGCGAACGCATGAAGTCTGCAATTTAGTAATAGTATAGTTCTCGCTGGAAACTCGTGGAAAAAAAAAAGAAATTTTCGAACATTTTACCACGTTATGTAACAAAATATCAAACGTGTGAGTTCGCGATGTAAAAATGGGACTGTGGTCGCAGGAGTTTTTGCAGTGAAACTCTCAGTTTCCGGGAACGAAAATCGCTGCTTTATCGGAGATTCTACTGGGTCCCAAAGAATATAAAAACCTCGTCAAATTGTCTCCACGTTTTACAACGTATTGTTGGATGAGATCTGCTACATCGATTACAATTATCTCTCTGCATTCCGTACAAAATAAACAATAAAATCTCTAATTGCGTAAAATATGGAGTATTTTCTGTTCATCATCTTTAAGCACCTTCCACCAACGATGACATGTCTTAAAAATCGATTTGTGTGAAATTTTCAAATAGAACACTTTGCATCAATAAAATGAAGACACGCGAGATATAGCATCGTTTCTTCGTCATCGTGGAAGCGAGATACAGCAAATCTTCTATAAATAGTCGCAGAAGCCTCGGGGAGGTTCGTTTGCGAAGTTCGTTGACGGACACTGTTTTCTTGAGCTTCAAAGACCGAGCCGAACGCAGGAAAAAACAGCGCGTGTAAAGGGAGACCGCGCGCGGCCGTCTCTCCGCGTCTCTTTCTTTCCCATACGCTGTCCTTCCTTGCGCCCGAAACTTTCATCGACAATTAAACCACTAAACACAGTTGAAATTACATCGTGTTTGGTGTTGTTTTAATCAGAATAATGCCAGGAATAAGTTGGCGGAAGTCCCATAAAAAAATAATGAAAAATAAAGAAGTTTTGTACATTCGATTAATGGTGTCAATGTATGATACATGGTGGTTCACACACCGATATATCCGAGTCGAGATCAGATTACTACAATGGAGAGGATATTTTTTTGCATCCACCGCGTATGACCTTTTTGCGACTATAGAGACTGTATCTCGTCCAGGGTAGTGAAAGGGTTAATTGAATTCGCAGAGGCAAGACGAGGGTCGTAGAATCCTCGAAGCATATAAAAATCGACGAGGACAAGGGCGTGGCGATTCGCAGCGTATTTCCACGGCACGCCACGCCATGACAAGCTAAACCAAACTACGCCGATCCGCGCGCCGCGCCGCGAAGGTAAAGTTCTCGCACGCTCGTCTAGGACGGCTGTCGGGATGCGGTACGCCGTGAACGCGTTTCACAGCTTAAGGGAAGATTAGCCAACCCTCTCGTAACGATAGGATTTGACCATTGAGGGGAGATTACCGAGGCTGGAAACCATTCGGTGTGGATCCATCCTTAAGCGTGTTACACAATTACTGGCCGGGGAGAGTCTCTGCGACCACACGGTCGAGTTACTAAAGGCCCGGATATCTGGCTCAACGTATTACCCCTAATAAGAACGGAGAGAAACTCCTGTCGATTTCGGCCCGGCGCTCGTAAATAATCCAAGAAATCTAATTACGCTTCCCCGAGAGCGGGTACTTCGGAACCAACCCCGGAGGTTGAAAGGGAGGGGGGGTGAGAAGAGAGTGGAAAACGGTCGCGCGACCCGCCATGTTTATGAAGTATTAATTATTCGCTCGGAGGACGCGGACGAGTGTTCTTTGAACGAGATAGATTCGTTTATCTTGAGTGGATCCCGGATACTTCCGCCGCTACCGATTGCTCTTCTCGTTTTATTGCCGATCTATCGGAAACGGAAACATTCTCTCTTTCTATCTCGCTTTCTTCTCCAAGAATTATTTAATCCGGTGATTTAAAAGTCCGGCACTTTCCTGCCTTTGGTCAACGGGAATTATTAATAATTTTTCTACCGTTCGATTTTTCTCTTCTCGGTTTATTTCGAAAGATTTAATAATGGCGTCGTGTAGAGAGCGTTGTGCATCGTCGTTATTGGAGCATTATACTCGGCCGACGTAAGGATGTATCATTATTATTAATAACGTACTCTGTTGATAGAAGTAAATTGTTTTATCGGGAAAACGTCGAGAGGTTCGAGACCTACGGCTCCTGCCTCGAGATATGTGGATTCTTTCGAGAGGTCTCTCGTAATCTTGTAGGTAATGGAGGCACTCCTGTTCGTCGATATACGGAAGATTTCGAGTAGTCGATACCCGGGAAATAAGAACATTGAATGTTCTCCCGGGGGGCTCGTTAATTTGCTGCTTAAAACCCGGCTTCCGGAGAAATCTTTGCGGAGAAGAAGATGAAAGAGTTTTAGTGCTTGTTTCAGCAATAATGCGATACAACAGACATATTTTCATTTTCAATAGGGAATTCGCGTGGCCAAAACTTACGGTCCTCTACGCTCGGTGCGATCCAAATGAACAGACTCGCTTACCTGGAACAGAAAAGGAAGGTGTACATTCTTCGGTGATGAATAAATTGCAACGGATGTTTTATTTAATTATTCGCTCGCATAATATATTTAATAGAATCTTTCTTAATTCTATCGCTCGCAATGTAGTATGATATAATATACGACAATTCAATATTAAATATCAATTATGATATTTGATGTTTTATTTCTCGTACAACATTATTAGAGCAAGTATTCAATTCAGAAAATATATGTTCTACATGATTGATTTTATCAATTATTAATATTGACAACAGCCTCTGTCCTATAGCCATAAACTGCAACACCAATATGATCCTCATAGCTCGGTTCTGTGCTTTTGGTAGCCTACTTATCTGTGTTTCCCCCGTATTAATTAATAACGTCGCACAATACTCAAAATGTGGTGCTATGATTGTCATCAGAGAGAGAGAGAGAGAGAGAGAGAGAGAGAGAGAGAGAGAGAGAGACGCGGAACGCTACACGCGAACAATCGCCTAAGCGTAAAACATGATTCTAACGCCGCTACAGAACGCGATAAATCGATTTCTCAACGTGTCACGACGTATCAACTCGTCGCACTGCGTTAACCCCTTATACCATCCCCTATGAAGACTTCAAACCGAATTTATTATTTTGTTCCCCGGACGTGTGAAATACTATTCTCCCTGCTGTCGATATTTCAATTCCGACGAATATTTCTTTCCCGGGTCAATTGTTAATAATAAAACCGGCGGACGCTGTTGTCGAATCAGTCGGAAGATACTGGGTTCGAAAATGACGCTGCAATCATCTGGATTTGGTACAGTCGGGGCATAAGTAACCGGTTCGAAAACATATTCACGAGAATGAACCTGATCAAAATGAACACTGTTTGCGTCAACTGCAACAAACAAACTGTAATAATTTCTGTAATAATTTCTTTCATTCTTCGATAATGTTTAATTTGTCCACTGTTTTCAATTGCAACTACCCATTTTTCTGATAAATGCATCCAGTCCGCAGTCTACCGATCACTTTTTACTGAAGAAACGAATGAACCAGATAAACATACGCAGTGCAATCATTCCATCTACAATTATCCTTTAAAAGAGAGTCACTGAGCCGTCTCCTATCATAATAGAGCCGTCAAGAAGCCTACAACGAATCAAACGAGGACGTGAGAGCATCACGAATTTCTCGGAAAGGGAACCAAGGGTTGATGCGAAAAGGACAGTTTCAAAATTCAATTTGATTATTCTATGGTCGTCGATGTTGGAGAGCTCGGTTCGTATCGTCTGAAAACGAGGGAAAAAGTCGCGGAGGATGGCGAAGTTGTTCAGAAACTAAGCAGGACAAATCCCTAAACTAGCGCGATACCTTTCTCAGCGTGGAAACGAGCTGCTAGAGTGGCGAGACGCGGTATGGGTGAAGCTGGAGACTGGAGACGGTAAGGGGGTAAGCGGGACGGCTGGGCGCGAGCGCCAGTACGATTAAATTGAAATTAGTTGCGGAACTTTTTAATTGCAGATTCGATAACGCCGTCGGTGAGGCGGGACGCGGTCTGAGTGGGGGCAGGCTACAATTTATACGCGCTTCCCTTAGTCCTCTGTCTCTCTCTCTCTCTCTCTCTTTCTCTCTCCCGCTCGGCTTTTTCCTCTCCCTGTCTCCGTCTCTCTGTCTAGCTTTCTCTGCCTACGGACGAGCTTTTTCTCCAGGCAGCGGCAGTGACGGCGGAAAGCTCGAGTGCGCCTGTCGCTTTACGAATTCAGTGCTCCGGAAGTGTGCTTATTATTAAACGAAGACGGTGAATTAACTCCTTACGGGTTCAACGACTCGACGGAGTCTTCCTCGGACGCACACCACCGTAATCCAACCACCCCCTTCCCCCCCCCCTCCACCCTCCACAACCCCCTGTCCGAGCGAATCTCCTTCGCGACGATGAATAACGAACGCGAGGCGCGCACCAGAAACGAAGAATCCCGCTTAATTGAAGGTAACGAAGAACCGGGACGAGGTTTCCTCGACTCGACCTGCTCGACGACCCGGTTACAAACCTACCCCAACTACGAACGCCGGGGGAAAAATAATTTATTTCGAGCGCAAACTCGAACGCACTCCGAGAACGATTGTTCCGGAAAATGAATCCTGGGACCATGGCAGGAACTAGTCGGGAAGTGAGATTGCCGAAGACTGGTCTGTTCGAGAGCCCGATGCGTGTTGCGACTTGCATTTTATTGTACACAGAAGGCGAAGGAATTTTGCCGAAGGATATACAGGATGTTTCAAACGAAATCGAACAGTTATAATAATTTTGTTGTATAATTTTATCATTCTCGTAGAGATCGATGCGGTGGTTGATGCTGAAAATATTATGGCACGCAGAGCACAATAAATTAGGTAATTCGAGTCATAATTGGACAGCGGATTTGATGCATTTATGACGAGAATGAGTAGGTGTAATTTCAAACAGTAATAACTAGACTGCCGATCTTCGTGCAAAATGAAAATGTTCCGCATCGATTGTGGTCAGCAGGAATACAATATGATAAAAATTGATTTCATCCCTTAACGAATTAGAAGAATTTGAAAATACTGTTATATTATTTTCAACCTATTATAAACATATTCAGAAAGAAAATAAATTTCTATTCCGCTACAGTTTGTGGGAATTCAGGTAGAAAAGTTTGATATTGCATAAATATCCGCTATCTGGTCATCACCTTGCCGATTTCCAATTTGTTTCTGCACCCCTCTTCGAATCTCCGCCTACGTTTTCAAAAAGAAACCTGATCGTTCTTACGAGTTTAAAAATTTCCTCCGTCATTCGGATCGCGAGAAAATAAAATACAGAAACAGGAATTCGGATAGAAGCACCGAGACAGATGAGAAACCGTCCGCGTTGATCAAGAATATTCTTATTGCTGTCCGCACCTCGGAGTTTCCCGAGCTCGCCCGATTCGTTTTAAATTATCGAAAGACATTCCTCTCGCAGAATTTATCGACTAATATCCTGTAGGATGGATGGGGTGGGGGTGGTAAGGGTTATCTCGAACGTAGATCGGCGAGTGTCTTCGGAAACGTAGTCCCCCCACCCGATGGCCTATTCCTCTCCGATTCAACCCTTCGGTACGGGCCGCTAAGGAGGAGGAGGGAAATAGGTGCACGGGGGCGGAAGAGTAGGAGAAGGAGGAGTAGAAGCAGGAGGAGGAGGAGGAGGAGAAGAGAGGAAGACGCCGAGAGGGAAGGACTTTCGTCGCATTAAGGAATCGAGCGAATCCAGAGGGCGACGCCCATTCCAGGACGACGACGATGCCTTTTTGAGTGGCAATATGGCAGGAAGCTCCGGCAAACGAAAAAGTAAGAGCCACCCCCGCGTCGTTAGGATGCCAGTCGAACCGAATGCCACCCCCGCCTCGCGACAGACACCCTCCAGGGGGGGGGGCACTTCGGGGAGCCTTTATGCCGCGTTTCGATAAAAAAAACGACGCCCGTACAAGATCGCCGATAAACTTTCGAATCGTACAAGAAACTCCTGCGAAACCAACCCCGCGATCCAAATACAAATCCCCGGACCGTCCTCGGCAGACTCCCTGTTGACACACGGCGATTTTACTCCGTTCAGGCTAGAGATCGCGGTTTTCGTGGCGCGTGGACCGTGTATGTAGCAAGGAAAAGAAGGAATTAATCCGTTCGGCACATTAGAATCCGGCGACTCATGTATCTATGTTTCTCCCCCACCTGATCGTTCGGCCTCACAGATCCGTCTTCACGAATCCTAAACACGTTTTACGTGCCGCGTGTACCCGTCAAACAGAAATACCCGGGTATTAAAAGTTACACGGATTGAGATCCGGATTCGTTTACTACACGAGTACACGTGAATACGAGTTCATCGATACCCAAGGAAAGTCGCATGAATCGTATGACGCCTGCCATGCTACAATTCGACACTGTAGTTTATAATACATAGAAACTCGAATTTAGCGAAGCGATTATTACCTAAACTACCTCTGATTGAGCGTACTCTGCGTGTCATAAAATTTTCAAACAAAATTCATTCTTACGTTCTAAAACACTCGGCAGCCGACTCTCCAACTAATCGTAAAGACACACAGCCATCGCAGAGATCTAATTTACAGCTGCTCGAGTGTATCCGACGATCATTTCAAGTGCGAGGAGCCCGCGTCAGATCGCAACATCTTCGAACAAGAACAAGACTCGCGAGCCGAAATGAACCTGGTTTGAAGTCGAGAAGCGTTTCAGGGGCACTCGCTCGTGATTAATCTTTCGTTTTCCTCAGCGGAGGCGAATGCGCATCAGAGAGGACGGGTCTACTCGTTGAATGCAGTTTCTCCCTTGCCCCCCGGGGCTGCGAGAAAATGCAGTTCCTTAGCTGTCTAAGTAATTGCGTGAAATCGCGCGCGCGATGAGGCACGGGGACGACGGGTGATCTCTCGCCGGGGGTTGCGCGTTAAATCAACTCGACACGACGACGACGACGCGTTTTCGCAAGCCGCGTTTTCGCAAGCCGCGTCTTCGGAAGACGTCGATTATGGCGGGGATTAAATTGTTCCCGGTGCGGCGCGCGACAGCTCGAAATCTGCGAGCTCAGTCGTTGCCGGGCGTGCGACTACTTTGCTCGTTACATTGGCCAACAACGGATCGATTAATCACCCCCGGTCATTGTTGTCTTCTCCACCCTCGGAGGAACGCCGCGTGCCGCGCCGGGGTCTACCCATTGTCGAAGCAAAGTCGGCAAACTAGACTTTGGGCTGCCGGCATTGTCCTCGCCGGGGCCAGTTGTCGTTCGCCAATGCGATTTTTTAATCTACCCTGCCATTCAACGTGTAAGCCAGCAAATTCTGCCCCCACGGAGCTTTGTTGCCGGCTTCATTCAAAGCTTAAAGATCTCTGGAAACAATTTTGCTTCGGAGCTCGGGCTTCCTTAAAGAAATATCACTTGGTTCTCTTTGCTCCGGCTCTTGGCACAACGAAATTGGACATTTTCGGACAAATTATGGACCAGCATGTTGATACAACGCTAGTTCTTTTTATTTAGTCAATTTCTTTCCGGTCTGAAGCGTTTTCTTTAATATTTTTCTATTCGATTGAACGTACATCATTGTCTATCAGGGAACTTTAATTTATTTCTTCCTATACGATAACCGTACCAATTTCGGTGGTAGTAAAAGCATATAAAATGTGAACTGAATCGGTTAAACGGTTCCCGGAGAAAAAGAGCCATCATACTCGAATGAAACGAACGAATTTATCGAAAGGCCAGGAACTATACTAACAGATTGAAATGATCAGAGTAAAGAGCGGCGGGATGGAGAAGTAAAACAGCGGGCGATCCGTTTGAAAAACGTCGTGCTCAAAGCGTCTGTCGCGTCCGCCGTTGTTGGGAGCACTAGAAAATTCGTCACGGGGGCGAAAACTTTGATCTCCCGCGTGCTCTTGCAGGCATAAAAACGACTCGCGATAAAAACGAAGGCGCAGACATAAAGCAAACATCGTAAACACCGAGGCGCGCGGGGCTGGTGGACGTGTCTCGCGTTTATCCAGAACGATATTCCCCGCTTCCTCGAATGGAGCCTCGAACAGGTCCCGGAAGACGAGCATGATCCAATTCCCCTGCAACCCCTCCAGCAAACCCAACTGGAGGGAGGGGCTTGGTCTCTCATTGTCCCGTGAATGGAAAAGTTCGGGCAATAAACTCTTTAAAACTGTCTTCGCTGTAACTACCTTCTGGCCGCTCTCGAGCAGCCGCTCACTTTTAATCTTGGCAAATGATCGCCCGGACCGATTCCGGATTCTATGGATCGCCCCTTAAATCACGGACGTCCGAGTGCTCGAACCCGTGACCGTGCGGTCTACAGTCGAAACCGGGTAATGAAAGAACGAGGGAAAAGTGTATTAGCGTCCCGAGCTGCGCTGACTATCCCGCGCGCAAATACAAATGCTGATTCCGTGGATCTGCTTGGTACGGGGGTTTTGCGCCCGAGACTTTTTATTGAGTTTTCGGGATGAATTTGCATATTCGTGTTTACCGAGAAACGAGACGTCTCGCGATTGTACTCGCGGTGGCTTGATTAAAAATCCTGTCGAGAGAAGAGCCAAGGCTAACCTTTATACCTACGATTCTGAGCCGAGGAGTCAGTCGGCCTCTTTGTGTCTTAGATCTTGCACTTTCTATTGTTCCAACGAGATCCTGGTGTACTTTGATATGTTGTGCTTGAACAACTTAATTGAATAATTACACGCTGCTTCAGACAGGTGACTAAAACGCTTCGATTCCGTGTCTCTTTCTCGTTCTTGCCCGTTGTACGAGGACAAGTTCGTTTACGATGCTGAACGGCAGACTGGGGATTTTGTGGACTGATGAGAAAAATGATTAGGTGAAACGCTACTGTTCTGTACATATATGTTTTCACCACATGGAAATTATCATACAGACAATTTTCATTTTGTGTAAAGATCCGCAGTCCGTCGAGGTGTATTGACAAAGAGATTCATTGATCTCGAATTTATTCGAAAAAATAACTAGGCAAACACTTCGTTGCTCGTTAGAGCTGTCGTCTGTTCTGTAAAACATTTGTTTAAAGTATGAAGTTCTGAATAGAGCGCGATAAACATAAAATTGAAGCATGAAATGAAATAGGATGGATGTTAACGGAGAACCTTTCGCGTCCGTTCGTATTTTTGTAGGGTTGAAAACGGAAAACGGGTATTTCGAGTTAATGGAAAATAGAGTAACACCTGAGAAAAGGGAAACTTCGGTATAGCCGCTTTCAGGCAGCGCGAATGGGCAAGCAAAGGGATCCCAGAGCGAAAGTAAGCATCTCTTCCATCTGGAGATAAGAAGCCCACGGTATTTGTTTAGGGTCCGCGTGTTTGCGCGCCCCGAAATGGACAATGAACACTGAGCAAAGAGGATTAGGAATGCAGCCCGAAATCCTGCGGAACGATGGAGTAAGTAGATTGATACCGCCGCGTTCAGACAAGAGAATCGTGCACTTTCTGCGGTGATGCTTTACTGGCCCTCAGTGAAACCCCTACGCAATTTAAAATACTGGAAATACCAACAAGAAAATCAACGTCGATCTCAAAGAAGTATTTTCACTGATCAAATTAATTTTCTGAGTGCAGATCTGAAAGGATCCAACCACGGCCTTTAAAAAACTATCAAAAACATCCACCTGGTACAAATACGATACACTTTCATCCCCTAGTGCTCGCTGTTCAGAATTCGAAAATAGTTCAGAAGAATTTGAAGAAGTCTAACTGATTCACATGTAAACAGTACCATCTGTAAAATTGAATTTAAAAAGAAGATCCACGTTTCTCTGGAAGGGGCAGGTATTTCTATAAAATGAACTAGGTGAGTGAAAATGTGAATTATAAATACACTTTGTATACACCTTCAGTTTTCTAGCAATTGAAAATAGTTCAGACAAATATGAAGAAGCCCAATGATTCCACACATAAATGATCTGTAATCTTGCAGAACGTCCTGCAGTAAGAAACCGAGAATCTGGCGTGGTCTGGCACGGGATTAATATATAAAAATAAAGGGCGAGTGGGGTTGCAAGCTCGGCGACATTTCCACCGTAAGCTTTCCTCTTGGCCCCAATATCGTGCTCGAAATTCCAAAAATTGTTAATCAACCGCGTTTAATAAAAGGTCTCGAGTCCGGGGGTTGTGGTCGGGGGTTAATTCCCGCCGCGAAGGGTTAATCCTAGCAGCAGAAACGTCCGGTTGTGCCGCAAACGGCGCGGCGGCGAATAGTTGGCCAGGTCCCTTCACGTAGAAACGGTAATACGAGTCGCAATATGTCAGCCGGCAATAAGGGCGGCACCTGTTTTCTATAAGCGGCCGCGTTTCGGCCGTAAACGGCGCCGTTTTTCCTTCGTTAAGGGAAAAAGGTCCGCGCGGCGAGCGGAAAAACCGCGCGACGGAGAGCTGGAAAACGCGCGTGGAATTCGGCCGAGGGAAACGCGAACGGCGATAAATTTCGAACGCTTAATATACTCGCACGCTGCCACCCGTCCCCCGCTCCCACCCCACAACCCCGCCTCCTGTTCTCGATTCTATTGCTTTTCCCCTCGGTGTTTCGCCTTTTACAACAGCCAGAGAAACGCACGGGATTACGATCCACGAAAAAGGTCGGCGGTCGCGATTGCGTCGTATTTGCCATCCCCCCTCCACCACCAAATCCTGAACCCCGTGTTGTCCCCGACGCGACGCTCTAATTAAATTTCGGGAACGAGCCTGCGCGGCGCGGCGCGGTGCTGTGCTGTGCCCGTGGGAACCGCGTGACCGCGAGACCCCGTCGTAAGAAAGACGTCCACGGCGAAATGGAAATGTTCGGTAGACTGGCGAGATGGATAACGCAGTTTACTAGCGCGAAGTTAGTTTCCGGAGACGACCAGAGAACGATATTGTTATTTTTGCTTTAGGTTCACAGAACTCTCCGATGGTTTCCGGTAGTTCCCAGATTTAAGCTGGTACCCACAAATTTGTAGCAACTTTTTCCAGCAAGATAATGCCCCCATTCACACAGCATCCTCTACGAAAAAGTGGTTTCAAGAGTTCGGGATCGAGCTCGATATTACCATGGCCAGCACTGAGCCCTGATTTGAACCCCATCGAAAACCTATGGGGTGTCCTTACGAGGAAAGGATTCTATCGTCGATCTTAAAAAAAGAATAAAATTTGCCTCGGCAGATATTCCAAAGTCATCTTAAATAAGCAAATTTAGTAGTGTTCCTGACCGGCTCTTACATGTAATAAAAAATAAAGAAAAATGTACTGAATACTAAATGGAAGATATTAAAATTAATAGTGAGTCTATACTTGTTCGCAGCTTAAACCACAATTTTGAGAACATGTTGAGGATTGCTCGTGGTCGATCAATAGATCGTTCGAGCTTCTCGTATACTTGCACGTAGTGTGCCAACTAATTTTGTTCGTCTCGAAGGATCACTCCCCACAAAGGGAAGAACTAAGTTGAAATGCGTTGTAAACAGTGTACTTTATTGCTAAGCTAAGTGAGAACTCGACTGCCGCTACAAGGTTTCTAGAGAGAGGTGCTACTAAATCGACAGTCGGAAAGAATCTGAGAATATCTTGATGTATCTTCCTCGTGTTCGCCTCGTCCTGAAGTTTGTCTCTTTCCAGCTTCCCTTTCCTTGGCCAATAGGAAAATTCGGATCCTTCAGCTGGACGTTGATTAGTTGGGTGGCCCGTCTTCGGTTGCAATTCGATTGTGATTGGTGGTGGAGGTGCCTCAATAGCGCGCGCACGAGAGTGGGGTACACGCGAGGGCGAAAGCCCACCAAAACAAGGGTCGTGGGACCGAGCGAGAGAGAGATCCGAGGGAGTCCCAAGAGGTCCTTGACTGAGAATTACGACTTCCTGTCCTCGACCGATTCGAGACTTTGACTGTCTATTTATGAGAAATTGGAGAAGCTCCTCCAAGAGGTTGCGTGACTTTACCCAAATTCCTCGATTAGTCTCGCCCATCTGGTTTCATCAAGGAACTCCGTGGAAACCTCTTGTTTCCCTACTTATTCTAAGCCTAAGCGCTTACATATCTCTAAACAGAACAAATGCCATTTTTTCCAGATTTATTTGCTCACTTTTGTTTTGTATTAGAATATAGAAATGCACAAACGGTTTCGTCAATTTTTGTTTCAGTACTATGAAAAACATCAAAATATGGTTGAGTTTATAATTATTCACAGCATTGTAGAGTATAATTCCCTGTGGCGGTTGTGCCACCGGTCTAGCCACGTTCGGTATAAACATTCTAAAGAAAAGGATCAAAGCGATGATCGATGAAGACATGAAAATTCGACGACCAGCAACGCAAGTGACGTAGAACATGAACAAATACAATTTCCACTAAAGAAAAACAGACTAATCTAATTTTTCCACGGAGATGCAATTCCTCTCCGACACCAAGCCCAGAGTATGTATGTAATATCGTTACTTTTCCGTCAGAAATTCTCGGAGAATCTCGCCCACGTTAATTTCCCGGAGTTAAAAAATAGAATCGTTGATCTGACGACGGGCGAAATATTATTTTTTCAGGTCAGAGGAACCAGTGAAGAGCGGACAGAAGGTGCGGAGGGGGAGGGGGGCTATGTCGAAGAATAAAACCGTGATTGCAGCATCCCGAGTTGGATGCTCGACGAAGAAATTTTTTTCTCCTCTGGGTTTTCTTTCCCGAGCAGCGAGAATCCGTGGCGGGGGCCATTCAGAAGTATAAATCGGCGAACAACGTTACTCTTTCCAGAGGAATGCTCCGCGAGTGGCGGTGTGCACGCGTTGAAACTTCGAGCACCACTCGGCCTCTCCTCCGGCCGTGCAAATATGTACGCATCGAAATTAACCCGGCAGACAGCTTTTGCGAGCTGTGCCACCCCCTTGGGCTTCGATTTCCTCGTACTCGGGGCGGAAAACGAGATTCCAAAGGAGAGAAAGAAAGAAAGAAATAGAGAGAGAGAGACGTCCCTCGCGCTACGATTCAACGCCTCTTTAAGGACCTGAAATTTTCTTAAGGGGCCCGCTCACCGGGAAACCGGTCTTCGAACCGTTCCGCGCGTTCTTACGAAACTGAACTCGATGTTTGAACAAGCGTTTCTACGGTTTTGCGAAATTTTCTCAACGGTTTGCACGAGCGCTGTACTAAAACTACCTGCCTCGACTTCTTTTTGTCAATGTACGCTAAGTGTGTTCTAAGTAAATTGATTTAATTGATTCTCTTCCAGGATCGACGGTATTTCAACATGAATCGGTCATATGACCGATCACGGTTTTTATTTTGCAATTATTGCAAATACATTATTTGTTACGATCGGTGTATGCAGACAAACGAATATAACACATCTTTAATCTTTAATCATGATAATAGAACTAAAAGCAATACCGATCGAAAATACCGATACCTTTTTTAATTGCAATTGGTCGGAATTGCAGAGAAAATGCTAGAAGAAAATTACTTTGCAGAAGGGTGAAATTGATTTACAGAAAGGTGAAATTGACTTGCAAAAGAGTGAATTTGGAGTGTATAAAACCTATAAATTGTCATCAACAGTTTCAAAGTTTTTGGTCGGGCCGTAGACTATGTGTCGGCCTGTTTGACATGCCTGTTTTAAAGCATTAAGGGGGAGAATGTTACACTTTTTAAAAATACACCAAGACTATAATACTGCAACGCTCGCCAAGACCAAACTAATCCATTCCAAGGAAGAGAGCGCCAAAAAGCGTATCACGAACAGTGAAAGAATCACCGAATCCATAAACAAATGCAAACAAGCAGAGAACCACGCCCGATCATTTAATTTGGACGTAACGATGGCGCCGCGCCGTCTCGTCTGCGTCGTCGTAGGGCACTTTCGTTAGGATGGTTTTAGCCCCGTAGGAGGATAGCAATTTAATAAACGCATGCTCGCAGGTCGCCGGGACGCTTCTCCTCGACTCTCCACGGAAATTCCTGCTGGCAGCTACTTTCTAATCTCGGATTCAAATTCGAGCCGGCAACCGGAGAGCTTCGTTGGTGTCTGTCGACCCGGTAACTACCTGTTTTGCCTGTCAAACGTACACGCGCCAAGCGTAACGAAGCAGCTGGTTTTTGCAGAGGGCCGCGCGCCGCGCCGTTCAAATTTCCTCTCAAGATTCGTACGTATAATTAGGAATTCGGTAATTAACGGACTTGTGTGAAGCGTGGCCGCGAACGCGAGCCCTCCTCGGTTTCGATCCCACGGAACTTTTACCCCCATACGATCCCCTTGTACCCCGTTCAAACGTTTATTCCGCTCCGGCGTGCGCCAGAAGAGAGGATCACGTGCCTCTCTCTCTCTCCCTCTTTGAATCCTGTACAAACGTCTGGCAGGTATACCGAATTCGCGTAATCTCGAAGAGGGAACCACGTGCTCGGAATTCAATCGTCGATCGATCGCCGAGAACGGCCGAATCCGGTAGAAGTCGAGAATCGAATTTTCTTTACGTCGCTTTTATCGGGAATAAGCGCGGCTGCCTGAACGACTACTAGGAGAACGTTATGGCAGCATGGAGATATTAAGAGGGAAACATGCGGCCACAGTGACGTCTATGGTGGACCATCTGATTTTCAATTTTCAATTTTTATAGACGAATTTTAAGAAAGTGGAATACAATACAATCTTATTTCCACTGGTCCATAGCAGCCGCCCTTGCAGATCTCAAGAAAATCAAAATTCTACTAAATTTCGTGTCGTATTTTATATTCCACCATCTTTTGAACATTTTCAGAAGCCCTAAATGTACAATGTCGAATGTATATACGATCTATAATGCACGATGTTCAATGTACGACGTATCCGAGAATACATCTCTGAAGAGTATCGATTTAAAAAAAAAACAACGGAAAGAAAGTATCGGGCAAAGAGGAAAATGAAAACGTTGCCAGTATATGTATCCGGAATCTCCGATAGAAGATCAATTTCTGCGACCCCGAAATAATAGATAGAGAAAAGTTAATGGAGAAACGGATCGAGGATCGCAAAAAGTGTACGATCACCGGCAATTACCGGCGAAGGAGCCAGCGAACGATGTCGTAGGTGTTATAGAGAACAGATGAGGGGGGTTAGTCATCGATCTGATAGATAGAGAGTTGATTCAGCTTCTCCTAGGTCCTAGTGCAGGTCCATTAGGCCGATCGACTGACCGCGCGTCTCCTAACGGACCAATAATAGCCTCGATCGCCTTCAGACGGCTCGAGATGCGCTACCTGTGCTACGTAGGTGACGTAGACTTCAATGCTACACTAATCGACGCCTCGATTATACCCAGAGCGGTACCAATTAGTACCCTATGGTCTCTCTTAATGCTCGAGTCGGAGATTGGTTCGGGATCGAAGTAGATCATCGGGCAACATAATCTTTGAACGCCTGCGAGACCTCTGGGAACACCTAGAAAAATCTTCTGGTTCCCTTAGGGACCATCCAAAAGCGTTTTTATTAGACCTTCTGGCACTCTCAAATGATCCAGACAGATTCTTCTGTTGATGATCATCTTGACGGTGAATTGAGGTAATTTTACGACGTAAATTGTTAGGGGTAAGCACGGTATAATGTCGCCAATCAAACTTGGCGATTAGTTCGTTTCCTTTGTGAACATTCGAGTGACCTAATAAAACGTAAGAACGCTTAATCTTTGTACTAGGTTGAAACGAACGCTTTTGACATTTCTGGGAAACGCGACATCTCCGGACATTTTAGGACGTTGGTCCGCAATCCATGGCGTGGATGTTGCCATTATTTTCCGTGCAACATTCGCTCGATCACCGTGCAGAGCCGAGCAACGCTTAGTGACCGGTGAACATCGGTAGGGGTTTTGACCGATGGGATTCGAGGGTGTCGGTGGATCGTGTTCCATGAGAAAGAAGTTTATCGAGCAGGTTGCCGGCTCAAGGTGTCCTCTTTCTCTCTCTTTCTCTCTCTCTCTCTCTCTCTCTCTCCTCCTCTCTCGTAGTGCAGCTTTAAGCCCAGCCAGGGCCGAGAGCAAGTGGGTCGATCTCCGGGGAAATAACTGATCCCCTTTTAGACGAATATTCTTAAAGGATGCGACGATATGTTTCCTTTGAAGGACGGATCGCGTCGACTCGTCGTTGTTGGTGATGATGACGATTACGCATGCCTCTATTATACGCGATGCTCCTCCGCGGAGGACGCTTTTGCGTGAAACGCACTCGGTTTACCGGGACCGTGAGAGCACTCGAGGCGGATAAACAACGAACAAGCGAAATACTTTGAGAGATGAGAGAAAACCGAAGAAAGACAGAGGAAAGAAGAGAGTCGCAGGAACTCGGCAAAAGACGAGGAGGAAAAGAGAAAAATAGAGACAGTGAGAGAGAAAGACACAGACAAAAATACAGAGAAGAATAGAGACAGAAGAACCCAGGAAAAGAACCAAAGAATAAGAGGAAAAGAGAAAGAGTAACCCAGAAACAAGAATAGAGAGATGTAGAGAGAGAGAGACAGAAAGCAGAAATGAGAAAGGGAAAGAGAAATGGAAGGAGAGGCGGGGGTGCCAGGGAAAGGCGCGACGCGACGTCGAGATTAATAAACACTGAGAAAGCTTCCCTCCCATTATTGCAATCGACGTGATACACACCCCCGAATCTGCATTATTGTGTTGCAGCGCACCGTCCTTTGTGCTTTTGTATGCCTGGTGCACTTTCTCCCTCTCTCTCTCTCTCTCTCGCTCGCTGCACCGACCACCCTTTTTATCCGCAGCCGTCTCTCGGAGTCATCAGAGAAATGCACTCTTAAGCATTCGTTTTCGCAGCATCGCACCCCGCGTGTCCCGACCCATCCCCGAGTCCCTTTCGCGCTCGATCTCTATGAGCCAAGTCTCGAGACTGTTTGTCCGAAACGGTTCGTCTCATTAGATGCTTTCGTGCTTCTTTGACGCGCGATGCAGGCCCGAACGGGTCGGCGGAATTAATGTTTCGAGCACAATGAACGAAGAGATTAAACTATTCTGCGCGGGCGGCTTTATTGGACTGAGGATGCTCGCGAATTCGGTTTTATGCCGCCCCGGGTTTACGGAGAGGAAAATTCCCGGGAATTTTATTTCCTTTGTTTCGGCTAGAGTGTTGTGGCAGCATGTATGGGGCGATGTACTTTGTTAAAATGTTTGTTTTAGCGCGGCGTGAGGAGTGAGAAGAGTTGATGTATCTCACGATCATGTATCTAAAAAACAACAATTCTTAACAAGTACATACACGGATAAACGCAGACACCAGACCCTCTAAATGTTATACATATAATAGGTTAGAAGTATCGCAGGACATTGTTACGTTCGTCTACGACGTATTCAAATAATTGAACGGATTTCATTTCTTAGCTTCCACTTGGAAGATTCTTGTTTATTAATACATACTCCCTGAAGTTTCAAGCGAAGCCGTACAGTACATGTCGAGAATTTTCCGGGATTTTGCCGATGCGCAGCAGTTGCCCAACGCTTGTCGTATTAATCAGGCAATTTTATCTGACAACAATTCCCGTGTTTGTGGTCGGAGTGCGGGAAACAGGAATCGCAATTAAACGGGGCGTGTAAACGACCATGTTAACCGTTTAATTAACACGTTCCTCTGGCGTTTCTTTCCCTGCGCGGCTATTACCGGGGCTTCAACGCGGCCCAATTCCGTCGTCGTTGTTGTTGTGATTATTACAGCGTTGCCTGGAGCACGGTGGATGTCACAAAGTAAACGGCGATTCTTTGCAGATTGGCTGCGCTCGCGCGATCATGCAGAGTTGGAATACGTTGAATCGTCCCCCGGGCGTCGCCTCATCGCAAGACACTCGTCCACGGTGCATCGCTCACGATTTCTCGCACTTCTGGCGCCGCGAATCGTTACGGCCCTCTTCCGGTCACAAACACCAGCTACGTCACTGTTCCTGCCTGGCAAAAACAAATCCTGTGGAGGCCGGTCGCAGCTCGCGGACAAATATTGGCCTCTGAAATTGACTACGAGCGACGCGCAAATTGCGAAACCGTCGCGTCGGTCACTCTTCCGCTGCCATTTTCATTTTCCAGCCGCGAGCCCGACCAGGGCCCGCCTATTTTCCGCCCGTCCCGAATACTTTTTCCCTCTTTCGAATGCTATATCCCTCTTTCTCTCCCGCACACGTTTTCCCCCACGTTCTCTCCGTTGCTCTCTGTCCGTCTTTTTTTGCAGCGCGTCCTCCATTTCGTTTTTTATTCACCGATTGTCAGGAACAGACGTGAAAAGGATCGCGAACGATACAGCCCGCGTTTCGGATCCCCGCCGTCGATATCATCGATATACTGTCGAATGAAGCTTTTAGTAGCCTGGGTTCGGAATCCGGCTCCTACGAAAGTGCTGCCGTGAATCGGTTCGTCGATACGAACTGCTCCCATGCAAATTTCAAAGTCTTCGAAAGTTGTTTGATCAAGTCCCACCGACTTGGTCTCCGTCTACGTTGCCGGCGTTCTTCGGTTAGCGTGAGTGAGCCAGTGATGGACCGCGTTTTTTAACACCGTCGATACGTTGTGTGTTTAACCCCTTCGGGGCATCATGCTACGCAATGGGTTAAACTGCAGACGTAAATCGATACGACAGAAATGATGAGTTAATCAACTGATTTCAAGACAAGCACATAAACATTCCAACTCCAGAATCTCTAATCAAAGATCGAGATATAAGCGATTTCGGCCTGTTCACCTGTAGTTGAAGTGTCAGCAGAGTAGAACGTAACACAGCCGGTAAAAATCTAATCCCAAACAAGGTAGCGGCGAGTCTGGCACGACAGGAACACCGGTTAGACACGCGGTTGGAGATTGTTTTCTGTCTCGAAAGACGGAACGAAATTCGCAAGGGCAATTAAAGTGAAGTATTAGCGGGATAAAGCAGTCTTCGCGGATTCGTGTAACAGGCGAGTCTCCCTTGTAAAACGTGCACAGGAAGAGCGCTTGCCGCCGGGAATCGTTGGAATTTCGTCGAAAAAGCAGCCGCACCCACGATTGATCTCTCACCCTCTTTCCGAGAGTGTAGATGAAATGATTCGTCGCGATCCAGATCCAAGAGGAAACCGCGTACGATCCGGGCCGCTGTATAATTGGAAACTAATTGGATAAATATGCCGGTGGAGAAGATCAAATGTTCCGAAGAGGATCTTTGTCTGCGAGAAAGTTTCTTTGACATTTGAAATATTATGAAATCAATATTTATCGATAGACTGGGGATCTTGTGCTGATTTATTATAGTTTAGAATAGTAGAAATATTCGAAGAATTCGAGAACATCAATATGTATATTGTCTTGAACCAATCAAGATTGTTAAAGAAAACATAAACAAAATGTGGTTATAGTTTAAAATGTACGCAGACAATTATAATTTTGCATAAAGATCCTTCTACTCGTCAGCCGTTGAAAATAAACAAAATCGGAGAAAAATGTTCAAGACTCGCTTTAACCCTTAGCACTCCTAAAAATTGCTGTACCATTATTCAAAATACTGTTTGCATTGTTAAATATTTTTGTATCTAAACAATTACTACACGTTTAAGTATTGTACGAGAGGTATTACATATATCAATTTCATATGCATGAAATGATGAATGTCGAAATAGGTCGAAATAAATGTTTAATTTTCCGGTTAAAATAGCTCCGAGTGGAAAGGATTAAAAACAGGGGTGCAGAACAGCCAGATGGTTAAATTCGGTAAATCCACTAATTTCTCCGAGGTATCTCAGTTTCCCCGACTGCTCACAGATTTCTCGAAGATCCCTCATAATCGCGGCGGATAGTACGGGGGTGGTTCAGCGATATTATCGCGCAGAGGATGGCATTACTTCGCGGTAGTTGTCGGGATGTGCTCCACCCCGCCATTCCGGGTATTGTTAGATCCTCGTTTCGGACCGGGTTCCCATCGTTCCCTTTTCGCGGGAACCGACGCGACGCGACGAGTTTCCTCCTCCCGAAAACCCTAAGCATAATTGCGGAGTCTTGTCTTCGGGAACTAGGCGCGCCGATCCCCGCCGTTCCGTTCCGTTGTCGGCAGAATCCGTACCTGCCATCCGAACCTGCTAATGAGGGAATTACAGCATCCGCGTGTAATCGATAACGAAGTGTCGGCGGCGGCTGAATAGGGGCGGACCTGCCCCGGCTTGGATTATATTCAGGTGTGTCTGCCGCCTCTACTCTACATAGCAGAAAGGCGAGGGATTCATACTAGGTCGCGATCGTAATTTCCCTTGACCCGAAATCAACCCTCGCTACCATCCCCTAACTTCTCCCCCAGATACCTTCGCCAACCACCAAATATCTTTGTCATCTTAACCCTCGGGCTTTTGCTCGTCTCTGACCAATTAACGACTTTTCCTTTTTCAATGCTTTTACAGTCGAGTTTTAAACGTCTTGTCCTATGAGAAAAATGTGTAGGTGCAATTTAAAGCAGTGGACGGATTAAAAGATATCAATGTACTCGTTTCAGCTAATTAATATCAGATAGAGAAAAAATTACATTCTTATTCGGCTCCTATGTTGTACAACTTATAAAGACAATTTTGATTTTGCATTAAGTCTACAATAAAGGATTTCTTTTGCGTCCCGGGCATGTTTTCTTTTTTACCACTCATGTTATTTTAAATGGAAACCGTATGAAGGTTAATGAATCTCCAAGTTATACATAATAGTATTTCTTGCGCTGTAAAATTTTGATTGAACTTCTGGTTTCTACTAATTCCGGATTTCTTCCAACGCGGTACGAATGAATCGCGTCAAAATCAGACAACTCGTATGCAACAGCCTAATAATAGATTGTCTAGAGTCTAGAGAACGAGTGCAACGTAGAAGCGAATGTCTGTGGTCGCAGCCAATTGAAAAATGCATGGCTCTCGAGGCAAGATATCATGTACCGTGCCGCGGCGCGGCGCGGCGCACCGGTTCGATGCTAGGAAGGGGGTAAAATAAAAATTGATAAATTATCTACCTGGGGCAGACGGTTCTCGTCCAGGTGACCGGAGAGAGAGGTTCAACGCTCGCACGCCGATAATATTCATCAACCGGAAACGCAGTTGTGGCAAGGATAAGTGAGTTAAGGGCCAGACGGGCGCAGAGCTGTGCAGTGCAGCTCGGAGCAGGTGCAATCTCACGTTGCATCTTTAGTATCGCGGGCATTACGACTCGTTTCTTCGGGCCACGTGTTTCTGACTCGTTCGTTGCATTGTCGAGCACCGTTCGATTCTATTGTTACGCTCGCAGAAATAAAGTTTAAGTAGACCTCCCCCCTCCCCCTCCCGTCACCTGGAATCGTAAACGTAATTTCGTGGGACA
Source organism: Lasioglossum baleicum (assembly GCF_051020765.1). Taxonomy (NCBI): domain Eukaryota; kingdom Metazoa; phylum Arthropoda; class Insecta; order Hymenoptera; family Halictidae; genus Lasioglossum; species Lasioglossum baleicum. The sequence goes on from NC_134934.1 coordinate 11,342,524, forward strand.
CGGTATAGATGTCGGAAGAGAGCGAGAAACCGGTTCGAGACACGGTCTCGTCTCGTTAATAAATCTACCGACTCGAGATCTCGAGCGGTATTAAGTCGCTGATATAATGCGGATTTGATTTGCCGGATCGGCAACGTTATTATTGCGCTCGTTGCCGCTGATGTATGCGCGAGATAGCGATCGTCTGCGGTGCAACGCGAAGCTTGAAAATCGGCTCCGTTTCAGAGCCACCGGATCGGTGTATCGATCCCTCTCGATCCGTGAGCAAGACGTACACCTTTGACGATTTCAGCTAGTCCCAGAGCGCTTCGCAATTCTGTTTGCGGCTGCGGGACGAGGCTGGTAAGTGCGGAAATTGCGTTCAAAGGGGATATGAGCATTGAATTGTTGCTCTCGAAGACTACGGATGTTTACCAATTTTCAATTTTCAATTTTCCTAGGCAAATTTTCATGAGGAGGTGGTAACAAATAAAATTTGAAATAGAAATAAATAAAAATCGTATTGAATTCTGTGGAATTTTATATCGCAGCATTTTTTTGAAAATTTTCAGAACCCACAAATGTGCTATGCAAAAAATGTAAAGTTGAAAAAATTTCTACGGCGCTCCTTCTCTTGATATGCACCCTAACCACGCGTTGTTTCACGATTATTTATAGGGACAGTGCTAATCGAAAGGTTGAACACGCCGCTAAAGTCGTCAGGAAGATCCTGAAGATAGATCAAGTACGTCCAGCACGATCCAAGGCGGCGAGCGGCGCTGTCCGAAAGATCAACGCGGCGCGGCGCGGCGCGGCGCGGCGTCTCGCGTAAAAATCCGCAAGTTTAGCATTAATTCTGCTCTGCTAACAATATTAATGGACAGATTGTCCACGGGAGACACACCGCCGGGGCTTCAACTTCGAAGAACGATCGTCGGAGGCGGCGGTCGATCAATCACCCGGTGCAGTCGCAAGGAAGTTCGCCGTAGCATTCCCAGATTGATCGATAGCTGACAGCCAATCTACCTGGCAGTCGATACCACAAAGAACAGTGCCGTGTCTGTTGTATATTAAACACAAGGTCTATACCGGGTGGCTGGCGATGTGTTATCGAGACAACATACATACATAGAAGTTTAACAATTGACACTAGCTACGCGAGACGCGAAGTCGATCGTGCTCTCGAGTTATCTCGAACGATTCTTATCCGAGAACAGGTTCGCGGCGAAGGAACAACGTGTCCGAGCTATTTAAATAATTGGATGCGACAACTCGGGGACGCCCGGCGAGCGTACGCTGCCTCGGAAATTTGAATACCTGATGAAAATGGACGTTAACAATTTCACCGGCCATTTACTCGGGCAAATCAACCCTGGCTCGTTGGAAAACTCCCAGACAGTGTCTCGAATGGATAAGTGGGGTGTGTTGTATGCCCATTATACATATGTGGCAACACTGGCAACTAGTATGTACCATGAAAAATGGGGTTCGAGCAATGGGAGAATCCGCGTGACCCAGACGTAGAACTGCGTCCAGGACAATGTCTCGAAGGGTTTCGAGCTGGCCGAGGGTTGTATTTTCCTTGGCAGGTCTCGTTTCCCCTGGCTACGGCCGATCGGTGAATTATTCTCCCCGGTTAAACGTAATAATAGCTCCTTGGCTGGTTGCTTACCGAATGAAGCGCGGTTTATTGACTCGACTTATCGCCGCGAGCCGTTTCCACGGTCGGCAACGGTCGATAAAGGGGTCGACAGACCGCCGTCATTTGCAAGTTAATAAAGGTATGCACAAACGCGGCGTCGGCGTTGACGTCGACGTCGTCGCGGCGAGAAATACGCCTTTTTTTTTATTTCCGTGCTAGAGCGGCGCCCGGAACTTCCGACTACATATTTCTATTTGCGCAGTCGAAGCTCCTTCGCATTAATAACCAACCACCGCCGGTATCTCGCACGACGGAGGGCGGGGGGCTGTGTACGAGCAAATGATAATTGCCAGATAATTTTGCAGGCGACGCGACGCCCTGTGCACGCCGGATTTTCGATTATCTGACCGGCGCGCGCGCGACGCGACGTCCGCTTCAAAGGCAGCAATCAACGATCGAACGTTGTGCTTGGAGATCTGAACAACGCGTGGCCCACGGTCCATCCACACCCTTTTGTATCAAAAAGATTCCTTTGCTGATGCTCGAAATAGGTCTACTTGCGTTACAGTGGAGCAAAAGCTTTTTTGGATCGGGACCATGCTGCCGGAGCTTTAATTATGCAACGATTCCTCCCGGTGCATTATCTTTGCTTTCGTGAGTGCAGGGATCAAAGTCTGCGAGGGAGGATCAACTAAATGGAGTACAGTACTATTTACAAAAGATTTTATGTACGTATATTTTGTATTTTATGCGCCGGGGACGCGGAGACAGTCTTTTTAAATAACTACTCGCACATTTACGGTAACTTCGATTATTATTTGTATTAGGCACTTCGAGTAACCGTTCCGTGAATAGCCAACATTTTCCGCGATGTTTCTGCGATGTTTCTACCGACATAACAGGGTGCAATTCATTTTTCCCGGGTCCTAATTAGCAGGATCTAACGGGGCAACATTCTTCTTGGAATCGGGCTGCGAACGGTCAGCAGACGGCGTGCATCAATCTCGGCGCAGCTAATTTAGCCGACTAAGGACGATTGAACGGTGAGATCCAGGAAGACAGAGAATCCTCTTTCCTGATTTTATCGGTGCCGAGAGAGATACAGCCGAACTGGCGAACCGTGTTCCACGTTTCGAGTGTACGGGCGACCTGTATATGTATATAGCCAATATAATAGTATCTAGAGCAGCACAATGGCGGTCGCGAGGGTGATAGCGAGAGCGACTGGCGATGGTAGTACATATGTATCGTGGCGATCGTTCGTCTGCACGGTCCTGCGAGAGAACCCAGCGAAATCTGATTAGCCGGGAAAAGCGCTGCAGATACTCCCGTTAAGACGAACTATAGTGACGTCACGCGCTGAATTTATCCTCTCGCAAGTTCCGGCCGTGCTCTACTCTGAACGGAACGTACATCTCAAAATGAAATGTCTCGAGGAAGCCTCGCTGATGAGGCGTCTCGAGGGTTGCGAAACGTCGCGCGTCGCGTAGTCGGCAGATCGCCGAATTTTATGAAAAATAAAAATCTACAGACATTTGTTTCTTCTTTTAATATCCTTTCAATATCGGTATGTATGTTGGAAGTAGTCGTGTACTCGTTTTTGTCATAAATCCTCGAACTGTCTTCATAGAACTGTCTAAAACCTATCTCTGTCCCATAATAATAGTAGCAGGTGAATATTTAAACGGGAATTATTGGCGAATGCATCTGTAAATCCAAATCAATGTTTCATGACATCTGTCATTTGTTTCGACACATATTTAAATTTTTAGGTTAACCTAATTACATATTACGATTCTACATATATTACATTGTAAAAGAAGCAATGAAGAACGATAGCTCCAATAATTTTAAGCTCACGCATATAGGGAAAGCAAAACTTCGCAGCCAAGGGATCCTACCTACAAGTTTAAAATGCAGTAACGAAATTATTGAAAAATCCAGAGAAATTATCTGAACACTCAAAATAGAAAAATTAGGAGTAATATTTTTAATTTATTGTTTAATGTAATCTAGTTTTGCTACTATTATTATGGGACAAATTAAATTCATCGACTGCTACTATTATTAAGGGACAGAGGGAGTATAATATTTTACTAATTGAAAACTGTACAATATTTTTGTTTTGTAATCAATTTGATACCAAGCAGGTCCATTTTCGCACCAGTTTGACTAACTTGTGGGTGCTCGACGTTAGTTCGAGCTAAACGGGATGGGAACTGCAAAGAGATACGTGCGAGACAACAGATTCTGCTTGTGCAGAGAATCGGTTAAAAAGTGTGCAAAATCGTCGCAGGAGAGAGTTGAAAACTCCAGGATCATCGTCGCAGTGTCGAAAGGGGTTGGAGACCCGAGGATTGCGTGCGAGATGAACAGAACACGATCGGAGGAGCCCCTGTTGCTTGTTAGTCCGTTAGAATCGAGCATCGTCTCGCGCATCACGAGCGTATTATCTTCCTTGTCACGATAAATTCTTCAAGCGTAGCACGTGCACGCGGCGCATAGGCGTAACCAGCCACCGCGTTCCGAAAATTTCTCGGCGGCGCGCGGCGCGTGCAAACGCGATTCCCCTTGTTATTTATGCCCGCCATCAGCGGAACTTGCCGGGAAAGTTCCGGGGCGGATTCGCGATGCACACGTATATATGTATACACACATTCGCGAAAACCAGGGGTTTCGGTGGAAGAAGGGGGCGGCACACGAAAAGGGGGGCTCGCTCTCTGCTGGTCGGCTGGGCCGGGCTCACGGTTCACGGTATGATAAACGGTATCGCGGAGACTGCCTCTCGTACGAGTGACTTTGCCAATGCGTCAGCCACGCCCCTGGAATTAATCCTTATTAACTGATAGGAGCTGCGTGGAACGGCAACTATTCCTGAAACGGAATTTCCTGGAAAGTGGCGGCGGTTTAATAACGCTTCTCTGTCTGCCGCGATCATCTCTGCTCGCTGTAGGCTCGACAGAAGTGATTCATTCGCCGCTGCACCGCGATCTCTGATTTTTATGAAGGTGCGTTTATACAGGGTGCCCCGCATACAATGGACTATCGATTAGGAAATAATTCTACATGCAAAAGTTAGACAAAACTAAAGAATAACATTTGTTTGCTTGACGCATTCTTGTCGGGAAAAACTAATTTTAAAATGAAGCAGTAGAATAGGTAGGTCATGGTGAGAGACGCATCAGACGATCCCTATCTAATAGCACATGTATTCGTTGAATTTTCAAACTCGATTTACTCGAAAACGGAAGGTCAAACAGAAAAAATTGTATTCTTCAGTTTCGTATCTGACTTTTGCGCGTATACACGCGTATACAACACCCTGTATATTCGCTTATCACTATCGTTTCGAGAGAGTTGTATATTAGTTATCCTCCTCTTAATTCTATAAAACATGCGATCCGTAACACATCGTTAACACCAAAGTATGTACCGGATTCTCCATAACAAAATATTCAAGTATTACAGTTGTGGATATCGTGTCGATCTCGGAATTGGAAGGTCCGGAATTGGAATTCTTGATTGTACAAGATGCAAGACTTGGCTGGTTAGTAGGATTGGGAGATTGCAGAAAAAATAGAGTCGCTACGATTGATTTTTCTCTTCCATTTTCGAAGTTGGAGACGCGAAATAAATAATTTTCTACAGATTTGGTCGGTTCTCGGTATCTTGGAACGGATTCGACGATAACTGTACTCCGAGGCCAGTCAGCTTGGCTGTTGCATATTCTACAATTCCTGGGAGCGAACGGTACCACACGGTCACCCACGACTACTTGGTAATTAGCTTGCCACGACGCGAGAAATTAATGATCCGTCTCTGGAGAGACACGTGAGACTTGTGGGATGAGGCGTGACACTGACGGGCCCTTTACTTTCCATCAAATTTCATTCTCGCGACTAATGGACGATTTCTACAGTCGTGTTATCTCAATGATTCGTATCTGGTGTCATTTGTTGAATTTTATCATCCTTATGTACGGACTTGCGCGTCACATTTCTACATACATTATCACATATTATTGTAATCTGTCTCTTTTATAAAAGCTACGTAACGCTCGAAGTGCATGTTTATTCGAATGTTATCAATATTCCTGGAAGAATGTTCAAGGTTCAAAGCTAGAGGAAGTTAAGAAGTTGAATCTCGATCTCTCGCCTTTTGCTATACGAAGTGTCACGTGACGTGACATTTTGTTCGAGCAACTTCTATGTGGAACGTGACTGAACCTCGCATTCGATTAAATGATCGCAGAAGTTCACCGAATTAAACCGTACCGTCAATCGCCGAGGTATCGAAAACAATGAGGCAGCATCGCGTGAAAGACCTCGAAGAATCCTGATCGAAGCCGAGTACATTCCGCTGCGAAAGATGGAAAATCAATGGGAGGTGGCTTTTCCAGCAGGTTCAACGTCCCTGGAGAGTGATTACGCCACGGCCGCGATTCCCGAGAATTTTTAATAACGATACCGCCAATCGAGACGGGAAAAAGTTGAGACAGTGAACTCTAAATAATCTAGCAATGGAACGGCGGACTGGAGGAGTGTCTGAAACGGACCTCCGAGGCTAGGGTTTACAGTCCCACGGCAATACAAACAAAATCTAAATCTAAATCATTTTAAATGAACATATAATATATATATATATATTATATAATATATTATATTTCTTATTGATCAAAGAATCACGCGTTTCTTGATTGTACTTGTACTCGCATGCTAAATTTACAAGATTGTCATCTCTATTTTGTAGTTCTTTGTACCATCAACAACATAAATAGTTTATTCTTACTTTAATCATTTTAAGCATTCTTGAATGATCGTAACCTTTTTACTGTTTTAAATTGCATCCACTCATTTTTGCAATAAATCCATAAAATACGCAGTCTACAAAAGAGCACGCGACAATCGCACTTATTGATGTTGAAATCAAATCTATTTCAGAAAATATATGCAAAATAAATCTGAAGATAGGATCGTGAGGGCTTTGTACCTCGAAGTGACATACGTACAATGAACCTCTCAACTGTAATACAGTATTTCTTGATCAAAACGCATTGCAACATTTGCATTCTGAAATCGGGCATTTCATATGCAACAGCCTAATCAATCTGGCGTTGGAAAACAAACTATATTAAACGAGTGGGTGTGTGATACCAACGGAAGTGGGGTAGTGTTTGCTAGTAGGAGTCACGTCTCGTTTGCCACATAGGAAGAATGGAAGAAAGTCTGGAATCGCGGAAACGGCTTCGTCGCGCCGAAAGGAATTGTTGGGACCAAACTTCGCACGCAATCGTGTTCCGATTAGGCCAATTAGGGCGAGAGGAGCGGAGGGTCGGCTCGGTGAATAACTGAACAGCTGGAGACTCGGTGAAGCGACCCGGAGAGTTATGAACCTGCGATATCCCCGGCAGAGACAATTAACAGCGCGGTGGAATTCTGGCGCACGCAACGGCTTAAGGCGAGTTCGCAGGGCCGCGTCGCGTCGACTCGCACAGCTTCGCTGGTAGTCTCCGGGGTTCGGAGACACGCGCGCGTGTCGGAACAGTTTTAACGGGGCAACGAGCCCCTTAATGAATTCACTTGGCCCAGTGCGCCGACCTCGTGACTTCCCCTTGTTTATTTTTGACGTGAAGCTCGCGAGACGGAGAGAGAACGAGCGATCAGGAAGAAGCTGGATAGCCAAGCATCCTCGTAAGAGTACATCCTCGCTCGCTCGAAGAGGACCGGTTCATTAGACCGGAGCGACGAAACAAACATTTTTTCTCGAAATCGAAAACGCCCTAATGACAGGATCAAAATCCGAAAGTTGCGCGATGATGAGAGTTTGAAAATTTAGGGAGAATATCGAGATTTTAAAAAATTTCAAAATCGAAGTATATTCCGTTATACATAGACGATGCAAAGGCGCCCCACAAAGTATGATAGTGTGGGACGTTTTCGATATCGATAAAAAACTGTTTTTCGCTCCGGTCTACTGTTCGTCACCGAGCCCTGTAACCGATTACTTTTGTCGGAGATTCCGGGGCCGTAATTAGCAGCCATTATCGAGCAATCGGCTCGCACAGGTGGCAGATGGAACCGGATCACTCGGAATACACACGGTTCACGCGATATTACCGAACAGAGTCATTATCGGGACCGGTCCATCAGAGATTTAATAACAGCAAGCTAATCAAACTAATGTATCATTCACGTGGCCAGGGCGAGCACACGGAATGCCTAGATCCGCAGATTGCGCGCCCTGGTTCGATAAAATATTCTCGTAAAGCCAGTTCGCGCGCGAATATCCGATATTACGGATATCACTAATTCAGCCCCGCGAGCCGAGAGACTGTCCACCGATATTCGAATGGAGAATTGAATGGGTAGAGCCACGGCGCGCTGGAAAATAAACCTCGGAAAATCGTGGAACAGTTCTGCGAAAAAAGAGCGGACGCGTCTTGAGCTTTATAGCAGATGTACTATACATGTATTGTATAGTGTCTGGCTCTGCTAGAGCTGCTCGGTTTATCTAATGCATGCGTTCCTGCACAGTGAACGCTAACCCCTGGTGCACCCTGCACAGTATCTACCCCATGATATCATAATTATTCCGGGGAGTGAGTGGTGAACGCCATAACCGCCGCCTCGCGCCGGAGAGAGAACGGGCTTCTCACCTTCTTTGCCCGTTTTTCTTTTGGCTTAGTTGGCCTGGTTTCGGGCGTCTGGACTTAGAATATTGAATATATGTCGTCTGTTATCTCTCCCGGGGACGTTTAATTTATTATAAGACTGGCTCGGAACTTTGTTATTTATTTTAAGACCGGATTATTCGGCTTAGCTGCGCCTCGCAATCACTTTTAATCGCGTGGTGATTACGTGACGCTGGAACATTCTTTTTGGACGTTACGTCAGAATGTTGTAGAGGCGAGTAGACAGGCATTGATTTTCGAATGGAATCGACAAAAAAGTCTTTAAAAATTTCTAAAATATTCGCCGGTAGGTATAACGTGTTATTAGTAGACTGCGGATCTTTATGCATTTATAGCAAAATTGAGCAGATGGAATTGAAAATTGTTGAAAAATTTTGAAAAATGAAGATGTCAATATATGAATGAAATAACATTCAATTGGGTTTCTGTTTCTTGCGATCGATATACGAGCCACGATGGACAATACGATTGGTTAAACGAGTCCTCGGTAACTCTGTGCTGAACGATAATTACCTTGATTGAAAGAATCCTGAACGATTGCTATACTTAACCGCTCGTGTCCAGATTAATTGACCTAGTCCTTATCGGATCAAAACTTTTCAGAGGACCCTGGTACTATTTGTACACATGCCGTGTCTATGAGTTTATTCCGGTCTGAGAACCCGACTATCAGCTCGCATCAGAGTCCGAAAGGCGAGTTCGCCGAAGGAAATTGAATTGCAAGTCCGTTTCAAGAAAGAGTGCGAGCCTCTAAAGCCAATTAGAATGTTTCCGAGGCGAATCGCGGAAAAACTGGCAAGCCGCGCCGCCACGCAACAATCGGCGCACGCACCTGAACTGACTGTCCTATTGCAGCGGGCAGCGGGGCGTTCGCTCGCGAAACCAAGTCGCTATCGCGCTTATTCCCGCGCGTTATCGTTTCCGCGAATGGCTCCGGTTCGCGTGAACCCCGCCTCGTTACGCAAAGTGAAACACTTTACTCGCGTTTTCCCGCCCCTCCAACGGAATTGCGTTTTATTGGCGAGCGGCACGGGTCGCGGATTATCGAACGCGAAATGGGAATGAAAAGAGATTACACCGCCTGTAAGGGGAATCGGTTTTCCTTTGTGGTTGTAAATGGTTTCTAAATAGGCAGAGAAAGAGAGTGGAGGGGAGAGAGAGGAACGACCTTTGTCGCACGATATTCGATCGCACGGGATATTGACAGTTCCGACTACGAAAGAAAATAAAATCGAACTGTCTCTGTTATTTCATGATTGTTGGTTTATGGTGTCTCTGCACGGTCACGCGGCCACGGAGTACGCTAGCCTCTGGCTTCCGCTCGCCATCCCCCCTCCCCCCCCCCCCCGCGAACGAAGTGCACGTTCGCCGAAGTTCTTCACTCGGGAAAATGGAACCTAATGTCCTGAGTGCATGGCCGACTCATAGTCTAACCATAGGGTTGAAACATCCATTTCGATCAAATGGAATATACATATACATACGTACAGCTGTTGCCATTACATACTGGCATTGTGGTGCTGACATCTTCTTTCGTTGCGCAGCACGACGAAAGTTAGTCGATTTTCACAGATTATTGTAGAAATTCGATTGACCTATTTCAAATTTTTTGCGACGTTCAACGGTATCTTACTAAATAAATTCAATGGTATTTTTACGATATTTTGACAAATGAACCGATTCCATAGTGTTTGTTGTTCCAATATTATATGGAATTCCTTCGAATATCTCGGAACAAGAAATACATCATTTAGAACACTTTCATAATTATGGGCACGTATCTACAATATCTTCGTTTTCTTCAGTGACACAGTTAAATCAACGACACTAGAATGTCTGTTGGACATTTTCATAATTTGTTTAACCCTTTACCCAGGAGAACTTTCCTATATAAGCTAAATAATGAAACGGAGACTGTGTTAAATGCACCTGTACAATGTTGAAACTATCCTAACGCATCTAGTGAAACAAATAATGCAACTTAATTGTATTCATAGTGGATACAAGTACATTATCATTCGTTTAAGGAGACTCGAGTTACACCGGACTCGCCCTGTCAATCGATTCAAAGTTGAAGCGTAAAATATTGATAACAGGAGCACACGATTTTATGTCGATTAAAAGGGAACAATGACTATATTTAACAATATCCTCTGTTCGAAATGTTCGTCAGGAGTCTGTCCAGACGTTATACAGGAGAGGTTTAAAGTACGTTTGAAAGTTAAATTGCCTTTGAAAGCAAAGAATCGCGGATCCGCATCGATTCGAGGGGAAAAAACCGCATCGGGCCAACATTTTTCGAACAACCCCTTCTCCGAGGGAGAGGGGAAGGATGTAACATTCCATAGGAAACGTACCGCAGGAAATTCAACCGGCATCACGGCGCAAAAAGCACCATCGAGAGAGGACCAACCTCTAAACAAAAGGAGGGTGCTGTTCACGGACAAGCGTTCGCGCATTACTCAGGTGTATCGCGAGGCGACCGAGCGAAGGTGCTAAAGCTATCGGAGGATTCGCCCGGTGTGTGGCCCCTCACGGTTTCCCGTTTTATTGCATAGTCCACGGGGCCGAGGAATTACGGGGCGGCGCCCTATCTCCGGCTGTGTGTTGTTCGCCGTAAAAAGTTTTAACTCGCGAGCCCTCGCGATGCGAAGCGACGAGGTAAACGGGAGGAGGCGGGAAACGGAACACCGGGGGAAAACCGAGCGGCGAGAGGGAAACAGAAATAAAACCGAAAAAAAAGAGAAACGGGTGTAGCGGGGCCCCGGCGGGGGAGAAAACAAAGCGAATGGGAAGAGGAAGATAAAAAACAGGGAGAAAGAAAAAGAGGAAGAGAGAATAAGGGGTGGGTCTGTAGGAGGATACAATAGTAACGTGAATGAAATTAAGGTTTCAGGAGGAACACGCGTTTTCTATATGTATATGTATGTGGGTAAACGATCTTACAATTAGAAGATGGAATATGTACTTTCTGTGGGAATCTGAGAACCTCACAGAAGAATAATTCCATATTTTTTATTGGTCCTCTTGCTTTTTCACTCGCATTGCGCGAAAGAAAAAGTTGCGTGCTGTTTAAGGAGAGAATGTACCATTTTTGTGCGATGTAGATTGCATTTCAAATGAAGCATTGCAGATAAAAAAAACAGACATTCCACGAGCACGGGATCTTTAAGTTGCCTGAAAAATTGCAAGAAGATCGTAGAACAAAATGTCATAAAACTTATTCTGAATGGTAAAAAAAATTGGCCTTCATTTTCCCTTACGAGAACGAAATGACTTCCGCACGACCTAACAAATTTTTCAAACCCATTTACTGTTCTGCATTGAATCTACTCGTTTTTCGCATAAACGCATAAAATCCGCAGTCCAATCACGATTAGACAATCAGCGTCACTGAACAATCACCTTGTTACACGACCAATAAACATATTTCTCGTACCGCGACTCTGATAATTCGATCGCCGAGCGTGCACGCGACCAAAAAAAAGGAAAAAGAGGGGAACAAAGCAAACAGCAAAAGGAGGGTTGCAGAGTGTGTGAGAAAAAAGTAAAAAACGGGGGTGAATTCGAGGAACGGGGCGGACACGGTGGGAAACGGGCGTGAATGTACAGCTCGGAGGATCCACGCTCGGCCCTGTTCCCTTTATCTTTCAACCCCGTCCCTCTCCGTCCCGCCCCCGTGCACAGGAAGCGCGCAGGAATTTCCTGTTCGGGTGGTAGTTCGTCCCCCGGACAAAATAGACGTCAACGCAGTCTGGTTGCTGAGTTATGCGAACTTGGCGGGATTCGTTTAGCGAAGGAGACGACGACAACGACAGCGCCCCGACGCTATCAATGGCCCGTAACTCCCGGCGCAAAACCACCCGCTCCCCCCCCCCCCCCGCCTTCGCGCAACTACCCCTTTCGTCGTTATCGCTACCTCTGAATCCAATATCACCGTGTATCGTACCAACTATTGCAAACAGCCGTGCGCCGAACAGTCGCGAAGCTTCTATCGGCTTGCGACACACGACCAGAGTCAAAATAACCTCGATGAAACCGAGCCTCTCTCTCTCCCACTCCCTTTCTGCGAAGCCCTGGCCCCCACAAAGGGATGGTTATGTACAAAATCCCTCTTCTGTTCAGTTCGTCCTGGAAAACGTGACCAACGATCGGACAGAAAACAAATATTTTTGAAATTAATAAATATAACATGAAGCACCTAGCATTCCTTTATTTTGAAAAACAAAATCGATGTTTTCCCCTCGTATATAAGTGAAAGTCCACGGACAGTTCTGTAGAGATTAGAATGGCAGGAAGTACAGATACGAGGCAGATCACCGTTCAATCTCGAGGTCCAGGGAGTTTTTCGTCTTACCGTAAACAGTTGATGTAAGAATGTTCAGGTGGGGGGTTGTGTTTGGGGTCGAGTCGAATAAGACGGCAGTTGGAGGTCGGCCAATAAAAGAATGAACCAACAGGCACGTGAAGGATTTTCTCCGTTAATGAAGAACAGAACGGATTAGTTGTTCCCGTAGAGCAGCGGGAAACACTGGCGCACGGCCGGAGAAAATGCAGCCCGAAAAAGATGGCTGGATCGGGGCCAACTTACCAAACCCCCTTTTCAGCCCCCCTTTCCAACCATCCCCTTCTGCTTCGGTCTCGTTACTTCCTTGAACCCCTCCCCCTCTCTCTTTCTCGTTCGGAAACGTTTTTCTAATAAAGGATTCTTATTTAAAGGACAAACGTAGCCTCGGCGACGCGTTTACCCTCTCCCTCTCTCTCCCTCGTTCCCTTCGAGAGGCGGGCCGAGTCGAGCGACCCGATTTGTTAATGAGAAACTTAGATTAACGACTCGCCGGGAGTTCCTACGGATTCGTTCGGCAACACGGCGAGCAATCTTGTGCCAAAATCAGATACACCGTCGCGCAACTTCCACCGCCAGACAAATTAGATTCCCCGAGTTCGCAATGAAACGGTACACGGGCCGCAGTATTAATTGGTAGTTAAGCCCGTTCCAAAGCAGGTACCGCGCATCTCGTTATCAATGGGAAAGTCAGCCTCCTCTCTACCGCCTCCTAGTCGTTCCCTTCGTCCCCTTTTCTGGCAATTATTCATCGAGGATCATCGTTCATCCGTCACTCTACCCTGCGGATAATCCCTTTCGACGAAAAACGTCTTTTCGTCGATGCATACCGTAAGAGATCTGCGTTGCCCTGGTATACGTTTGCATCAAGATCCCATTCAGACTCCCTTACATCTTATTTATATTAGCGTCTCCGTATTCGTTTACACGGCATGCTATTTTCCTTTCGTGACCAGTAATTTTTACCTTTTTCCTAGGTTATCCAGTAGATTTGCACGAGAAGATGCGAGAAATCCAAGTTTCGATCCCGAAGGATCAATGGTTCAAAAGTTACAAGTGTTTGAAGTTGAGCGTTGTACGGTGTTTCTGAGTTTATGCATTAATTGAGCACCTATAGTATAGGATTTATGTATTTGCCAGAAAAAAGTCATGAAAACAAATTCGGAAGGCTGAAAGAAATGATGCAGTTCAACCAATGTCCTATGTCAAACGCATTAGCGATCAAACCTTCAAACGGCAATATGTATGTATCTCGAAAGCGAAAGTACAGCTATTTTCGCAAAGGAAAACCATTCTCCGCCACGCATTCGTCATCGCGGCGTTAATAATGCTCTAGGCCACTGTGCAAAAAGGCGCGCGAGACACCTGGAGTCGGGGCCGAAAACGCGTGATGATGGATGAACGGGCTGGAAGTGCAATATTTCAAGAAGTTACGTAGCACCGGAAGCTACTTTGTAACTCGAGGAACAACTCCCGGGTTGAACAACGGTCCGCGCGCGCCGGTGAATTATGATTACGGTACAAATTTGAAGAAGAACTTGCCCTGGGATAGTGTAGCACGCGCTTTCCTATCCTCGGGACGTTTGCTGCGCGGGGCTCGGGTTGATTCGTTTATCACGGTGGTTACTCAAAGGCAAATAGAGAGGTTGCCGAGAGGGATCATAGAACAGGAGAGACAGAGAGAACACGAGGTCATGGTTAAGGCGACGAGACGCAGAGTCGAACACAGATCGGACAGGGGAACTTCGAATCCGCCAAAGTCACTCGACGCACGCTTTGAGGCTAAAGCTTCGCCAACTGCTCGACGCTGATCTCTCGAGGTATATACGGCTCGGCTGCAACAGTTGCCGTCAAGTATCATCAATTACAGCAAGTATTCCGGCGTCCGTCAAGCCTGACAGGGAGGCGAGGCGAGCATCGTCGCCGTCGCCGTCGCCGTCGCCATCGGGGTCAGACACCCGAGTTCCGCGTGTGTCAGCCAACGCTATTCCACAGACTCTGCACACTCTCCCTCTCTCTCTCTCACTCTCTCTCTCTCTATATATCTCTGTGTGAGCTGTCCGTTCGATTTTCGGGACACCGTGCTACCTGCCGGACTTGCTTGCTCTTCTCTGCCTAGCCTGGTCCATCGGGAATTTCAAAAACAGGGTCGTGCATATCGTGTAACCGCAATGAGTCACGACGCCGACGACCTCGACATAATGATCCCGACGAGCACCGCCGAGTAAGTCGTGCTTAGAATAACCTTCGAAGCCGATGGGAACGATGAGTTAGGTTCTCTCAACGAAAAAATGATAGTCGAGCATCCTTCTACGTAGAAATCTTTGCTACATCAGGCTGGTCCACCTAAATGTAGCCACCTAAATATCTCCATAAGTAGACCGCGGATCTTTATGCAAAATATAAATGTTCTATACGAATTGCAACAATTTGGAGTGAAATAGACATTTATTTTCTTTCTTTCTACCGTTTCAAATTACAGCTACTCATTTTTCTGATAAATGCATCAAATCCGCCGTCCGGTCACCACAACTAAAGGAGATATTAAGGTGGTTACATTTAGGTGGATCACCCTGCGTAAAGGGGGTTGACAAAGCTAATAAAATCGCTGCGACAATGGTCGAAGAAGGTCTCCGATATGCAAATGGTAATGATACTAGGTTTATTGTAAAACAGGGAAAGGGAGAGGCTGGAGGACAGACGTCTTTGGCTAGACAGGGAGGAGGACGCGAGAGAGGAGCAAAGTTGATGAAGTTTCTGACAGTTCCCGGGGTCAGTCTCCCCGATAGCGGCCGGTTGGTTAGCGACGCCGTGGATAGCGCGGATAGCGGGTTGGTCCTCGCTGACGGTCGTCGTCGAAACACGGGAAAACAAGAAGAGCGGGACGAAGTTGCGAGAAGGACAGAGGAGAACTAGATACATATGTACCAGGGACAGGGAATTGAAGAAGAATGGAGAGGGAGTAGAAAGAGGATGATGGTGAAGAAGAGACGATCGAAGGCTTGATGATGGGGGAGAGGGTAAACGGAAGCCGGAGGGGAGAGCTGTCATAGCCGAAAGTTACCCCAATCCTCGGTAAACTCTGCGAGAGAGCAGACCCTTAGACGAGAGCCACGAGGGTCTCCGGCAGAGAGTAGGTTGTACGGTGGTGCGGCTGGCAAGGTGGGGGAGGCTCAAGTTCCTAACGAGACACGCCGTGCTCAGCCATGAAACGAACTCAACCACCCTCGAAGCATCAGCAAGCCCGACAGCGAGCGACGAGGACACCGAGAGCCGGCCGGCGACGTCGAAAACGAGCCAGAAGGGCCCGAGAACCGGGCTCCCATGAAATACGAGTATGAGCAACCTCGGCATCGGTAGCCATTACAAGCCACGTCAACGCTGACTAATCGTGCTACTTCGACGCGAGGTCCGGAATCTCGTTCTTACCCGAGCCTTTGCCCTCTCCGGTTGAACCTGCTATGTATTGCTATCGGTAGGTTCTCCAGGATCGGACAACTAATAGAACCAGCACCGAGTTACAGCACAGCAACGTCTATCATTCTTACTGGCGCCTAGACGATGGCCAGCTTCCTTGTTCGTAACCGAGAACCTCTCTTATAGCAGGAACAAAGAGTTACAGCAAAAACGGACCCGGGAAGTTAATGAGAAACCTGCTGGCGAAGAAAACGTCTGACTGATGGGGATTCGTTGATGACCGCCAGATGATTGTTCCAGGAATTCGGCGAGGGTTTGGTGTGGTTGAAATTTCGTTCACGCGCTTCCATCCATTTTTATCTGTCCACAGCGATTTTTAGACATCGTCTGTACCTCGTATCCATTTTATACACACTTTGCTTGGACTCTCGAAAAACAGTGTTCTTCGAAAATGATTTTATCATTGATGGATGCAACAAGTAGTCTCATTTTGAAATTATTTCTCCTGCCAGATTGCTCCTTTGTGAATTGAACTGCTACTTGTACCAGTGCGTCAATTGGAAGAATTCTCGAACAGCGTGATGTACAACAGGCTCTGCCATACCAGTGAACATTGAAAAAAATTATAAATGGCATTACCGGCATCCCCATCGATCAAACAGACCCGTCAACCGCGAAATTTCTAATTGTCACGACGTCGTGGCAGGACCATTTTTCACTAACAAAGTACCCGTCGCATCCGAGAGATAGCGTCTCGTCGCGGAGACAATGAGAGCGTAGCCGGGTGATTATTAAAAAGCTAGGCACCTTCAAACGAGCAGCTAATAAACGGGTAATTAAGGAATGTCTCTGGCATCGGCGGGGAGAGGGTAAATCATTGTTTACCGTGCACAATGGCATGGCTAAACTTCGCTAAAACTTCGAAAGCCCTTTCCCGACCCGGCTGCGACCGTCTTAATGGATCCCGACGCGACGGTGCGGTGTACAGAACTAGACGAATCAAACGAACCGTCAGAATCCCGACTACCTTGAACCCGGTCAGGGGAAATTATTCCTCGTTGATGAACCCCCGGAAATTCCCACCGAAAAACCAATTGCGGACCTCTGGAGGAAATCTTACAAAATACATATATACAATATTCCTCTGAACCTTCATATGCCCTAGAGATCGTCACTTTGAACAGTGTATGAACACATTGTTTGCGGGAGACGCTTAAACGCGTTGCACAGTAAAAATTAGGCGCCAGCGGTTGTGAGACATGTATGTAGTAGGTAAGTCATAATGATATTATTAATCGTGTCGCGACTGCAAGCACGAATCTGAAAAAATTGCCCGCTTTACGGGGTGGATTGATGAAAAAACCGCTCGCAAACAATGTGTTAATAGCACACGTGTAAACGTGTAGTTACATACACTATTTCACGTGTATTTCAGTACACGTGCACTCGTGCATCCTCATTTCAATTTGTATAATTTGTTGAACACTGATATTAACCCTTTGCACTCGGAGCTACTTTAATTCCTGCGTGTTGCAGGCTAATCTTGACTTCTCAGTTTTCGTTGAGTTGGTAATGAACGCAAGACGCAGGAACGAAACAAGAATTTATATCTCGCTTTAGTAGTTACTCTAACAATAAAGTCGTAATGTCTATCGAACCTATCGAACCTCTGTCTATTATCTTTCGAGCCTCCCAATTATTATACAAGTATACAATGAATCGAAATTTTCTTTTCGATGCAGCAGCCTATCGCCGTCAAAGTAGTTCTAATTACGGCTCCGTAAAAGAAATGAGAAGGGAAGGGGTTAAGAGGAAACGTTTTGCCGTGTCGGACACACGTGTAAAAAAATTGTCCCGCCCCTAGGTCCCTTCATTGTCAGAGTCATTAGCCCCGGCCACAGACGTCCGAAATCAGGGGTCGGCTGTTGAATGGATCCGCTAATTGCCGGCGGGTCTTGTCACAATGCATCGGCCCCGATTCTATGAGCCGTCGATGCATTCTTCTCGCTTTCGCCGGTTCAGCCGGTTCCCGCGTTCTCGGACTGTGCTTTCTTGGCACCGTTGCACCGTACCGGCGCGGCGCGGCGCGGAGCGGCAAGCTCCTCTTCCCCATTGACAGGTGAACCAGGAATCTCTGCCGTGAGTACAAACCTCTGCGGCTTTGGGCGAGATTACCACGATTCTGCATTAACGTCTATTCAAATCCCGCGGAAATATTTTCTTTACCGCGGGAAACACCCTAGGCGTACGTGACGACGAGAACTGTGCGAGTTTCATTGATTCTGTTTCGCTACGGCAAAAAAGAAACGGAGAAAAGTGGATTGCAAAAGGTGCTGGAATTATTGGTACGGATTTTTAAGAGAACTCGAAAATGTTCTCGCGAGTTTTAACCCGGTCAAGACACCGCTATACATATAGTGGATTTTCTGAGCTTTTCATAAAAATCACTGAGCAGAATTGTGGAACAGTAAAATTGTGAGCGGAGTTGCAAATATTGTCAAGAGAACAAATCAATTCCTTTACTGTAACGTGTTGTCCGAAAAATCTCGAAATTTAATACATAGCATCAAAGTTTTAAGGGTAATGAAATGAAAATTGAGAAAAGATAACATTTGTTCCAGTAGATTATAAAATTCAGCATAAAATTAAGGTTTTTACTGGTATGTAGCACAAGAAATTTTCATTGGTATTTACATAACAGCATTTGTAGATACAAAATAAATCAAAATCGTGCTAAATTCTGTCGAATTTGATACTCCAGCATTTTTTAAACGTTTTTATAAGCCATAAATGCATAAAGATCCGCAGTCTAATTATGTGCCATGGCTGAATTCTTACAATTAGAATGCTTACACATATTGGAATGTCAAGTTAATGTTGACCAACGTGTGACGCAGACAAATTGGATTTTGCATAAAGAGCCCGACTTCAGCGGAAAATATACCGTGAAATCATGTACTACAGACTACAGAGATATATATACATATGTAGTATGGAACGGACACTTCGGACTTCGTAGATAGCAGTCTGGAATTAGCTAAGACATAACAGCGAGACTTACGAGCGACTTTACCGTGCCATGGAATCGTTCAATGCACTATGTTATATGTATACTATGTACAGGGATCAGGAAGTTACACAGAATTTCATTAGAAATTTTACAAGCTATGCTACAAGCTCCGTGGATCTATCTAGCCGGGGATCATAATACGGGCAATCTTGCTGTGGGATCTTCTCCGACCATAAAAAAATAGCATCCTAAAGTCTCTGCTATACTGTTTCCGATCCGAGCTGACTGGTGTTGTCACTAGATTATGTGACCTGATGAGCCATAATTATTTGAAGAATTGAGAAAAATCAAGTTGGAGATAGCGTCGATAACAACACCTTATTATCGAATTAATTTCTGTAGTTGTTCGAACTTTGTCTGGTTTTGAATTTTTTACAACCAGAGTTTGCCCCCAAAAATTCGAAAAAAATTCTTGAACATGTTCTGAAGAATTTTTCGATGTGATTCAACGGGGAAAATACTCTTGCGGACGAGGTGCAGCGTTAAAATTAACTAAAATTGAATATGTCGAATACTCACAAGTAACGTGGGGTGTCAGAGACCCCACAGTTTCGGATTTTTTAAAAGCATTTTTATATGAATAAAATTAAATCTGTTTGTTTACTTTTTACCCTGCGTTAGTCTTTATCCCAAATTTATTAAAAACGAGGCTATTTAGTTGCAATTCATTTGTCGGAGTGGAAGAGACGCACCTTAATATTTGTGTTATTAGACCTTACATTGCGAGGATTAATAATTGCTGTTAGAACGAAATATCCGAGGGAGGTCTAAAGCATTCCATATCGAGAATATCAGCGTCCAAGTCTGAAGAACAAAATGTAGAGAAGACAAAACACGATACTGGTCGGCCACTGTTAGGTGGAAAACCAATTTGCCGCGACTATCGCCGTCGACCCAGACGAATATTCGACAAAGAGTCCTTTCGGCGACTTTCCAGCGTCGGAGACGCGGGACGTCGCGTCGCGTCGAAGTCCCTAACTCCCTTTCTCTCTCCCTCTCTCTCTCCTCGAATGCTTTCAAGAAGACTCTCGGCGCCAGTCTGGCATGGAATTCGACGACTTCTCGCCATTAAAGCGCCACCATTCCATGGTTCATTGTGCTTTCCCACCCGCATCCGCCGCCATTCGCTGGCTACGGGGACACGGGTTCCTCGGGTTTGCACACATACGCCCCCCGCCCTGTCCGCAACTACTTCGAAACTCAAACTCGTATTAGATATCCATAAGTTGCCGGCGAGGGATCGGATGTCTCATCGGTCGCCACATTCGGAAATAGTTCTGCCCCTAACTCGAATTCATCCAGGTGCACATAAAAATCCCGAAAAATCAATTGATTCGATGAACACAAACATTTTGTTTCCTGTTAGATAGATCAAGATGACCTTGAAAATCAACCATCTTGTAACAAGTCACGAAGGGAAGATGTTGAATAAATTCCCACACACATGAAATGGCGAGCTACTCTTAGCCCTTCGTCTCTCTAGACGAAGGGCGCAGTATTGCGGAAAAATTAGGGAATCGAGGAGCGGCAGTAAAGGGGGTTGGAAAAGACGTTCAATAAATAAGGTGGAGCCTCGTGTGCTCCCGTAGAAGTCGAGTAGATCTTAATTTTCGGGTGAGAACCCACGCGAGAACCCGTCCAGGGAGAGTGGGAGGGGGCAGAAAATTGGAAATGGAACACGATAAATTCCTCGGGCTTTATCCGCGGCCCGGGAATAAGGGGATGGAATTTTTCCATACGCAAAATAGAGAGAGACGAATGGCGGAATAAGCTAACCGCGGGAAACGCGAGCATCAGCAGCTCGAAATGAATTTTTTATTTTACGACTACCGTGACTGGCTCCGGGAACGATACTTCGAGCGACGCCCTAAGAGCTCTTTCTCTCTCACTCTCTCTCTCTCTTTTTCTCATTCTCTATCCAGCCAGCCCGCACACACCCCTCTGCTATATGCACACGCCGCACCCTTCACTGGATATGCTCTCGACGAGATTCCACGCGGAACGAATATAATCCTGATCGAGGCAAAAAAGGAGCCAATACTAGTCGCGGTAAAGCAGCGCACTTGAATCTGCGATACATCGAATGATATGTAAAAACTGCGGTTCTTTGATAGAGGGGATGTTTCATCGAGAGTTGCTCTGCTGATCTCCAAGCACGCAGAGACTCTGATATTAGTTCTTGATTTTGATCAATTTATTGACTACTTACAAACAATTAGAACGCAGTCTACTCAAAGCAGCAGTTTCATGCGACATCGATGAGCATAGTAACTGCGATTAAACAGAAACAGTCATTGACTTTATCGATGATTATACTCGAAAATCGGTAACTGAATGGAAACGCAGATACGTTGATACACGTGAAATAGGGATCTCTAGTTAAGATAAAGGAATTACCGAGTTCATTGAGATCTACATTGCACGAAAAACTTGCTCAACAGATTTAAATAGACCCAGTCTCTCCACGGAATGGTTAAACAGCATTTCTCCCCGGAGAAGAACGTTTCATCGAGTTATGTACGGGGAATGTTCCCGGGGCGTGTGCGACCAGGAAATTTCGAAGAAAAAGAGGAATCGTTAAGACAGGGAGGGAGACAGACATCTATCCAGACGCTACAAGCCAGAGAGAAAGATAGAAAAAAAAGTCGAAGAGGTGAAAAGGAAAAATATCAACGGAACGCCGCGCCGCGCCGGCGCGGCGCGGCGAGTCGAAGAAATACTTGTCCGAAGAAAGTTCCGGGAAGAATGTCTAGAAGATGAGAGTTACCCCTAAAGAATTGTAGAGCGGGGGTGGTAGGTAACGTCTAAACCCGTCTCGACCCCGTCCCCAGAAGCTTTACCGCCCTATCACGTAATGGTGTAACTTTTGCCACGGCGATGGTTCAACGGGTGGGGGGTTGAAGAGAGGAATAGGGGAGAGGGAGGAGGGTGGAGAGGATCGGATAGACGGACGGTTCCGAGGAAGAAGAGGATCCACTGAAAGTGGCAAGGGTGGTGAGGTCGACCCGAGGGAGTTTTAACGTACGGTCAGCTCTCGCAGTTCGGCTTAGCCCCCATCCTCGGCCAAACCCTCCTCCCCCCGTCCCCCGTGCTCGTTGTCTCTCCGACCGAGTCGATCAAGTCCGTGCGAACTTTTATCTTCGCGGCTTCTTCCATCGAAGAAGTCGGCCCGGCCCGACCCGCCAGCCAGCTCTGCCAGCTTCAGCTAGCTCTGCAAGGCTCTGCCTAGCGGCCCTGCCAGAGTTCCAGCTAGCAGACACACACGCCGGAACCGAAGAACGAAAAGGGATATCCGAGATAACTCCCGTGGGAGACACTCGCTACCTGCTCCAAAGATATTGGCGCACGTACGACGATGCATACATGCATGTATGTATCGAGTGGGAAGAGAGGAAAAGAGAGGAAAAGGCCGAGACTTAAGTGCGACACATGCTTTATCGCACCGTGCCCGAACGCAATCGTTCGAAAGTGGAGCTTGCTGCTGGAGCGAGCCAGCTTCAACGGAGAGACTTAACGATTACAGCTGACGCTTTCTGATGGAGAACTAGGCTAGCCTCGGACTGCGATCCGAGAAGTTTCACCCGATATAAACTGGTTTATTGCTGGACCTAGGATTTCCTGTTTTTTTCACGATGGATTGGTTCCTATATCCAGGGATTTTAGTTTCTTCATAAATGCAATATGATCGAGGAATACGATTTTTAAGGGGCTAGTATAGGCTCGGATTGTAACTAGAAAATAACTAGAATCTTAGTAGTAAAATGGGTCGAAACATGGGTTTGCGCGGTTTCGCTTAATGTCCTTATACGAGCAAATTTTGGGCTGGGTGAGGGCTCATTCGAAAGAGGAAGGTTCACCGCATGGTGCTCTGGTCATGAGGTTAACGAGATTATGGCTTATATCTAATAATATGAGGGCCCAAAGTAGAGTCAAAATCTAGGGAAAAAACCCGCAGATTTCAATGCATTTTTCTGTCTCTTAAAGCCTTTTTTGACTGATGGGATGACCAGAGCACCATGCGGCGAACCTTCGTCTTTCGAATGAGCCCTCAATCAGCCCAAAATTTGCTCGTGTAAGGACATTAAGCGAAACCGCGCAAACCCATGTTTCGACCCATTTTTCTAGTAAGATTCTAGTTATTTTCTAGTTACAATCCGAGCCTGTACTAGCCCCTTAAAACCTTCTATCGATGATCGACATTTTCTACAACGTTCCGTAACATTTTACAGTACACTCGCAGTGGACTTACGGTCTACCTTTGATCCGCAGTCCTAAAGATCCGCAGTCCATTGGAGAGGCGGTGTTTATGGTTCGTGTATTTCGGATTGAAAGATCGGTGGTGGGGATAAAAATGTTGACAGTTACGGCAGAGATCTTCGCAACAGTCACGGAGAGAATGAGAATACTGTAGAGCGACTCGGAGCGTGCAGATAGGTTCTGAAGCCGGTGTTTCGCGATTCAATCGTTTCCCGTGGCAGCAGCGGTTGGTTTGCTCGGACGTGGAACGCTTGCTGACACAAAGGAATGTTCAGGGAGAATAACCGAAGGTGTTAAACACGTTGAAGGATCGCTGAGAACTTCGAGAAGGTACGGTGGAGAAGGAGGGTGGAGGAGGAAGGTGAGCGGCAATCGTAAAGATTAACTGACGGCAAGCTGTAAAGCAGCTCGATAAACGGATTGTATATGGACTCGTAACGGGCCGGGATCCTAGGGCTTGAATAGACTAGCTCGTGCCACGAATACGTGTCACGACGCGAATTGAGTGCGAAAACTAGGGGACGCCGCGCCGCGCCGCGCCGGGATCCCCGACAACCGGCAGGAAAAATTTACGATCGGTTTACGGCGCGATATGTACTCGTTAATCCGCGACGCATCTACGCGAGCGATACGATTCTTGGCCAGACTGTCCCCGAGAAAAATGGATCTTTCGTCCTCCTTCTCATCGTCGTTCTCGTTCCTCGTCGTCGTAGTCGTCTTTTCTTAAACGGGCAACCCGTGTCGAGACTGTTATTGCATTGGCCGACGACTCGTGACTCGCTGGAAACGGCTCCCGCGAAATTAGAGTAGACGCGGTCATTAAAATTCATCGGGAGCACGAGCAGCAATCGTAAAGTTCAAATGGCGGACCCCGGAACGACGACGAGGATGTGTCATAAGCTGCGACCCGCAGACGTTATCGAGCCTAACTCTGCCTCCTCCGCCGCCAATCTCCTTAATCGTGCGCGCGACGCGAAATCTCGAATCTCCCAACAATTTCTCGACGAATCCATGCAGTTTCGAGTACGCTCTCTCTCTCTCCGGTGAGCGTTTTTCGAAAATTAGCGCGATAACTTCTTGTGTCTTGAGTGAATATACAGAGTGATTGCTGGGAACCGGGACAAAGTCACTGATCTTTTTTAACTAAAAATAGAGAGAAACGATAGAGGAAGAAATCGTATGTGCCTATGAGCGGATTTGTTATACATATGGATGCACCGACGCACCCGCCAGGTGCAATTGCACTTTACTCTTTAAAATGCAACCCAATCTTTCGGTACAACAATTTTTATTAAAAATTCTGAAGGATAAAAAACCGGCACTCCCCTAGATCACAACTTAGTTCCCCAGTGATCGTCCAAGTAAAAGACAGCGCGGGGGTAGAAAAGTAGACAGATCGGCCAGGCAGAGGGTAGAATATCGCAGCAAGAAGAATCTATTAACTGTCGAGGAGGCTGGCTTAATTAGAGAGTAATATTCTTTCGAGCGATAAGAGAAAATCGATGGCGGAACGCGAGGAGAGACAGAAGCCAAGGGCCATTCTCAGATGGAATAATGCGAAGTTACTTTGAAGCTGCATTCGATACGCTATGCTTCCCCGGCATTTCTCTCCGTCTCTCTTTCCCCTGATCTTCTCCGTTGCCCCGTTTTCCACCCCCGCGCGATCCGTAGGAACAATACCGGAACGGGAACAACAATGGAAAGCCACTACGAGCGGAGCGTGGCGTATCGCTTTACAATCGCCCCCGGCCCTGACACACAAAATATTCTTTCTCCGTCCACAGACCACTGAATTCATAATCCTCAGGCGCCGGCCATTGTCTCGCGAAATTAAACGTATATCCGCCGCGCACGTCCCACGGATAATTTTACAGCATCCCGTTTCATCTGAGATTTTTCTTTCGACGCGACAGCGACGGTTCACCCACTTATCGTGACTCCGACAACGATGCTCGCGTTACGGAATTATGATTGTTCACGTGAGCCATGTTGCACACCGGTGGCCGACGAGGATAGCCGAGTCACGACGACGCGCGACGCGACTTTATCCGATCGATTAATTACAGAAAACTCAAGAGAAAATATGTTCTCGAATTTCGATTCAGTTTTTAGTCGATTTGTTCGCCGGTATGTATGGACTTTTTGAACTTGTTTCAATTTTTCGTGTCAAGTGAGATTGTTGAGAATATTTCTGTGGTTGTCAGGAAGAACGTCGCATGTCACATAACTTTCACCTAATTTAATTTTGAATTTAACACCTTCGAACTTCGGCTAAATTGCATTATTTTCTCGAGCCTTCCGAATACGTTTTCATGATTTCTTTTCGGGTAAACACGTAAATCCCATACTACAAAGCTCAATTAATGCATAAATTCAAATTTTTTGAAATGCAACCATGGATTCGATCTTTTAACACTTACAATTACCGTGACCATTGAAGACATTCGTTTCGAATGGAAAAGGTGAAGCATAGATCATGTGTTCCGGTACTAAAATGACTACACTGGAAAATTGTCTAGCATAGGAATAGCTCGGAAAATGTGTTTGAAAATGTGGACAACGGAAGATGAGGAAAAAATAATATTGTAATTGTAGTATTCGAAAAGTCGACAGAGCGCTGAAGGGGCGCGGGGGCGATAGGACCAGCAATTTCGCCGGTCCTCTCCAGGCGACTCCAGGACGTAATCACCGTGTGCTAAGGAATTTTCGCTTAAGACGATCGTTCGCGAGACTACGACGATCTTCCCGTAGCTATCCGTGCGCATATTCGTTCTACGTGCGAACGTTTATGGTCCTGTTCCGATCCTTTTGCTCCTGGGATACGGTGTTAGGGCCCCTTGCGCTGGAATCGTCCTGGTACAGTCTGATCAAGAAACAGAGGGCGATCGAACATCACTGTTCAGATCTGAGTTGTCTCCCCACTCTCTATCTTCCTCTCTATCTTCACGCGTCACAATTAGACTGCGAACTGCAATTTTAAGAAAACTGAGGAAAGAAAGAAATTAAAATAGTACTAGACTCCGTCGAATGTTGTACTCGCGACGTGTCATCTCTTTCATTTCTCCTTTCTATTCTATCAATTAAGTTCTATCAGAATAAAATCCGCAGTCTAGTCAGAATGCATTCATTTTGATCACCCTTTCTATGTACCGTGAAACGTACATTTATCTCTCTCTATCTCTCTCACAGTTTTACATTTCAACTATTCATTTTTCCTAGAAATTCATAAACTTCGCGATCTGCTGTGTTTACGCAGTACAAATATACATTTCAATTATCTTTTATAGAATGAAACGCAGGAATGACTATAGTAATATCGATATTAATTAGTGTCAGAGATTTTACGTGGTTCGTTGAATCGTCTTTCACAATTCCCATCTCGAGTTACATATGTATGTATTAACAGACAGTGACCACACACATATTCTCTGACATTGTACAGTTGCCGAGACGCTCTCGTCACTTTTACGACGGCGATGAACACGTGTTTCTCGGAACTTGTACTTTGAACATTTTTATAGTTCTATTAATTATTCAACGTAAATGATTGCGAAATTAAGCGTTTAACGCGCAGAATAATTTACGTGGCTGTTTATTATTCATCGGAGATTTTCGTTCAAAGTTCGCAGACAAGTTACGGCATCAGGTTACGAGTGAGACGAAAATTGTCCCACGTGTTCCCATGCAGTTGCATCGTCTTTGCAGGCCCCTTTATCTCGAACATGATCGATACTCGGTGCTCGGCCGCGTAATATCGTTGCGACACCGGCGTTGCCGGAGAACGGGAATGAATCTCCCGTATAAATAAGCAAATTTTCCGGGATATCCAGTTATCTGTTTCGTGGCCGCGTCTCAGCGGCTCGTAAAGGGGCCGACGCGGAAGCACGTAGACTGTGTCGTTAATTTCGTATCGCTCGTAAACGAGCACGGTGTGCACGGCATGAAAACGGTGATCTTCTATTCGCGAAGCAGTTACGAGGCGATCCCTGAGAACGTTCCGAGCATGCGGAACCGAAACGGTGCGACCCGACGCGGCGAGATGTCGCCGCAAAAAAACGCCTCTCACGAACATCCTAACCAAGAAACTAAACATCCCAGCCGAACATCCGACGGATTTTATCGATGGCCGTTACAAAACCTAGAAAATCGACGGAACCAGCACGAGATTCCGATGAGCCAGCCGACGCGACCCTCTTCCAACCTCGCCCCTCGTTCTCTTCTCAAGACTGTTCTTTATGGAATTTTCATTTTATCGGGAATTTGCAAGCAAGCTTTTTGTTTATTGGTGCTCCGAATCGAGGTCTATGCGCGAGCAAAAACGTAGAACTTCGTGACCCCGTTTTCCGGAGATCGTTCGAGCGATTTCAATCAGATTTCGAGGAGTCTGTTAACACGTTTCTTACTTGTACGTACAAACATTTCTTCCAACCTAAAGTAATTCCTTTAATATGATTTTTTCCATTTTTTTTTTTATGAATATGATCGCTACTTATACGCTACTTAAATGTTTAGTAATTGATTATTTATTAGACCAATATATTAGATGATTGCATAAAAACATCCTTAATTTCTGCTGCTGCTCAGAAAACTTCGGCCACCGATCTAGGATCAAATGGCGCGACAGGGTTCGATCGAATCGAGGTGAATTCTAGATCAGGTGGCAGAACGGGGCAGGTAAAGTTCGCTCGCGGGCAACGCCTCGAAAATTCTGCACTCGGGTAGCAGCGGAATTGCAGCGGGCGTGATCAATCTCCCGGAACGTTTCGCGGCGTAACTCGACACACGCGGCACACACAGCATAACTGGATCGATCGGCGGTCGTGCCGAAGCACAAAACACGGCCGTGGGACAACGGGGGTGGTCCGGGCGCAATATCTGGCCCAGTTCATCGCGCATTTTAGCAGAAATTACACGGCGAAAGGGAAGCTTGACACAATAAACGCGGGCGCCCGTGAAACCTGCCGCTCGCTTCGGAATCAACCGGGTCCGTTGCGCCGACACGCGAAAAACCCAGAAAAAGCGAGAGAGGAACGGCAAGGAAGAGAGAGAGAGGGGCGTGGGTAGGTGAAAAAAGAGGCTTTCGAAGGGTCTCGCACATCACCAAACCGCGAGAAATCCTTTGAAAGTTGCCAGGCGCGGCGTGTCGCGTCGTCGCCGCGCCGGTGAGCCCATTAAAACGAAAGTAGGTATACGGGCAAAGACACCGATCGATTTCCAGGGGTTCGTGCACACCTGACACACAACCCCTATCCCTGCTCTCCTCTCGACCGAGAATCGCGAGCCTCTCCCTCTCTTCTCACCCCCACAGTCGCCGCCGGTTTCTATTATTTTCTTTTTATTTTCTACTAGTCCCATCCATCTAAATCACTACTTTAATGCAAAATAAACATTTACTAGTACAGTCGACACCTTTTTTTTATTACGGCAGTAGACTCCTTCTTCCAGGATTGCAAGGGTGCGGAATTCGCGTTCTCATTTCTCGATAATATATAAATGGAGTTTTTCAGTAGTCGAAAACGCTAGATAAAAGATCGATCTAGGGCGCTAACGCTCTCAAAATTCCTATTTTTTCGTTTACGAGGCGTAATTTGCATTATTCGGAAGCATACCACTGCGCATGTAGCTTTTTTCATAGCTACTTGCAATTATAATCGCAATTAACAATTAAACTCTTACTTTAGTCGTTAATTGCGGTTAACCATTACATTCTTTTCAATTGTAATCGTCAATCGGATAGTTGATTAATGATTAACTGCTGAAATTTCGGAATGAAATACGGAATTGTCAATTCCTGTCAATTCTCCATATCCGCTCTCTGTCTTTCTCTCTCTCTCCCTCTCTCCCTCTCCCTCTACTTATTACAATTTATGGATAGACCGTGTGGCGATTAACTTCAACAATTGATTAAGTCAGTCTCCGATTTTTCAATGATTACCTTTTTTAATCGTACACATTGAGCAATCAATCTTGGTTAAAATTTTAATTGATTAAAGTTACTCGCATGGGGTCTTGTACGACCACGATATATGTAATAATGTTTCAATGCAAGTAAAACAACTATATTTTGTAGTCTCTGTTAAGATTTTTGAACAGGAAGCTTGCTCAAGAATTACGCATTTGAAAGAAACATTTATGTTCATTTCAGAATGCTCCTTAAATTCGTTCAAATATTTCCTCGTTCCACAAATAGTACGTACTTGATCTACGCAAGCGAAATTATAGCTCGAATTCAATTTTCCGAGTGACTCCTGAGCCTAATTACCATAAGGACCCGAGAGACAGGGAACAACGACGTACTCGTTATGAAGCGAGCCGGTTTTTCGATCGCCGTTGACGACAGAGGCGGCGCGGCGGAGGTCTCGAATCTCGAAAACGTCGAACAATATTTGCGAAGCTCGCAATGGGAAGAGCAAACTCTCGCGAAACGACGTCGATACTTACGTCCGATTTCGTCGGCGGCGTCGTGGAGCGCGATGAGCTCGTCAACCGGCTCCCTGATTGTTTGTCCTCGAGTGAGGATAAATCAGAAAGATACGGGAAAGACCGGTCGTCTACCGGAGAAACACGGTCTGGAATGTCTGCCGGGTTTCCGATTCCGGGCGAAATATTTATGAAATACTTTCGGAAACGAACGTTCCCCTCTGTGGCGAGCCGCGATCCATGTGAAACAAAAATTGTTCGCAACTCCGAACCACGAACGAGAGAATTTGTTCAACAAATTGTTGAAGACGAATCGAACAATGCGGGATGATGAGCGAGCTCGTTCTGGCTGCGTTGAAATAGCAGCTATCGAATTCCTCTGCATGTATCCTGTCTCTCCAAAACCAATCCGCAATAATGGTTCCGATAGCTTCGAACCCCTCCGAGCTGATAATTATTCATCTCTAATTAGATGGGCGCTGAAGTTCTCGATCGAAGAGTCTCGGTTAATAGCCTTAAACGCGTCGACTCCGTTGAAAGTATGCAAAATTATTGCGAGCAAATCGTTCGGGATCCTCGACGGTGCAATTGCCGAGGTCAGCCCCATCACCAACCCCGTAAGACCTCTTAAACTTGAAGGATAGCGTGTCTAGAGGGCGGGAAACCGAAGGGCGGAACATTAATTAAGCCGTTAGTCAAAGATTTCCGAAATTTCGTCGCGACTCCGCCAGTAGGAAAGTTTCGTAAAGTTTTCAGCGGCTTCGGGGAACGATGGGGTTTCTTCGCATCGCGAGAAGAGTTGGAGTGGTGGGGAGGTGTGGGGAGGGGAGGGGGTTTGGAGGTGGTAAAGGGGTCTCTTTTGCAGGGTGGCACGTAGCGGACAAGTAGCCGAGGGAACCATAGATAAAAGGGGTGTAATGAAACACTATCAGACGGGCCGGGGGTAAAAAGGTGAAGGCCTCCGTGCTCGTTCGCTCGCTCACGTTGTACAGAGTGTTGAATTATGTCTGCGAAGGGGGCGGTCGAGAAGGGGCGAGCCTCACAGAGATTGGAGAGGGGTAATAACTCATGGCGGTCCGTACACAATACCATTGTGCTCGTTGTACAGATTCTGCAGGGAACAGGGAGGACCACACCGCCACCGTGTATAGTCTATACGGATATGGGGTCCATAAGTATGGCGGCGTGTTGCTCAGGGAACACGCGGATGTATATCTATCGCACCTGCCGCCGCCTGCGATGCATAATATTCCAGACGACGCGGCGAGGAGACGCCTGTCGCTCGGCCAATCGACACTGTTTACAAGCTCCATCGATTATGCTATTACGCTGCCTAGCCACGACTAATGTCCACCGGCCCGATCGCAGATACACCCTCCACGTTCATCTTCTGCCAGAAAATTCGATTCCTCTTAAGGCGGTAGGCTCGTTTTTGCAGGATTGCAAGACTGCGGAGAAGACGCGCGTTCTCATTTCTCGATAATACAAAGATTGGGTTTTTTCGTAGTCAGAAACGCTAGATAAAAGATCGATCTAAGCCATTTTTTCGTTTGCGAAGCATACAGCTGCTCGTGTAGCTATTTTCATAAAGCTGCGATAGGTACATGCTTCCGAATAATGCCAATTTTTGCGGAGAAGTTTCACGAAACTGAAGAAAAATTTGGAAACATCGAAGCGAAATCCGTGCCGTTCTCCGCAGAGGTATACAAATTCAGCCGCTAATTGAATCGCCAAGAGAGTCGCTAACAGAAGAATAATAAATAGCAGCTCTCCAGACACAGTGGCCTATAAACGGAGGTATCTTTGTCGCGGGGAGCATGAGGTTCGGTACATAGCAGAAGAGTCACCAGAGAAAGGGGATCGTTTATCGTAGTGAAACGGGAGCAGCGATCGGTTTCGGTGCAAAGCGTATCGAATCGAGTGCGGCTGCTAGAAAAACGAGAAGAGAGGAGGTTCCCCTGAAGAGGAAGAGAGGTTCGAGAAGTTCGACTCCAATTAAACGTTTCCAGGTTAGCCCGAGACGTTCCGGGTAAGCGGGTTCTGCCTCGGGGCGTTGATGACTCTGTCCTAGGAACGCTATTTTCAGGGAAGGGCCGAACGGGAGGGGAGTTTCTCGAGGACTTTCCAGAGTCAATTGGACAGCGGGGATCGCAAGACCGCTCATTCATAAACATCACCGGGATACGGGCCGTGCTATGCTGTTCTGGGCCCTCTACCCTTTTCGCTTTGGAGGAGAGAGAGAGAGAGAGAGAGAGAGAGAGAGTGAAGAAGCCTTCGTGAAAAAGGGAAAGAGGGACGAAAGGAGACATAGATGAAGCCCGGGGAAAAACGGACCGGATACCGGAGACCCGTGGAACGGCCACGGCATAAGGAAACACCGGGACAAAGACATCAAAGGACCGGAGGGAAAAAGGAAGCACAACCGCCGCCGCCCCGGGACAGCAATTTTCACTCTCTCTCTCTGTCACAGCTGGTCCATCGTGGCCTCTCCCCCCGACTGCTACTTGCATTCGTTTGCACAAATCACAGGACCGTTTCGCCGTCTCTCTGACGAATAAACGAGCCTCGGGATCGACCCTCCCAAATGACCCCGCCGAGATTCAACCGAACACACGCGCGCGCGGTCATGTCCTGCAAGACCCTTGAACTCTCTCTCTCCTCTCTCCCTGCGAAGACGTTCCTGCTGGGACCCCGCGCGTGATACTTTCACCGGGAAGATATATTTGCGTTCCTCGGCGATACACGGTCGGCCAATTATCCAGAATGGGCATTTGGCGATCGAGGAATCCTTGATATGGACCAGGGGCGAGCGATGGCACGGAAGAAACCCTCGACCCAGCTCGTTTCCACCGAAACAAGCAAAGTGAAATTACCAAGTATGATTCTTGCTGCGGGTCCGCTTGAAATATGTATGAAAGCATAAGCGCGTGACGTTAGACGGGCGAACGGTCGACGCGTGTGTGTCCTCGACCGGGCCGCTGCATATTTCTCTCCTGGCCCTTTGAGTTATTATTCAAAGCAAATCATAGCCACGCCGCGGAGGATTAAGCTTCCTTTTACATGCACGAAAGCCTGGTACAAGGAGCAGAGGATACTGGGGGAGAGAGTGGATCCACGAGCCTCTTCATCACACGATACCTTACCCGCGGAACCACCTCTTTCGTGTATCCTCGGCCGGGGGCTCTTGTTGTCTCGATCATTATCGGCCCTGGGGATAGATCCCACCCCTCTCTCGCCAATTTTCCAACACCGAATGGTATTTAATACCGTGTCCTGTCCGCAGATTGCATTTCGGCGGCCCTGCAGTCTTTCGGGCTTGCCCCCTTCCGAAGTTACCCTTTTCAGGACAAAGGCGCTTCATACGCTTAAAAACGAATATATGATATAACTAATGTGAAAGTAATTCTTTCTTTTTTTAATTTTTATTGGCCGCAATTGCGAAGGAAAATATAAAGAAAATTTAGAAGGCGCCTTTGGTAAATTTTAAAGCATTTAGAATACAGCTTTATTAATCACAATTATTGTATAGTCGCCATTCTTTTCTACAATTAGAAAAGTGCAGTACAGTTTGCGACATCTCAGAAAATTGAGCACGAAGTTATGAGTGTCATCTAAAATTTAATACATGTACTTTCCGCGTAAGTCGAATAATGGCTTTGTACATACTTATGTACTGAGAAGGCATATCTGGCGAAAAGTGATCCATCAATCTCGACCGCTAATTATTATTCGAGAGCCGGATCCTCGAATCGGGGATTCCAGCGGGAATTTTTGTCCCGATTTGGCCACGTCACAGGGCCGTCGATTCTCGCCGGAGGCTGGGAAACGCGTCAAAGCGACCTTTGATCCCGTGTGGGCGGCATCAATAACGATCGAGCTGACCCGGAGTCACTCCGAAGAGAAGCTCGGCTGCTCGGCGTGGTCTGGCGTGGCATGGCGTGGCGCGGCGTGGCGTGGCGCGATGCACGGAAGTCATAGCGCAACGGAAACGGAAATTAGCTGCGGCCCCAGAAACAATGGTCCGGCCGGACCTCGGTCTCACCAAGCCCGTCCGTCTCCTTCTTGTCAGAGGGGAGCAACAGAGCGGGACTGTTCTGCTGGCCGTTCCCATTCGGCTACCATTCGGTTGACAGTGCTGCTCCTCTGAATATCCTCGGGACCAGTTCTAATTCGAACGCGGGACAGAACGATGAGCTGCCGACGAATTAGCGTCCACAAATTTCCCTTTCCCGATCCACGCGATTCGTTGGTTCGAATCGTAAAAAATTGAAGAAGCCGCGGATTTCTGCCGGATATATTCGGCGGTTCAGAATTTCGCTGGAGACATGAAAAATGTTTGAAACGTGTTCCTAATTCGCGCGGAGGCAGCGCAAGGGCAACGACCGGGTACGGAGAGCAAGGGAAACTCGGAGAATTTTTATCGGTACACACACGGCCGTCTGATTCGAAACAACGACATGATCGATCTGCATGCGAAGTATGAAAGTTGGTAAAGTATGTACATACATTTCGCCCCGGGGGGAACCCATGAATATTTTTGAATCGAGCGAGCCTCCTTATACAGTTAGAGGCCGAGCGAGAGCTGTGCTCATGGGCCTGCAAACTGCGGGATTAGAAACCGATTGATTTTTCAGGATGATGGAGCGCGGCGCGGCGGCACGACGCGGCCGCGACGCGACGGTGTGTATCGATTTATTCGAACGTCTGGAAGACAAGAGAGAGGCTTACGGTGTACAGGCAGGAAGTTCGAGGAGCTCGAAGTCAGCAGAGGGTACGCGTTTCCCCTATCGGGGCCCGACAATCGAATAATTTCGAGCAGACTATCGAGTGGCTCTCGAAGCAGCGACAATCTCGCGGGAATTAACGCTTACCGAGCGCAAAACGCCAACTCCTAACGAATCTTGATGTTGGGTTCGCCTTGAAATCGCTTTCCGGAGGATATTCGAAGTATGGAGATACGGAAGAACGTCGAGAGATGCAGAGTTCAAGTCTGAAGTGCGGTTGTCTTGCTGCTTCGACTTGGGAAAGATTATGTTTTTATTTGTACTTCGTTTTCGTGTATTGTTTCTACGTCGATTGCACTATGAAGCACATTTTCGAAACATGAAAAGCTTGAACAAACGTATTACGTGTACAAATTAATTCGTGTTCTTGTCTTCGTAAAGTGCTTGCTCGTTTACAAACGAAAAAGAATCTCGGTTTTAAATAATTCCAATGGGCATAAAATCGGAAGCTTATCAGATCCGTCCACAATGAACCAGTTGTCATTGCACGAGCTGCCAGAGATCAGTTAAAAACGGTGTTCGGTTCTCGCGCGGAAAGAACGAGTGTTAATCTGAAACGTGAAACAAGGAAGGAATTAAGGGATGACGGTTCGAAACGAACCATAAAGATCCATAATACGATCATTAAAATGAGAATCGCTTTACGAGTGATCCCCGATGAATCGGTTTTCCCGGTGCCAATTTCGAATCTCGTGACTCGGAGTCGTTCGCGGTGCGACGAAAGATCGTTCCCCGTTAATAATGTTCGTCGGGACGGTCGAGTCGTGCGACGATTCCACCGAATTAAATCTTTTTATCAGAGTTTCACTCACTCTCGGCCACCAAATCCCCCCGTCTTTAACGAGTCCGCCTCTGATTACGGGAATACTCCGGCGACGATTGCACGAATCGCAGAAAAATTAAAGCATCCCCAAAGCGAGTCGACGAACGAACGAACGAACGAACGAACGGGTGGACCGACGAACGAACGAACAGGAAAGAGATCTCTCTCGGTTCCGGAAGGATACCGCTCGGTGAAAATGAGGTGTGTCTGGTTCCCGTCGACGGACAAAGCGCGACTCATCCAGAGTACGGATTACTATTCCCAAGCGCGATTGCTTGGCTTCGTTCATGTATCCTCCGCTCCTGTTCTCCAGATTTTCATCCTCCCCTCTCTCTCCCCCGTCCCACTCTCTCTCTCTCTACCTCTTACCGTCCTTCTCTTGGCCACGCTCTTTCTCTTTCTCTGGGATCTGCGGTTCGTTTTATCTTGTCCCATCCCGTCTCCTTCCAGCAGCTCGCCAGAGCCCGATGTCGGTTCGCTCGCCGTTTCCATTCTTGATCCCCTCTGTTCCCAGAAGTCGACTGGTAAAAATCGAGTCCGATGACGAGGATTCCCCATGGAAATTCCACGGTAAATTACCGGCCGCGAATTACGGCTTTCAATCTGCGCGGATTACTATCTATCCACGCCGCGTTAATTTCCGTACTCCGATTTCAACGAGAATTATCGGGTCTCTTCGTCGCATCCCGTCCACGAGCCCTCGAACCAAACTTCTTTCTTCCTGTTCGATTTTTGTTGTTGCCTCGAAATTTTACGCTTTGGGACTGTAGAATGTCTACCGGAACTTTTTTAGCACTTTGCGCTCGAATGGCGAATCCCCGAGGCGCCAGTAGAAATTGCAATATGTATTATTAAATTCGTCTGTATTCTATAAATTGGATGTCCAACT
The DNA here is from genome assembly GCF_051020765.1 of Lasioglossum baleicum. NCBI lineage: Eukaryota > Metazoa > Arthropoda > Insecta > Hymenoptera > Halictidae > Lasioglossum > Lasioglossum baleicum. The sequence continues at coordinate 11,378,841 of NC_134934.1, forward strand.
CGATGTGCAAAATGTAAAAAAACAGATTACATACATAGAATAACAATGATCTGGGTTGAAAGAAATTGGTTTTCGAATTAAAATTACTTCGAGCCCAAAGGGTTAGCAACTAGTTGTTGTGAAAATAATTATGATGTATTTATTCGGTCTATACATGTTTGTTGGATGTGAGTTAACGGTCAAAGCAGCCCTGAAAATTCGGAAAATAAATGCATCAAATCCGCAGTGTAATCATAAGCGTTTTCGTATATATATACATATATGTCTACAGGCCATAAATGCAGAAAGAACCCCGTCTGGATACAAGTAGTGTATGTACCACTGACCATTTTCCCTACGACCCGGAAATCTCATCATCGAGCAAACAAATAAAGTAGCAGTCCCGATATGGCGACAGACCCTTCTAAAAACGCACTACTAGATCGAAACCGTGGGGTATCAAAACGACGTCGGCGCGGCGGCGGCGTCGGTCGCATTACTTCATTCCTTTGCGGCAACCGGCCGGGAAATAAATTTTATTGCGAGCACACGCCTGGAAAAAGAACTCCGTGGCGGCTGCTGCTGCTGCTGCTGCTGCCGCATTGCAGCTTTATTGAGTCGTCCTCGGATACGATTATGGTCGTTTGTAAACTGTGCGTACCGCGTATGCAGAAACGCAGGCGAACGACGGGGGACCCAGCTCTCTCCCAGGAGCGGAGGAGTTTCCGCTCGCGGATCGACTATCGACCGGTGAATCGCGGAAAAGCTTCCGCTCTCGTACGTCGCGCCGCGTCGCGTCGCCGCGAAATTTCCATTCCAGGTGTTGCTCGACTTAAGGAAATCCTGTCTCGTCGCCGCTGAATTCTGGCTGAAAGTCGCACGCTACGTGCGAACCATGAGATATCAGGACATGTTTCACCCTTGGCTCCCGGGGAACCACTTTCCAACTTGAATCCTCGCCCATCATCGATTCCTTAATGTTCTTCGTAGAATCACCGCGCCGATCGCGACGACGTAAAAATCTTCGAGGAATCGAGATTTCTCTGCTCTATATGTAGATTGTAGATGTTCGCGGATATGTCTCTTGTAACACGTCACAAATATGCGACGTTCGAAGAGCCCTTTAAAATTAATTACACATTTGTAGGATATTGTCGATACGTTTATCTATTCGTCTGTATAACAAGTATACACGTCTAAATAAAGCGAAGAAGATCTTAGTTAGAGGTCAGTTTCGTGCCTCAAAATGGTGTACAATACATATGTACATTAGTAGTGTAGGTATTATTTTTAGTGCAGGTAAATCTTTAAATCGCGTTGCTCGAATGAAAGATTTCAAAGAAGATAAACATGCCTAAATACATACGGTTCGTAAAGCAACGATCTGATTTTTAAGGGTGGGATCAAATTGAGCTTGCTTAATCTTTCCATAAGACGAACTCTTTGAGATTCCATGATTACATATGATTTGAACTTCATTGCCCGCAGTTACATTTCGAATCATTTGCTGTACATATGTCGTGAAACGGATGTTGCAAGTTGATAAAGATCCAATCTACAACGATTGAATGTTAGAATAAATACTCGTGACAGACCTCTGTTTGAGACCCATGGTGCAGCACCGTCATTAATATAATGATGAAAGTATTCCTTGCCTTTGGTATACAGTTAGTATAGCTGCAGGCTATAACAGTATTTCTTAATGGAAAGGCTTCATAACATTTGCATTCGAAAATCGGATATCTGATATTCAGCAACCTAACGTATAGACATACGGTGATCTTTTTACACGTTGGAAAAGCAACCCTCTCGGAGGGCTGTCCGAAAAGCGTGAACAGGAGAATCGCAGAGGCGTACAATTAAAACAGAAAGCTCTCATGTTTGACCGAACAAAGATCCCGGGAGCTGGGCCACGGACCGTTATATCCACAAAAGAGCGACGCGGCGCGATCATAATGAAGCGTCACGCCGCCGGTCGACGCCTAGATTTTCTTCGCGAGGATCTCTCTCTCTCTCTCCTAATGAAGAGCGAGGGACGCCACGCTGGTGCGTGGCATTAGGTCACGCGGCCCCTCCATTGTGACTCGAAGCCGCGTGTTTTTCGCGCGAGCAGAAGGCAGGAAGGAAACTGTTCGCGAGAAGACGAGCGAGTAAGAGAGAGCGAGCGAGCGAGAGAGATCGAGCCTCGGAGAACAATGGGGGTGCCCCACGGAATCCAACTGTGAGTACGCAACTGTGGCACAGTCGTCGCCGCTACTTGTGCGTCTGGTGCACAGACACGCGAGCGCAGATTGCAGAGATGCACAGTATCGCAGCCCCAGACTCCATTAAACTTCGTCCGTTGCGAGTAGAGGGATCGAGGAGAACCGAGACGGGAAACTTTTACAAGAACCGAGACGCTGTCGGCCCTGAAAATCGCACGGAAACCGCTCGGATCGAAACGGTATTCGGTGCCACTCGAAAGATTAAGTGGGAACTCTGCACTTGGCGGCAGGACTGCAATTTTTAACTGTAGGGATTTATTTCACAAATAAAGAACAAAATCAATCTATGTATTAGTTCTTTAGAAAGAAGAATCGATCGAATCGGCTCTTGACCTGTTTGCATCTATTTACATACTTATCAGTGTCGCCAGAAACGATCAAAACGTTTCGCTTTTACCTCTCTTCCTTTTCCCATTCCACTATCCCATTCCAGCACCATGAGCATTTATATTGTCCCCGGTATGGGACATGGGACCCTCGATCTTCGGTTGTTCTATGATCTATGACCGCGTTGCTCTTCTGTTCTTGGCCTGAGCGTCCCTCATTCGCTGCTCATTCGCGACGTTTCTTTCAAACTATAAAGACGTGCCACTAGTACCGATTTTTTAAAAAATAAACTTCTAGTCTTTCCACACAAAGAGTGTCGTCTAATCATATAGAATGGAATTATTCTAGGTCGGAAGAAATGTTTAATTTTCAAGTCAAAATAACTCCGTGCGCGCGACTGCGAAGGGTTTAACATAGCAAGACACTGAAAGAAATCTAGACAGCATTACATTGGTTTGGCATTCCTGAAAAAGCGAAGCCACTAATCTTCGTCGAACGTTCCACCGCACCGTCTAGAGAGCCCCATACCGCCCCATACAACTATTCACCGGCTCGTCAGCACCGCCGCAGTATCAGGAGACGTCGGACCCGGGGATATCGACATTTCGCATGCAAGAATCTGCATTATTTCGCCGTGGTTGGAGCGTCGTCGCGTTATTGGTCGTTGGGAACGGTTGAGAGAACGGCTGCAGGTCGTTTTGCAATCGGCAATTCCTCTCGGTTCGGCCAGTCATCGCGTATTGGCATAGAAGGAATCAGCCGGCGTTGATTTCTCCGGGCCCCGATGTATTTTCGATATTTTATCGAAGCTGGGTTTCCGCGAGGGAGAAGGAGACAGAGAAAGAGAGAACGACGGTGGTGGTGGTAAAGGACGGCTGACATTGTCGACCGAGACTGCCTCCGGGGAATAAATTGGAACCGTCTTCGGTGTCGCGTCATGCCATTTATTGTCATTTGTTCGATACCAACAACCGCACACCCGGGGTTCTACGTTTGGGCGTCGCGACGCTCGATGCCATCCATTGTCGATTGCTTTCCGAATCTCCGAGCGGAACACACCGATCGTTCATCGAACTCCCTCTCTCCCCAACTTTCCCTCTCTTTTCCTCCTTTCGATCCACGTGCCGGACCGTTTTCACGAACGATTGGACCGTGATCTTTTAAATTCATTTTTTTTTCCTTTTTGCCGACTCGCCGCGAAAGTCTCCACCATTTTGTCTGTTGACTTGTTGTTCCTCCCCCCCCCCTCTCTCTCTCTTTCTCTCTTTTTCGGTCTCTGTTCTCATAGTTTTTCGTACGTCGATTAAACCGGCCGTGACGCGAGAAGGCTCTTTGAACGGCGCCGATCGAGGACACAAAGAAACGGCGATAACGATCCGTCGCTTTTGTCGAGCGAGAGAAAGAGAGCCTTCATTGCTGCCGCTCCTGTGCTCCACCGAGCGAAAGAAACATGTGCCTCCTCGTGTCGAGCAGTCCAGCTCGTATCGGTTTAATGAAAAAGGAACGCACTCGCGCGCTCGCTGCTCGACGATCCAAACTCGGATCGAAACTATCGAAACGAAACGAAACGAAACGCGCGCCCTTTCGCTTGTCCCCTCGAAGAAAGCAACGGGACACAAGCCTTCCTCGCGTTCCTCCGCGCACAATGAAATCGAGCTGAAGCATGTGAGTAGCCTTCCGCCACCCCTTCTTCTTCTTCTTCTTCTCCTTGGTCCTCCTCCACCTCTTTCTCCTCCACACTCTCAATCGAGACAACAAACGAGCCGTTTCAACGGAGCATCGACTTCGATTTCGTCTCGCGACCGCCTCGTTCCTCTCGACTACCGTCGGGAGGCGGCAACCAAGCTCGTAAATATTACAATAAATCTGATGTTCGAGCCGCGATGAATATTGATGTCGACGCCTTGCGCGTTTACGTAACGCGTCGAACGATCGCAGCCTGCTGGGAAGAAAAATATTGTCGTTATGACATCTCAGGAGAAATGGAAATCCACAAGCTAGAGATTCATTTTGCTATCTGGCGGAAAGCGTTACAGGTAACGTAATTTCTGGTAACGACCAACTGTTTCTACCCCGTCTGACGATTAGACTGCGAATTTTCAGGCAGAGGCAGAATAAAAAAATATACATATGTGTTTGCAACGAACATGAATGAAAAATACCATTTCTATTCGTCGATGTACAGGTTCCTTTATGTTCCCGAATGTTCACAGCATGAGCGTACAAAGATCTATCGTTTAACCGCTAGAAAACGAGAACCTCCCACATTATTATCCCATTAACAATGAATATGCGATGAAAACAAGTTAAAATCGCATCGACGTCACACCTAAACCCACCAATCTCGTGGATCGTGGTAGCAATCGACGCGTGGATCCCGATCGAGCAAGATTCCGGCTTACAGCGGACGTTCGCGGCGATAAGAAGCTTCCGTGTGTGAATTACGAGCGGCTCGTTCGACGGAGAGAGCGAGACCGACCAACACAGAGAAGGATAGAGAGCGAGATAGTCTCTCTCTCTCTCTCTCTCTCTCTCTCGTGGCAGGGACTCGAGATGTCACCTCGAATAAAAACCGGATATTCCAGCGATGTCGAGGGCGGCCGCGGAATGTTACGCGGCACGCGATACAAACCGGCAATGGTGCCTTAGCTCGGGAATGACGGGTGCGCGAGCGTGTTGGCGTTGGCGTACGCCAGCCGCGGCCGATATGCAATAACTCCGCGAAATTCTCTGCAACGGGGGAACGGGAACGGCCAACGAGAGTCCGGGTGAAGGGAGGAACAGGGAAAGAGGGGGATGCATCGAGCTAGGGGCCCCGCGTGTTCTCGTGCGAGCTATCGTTCCATCTTCCGCAATTCCAGCGGCGAAAACGCGGCGGCGATATTAGCCGGCTGATAAGGTGATAGGGACTGGCGCGGATAGCCGCGCACCACTCGGCCGACGTTATAGAATCCCGAAGGAGGAGGCGGGGTCGCGCGTCAAAACGCCGGCCATGAGAAATGGCTGCGGAGCCGGGCTACTCCGAACACCGCACATTACCAGCGTTGCCGACCATCGCGATCCCGAAACCATTGGCCATCAACCCCTCTCGAAATTAGTGGGAACGCACCCCACTCCTTCGTTCCTGGCCGCTACGACATTTCCACAAGATCGAGAAATCCCGAACAATCGCTGCTAGAAAGTCGCTGCACATGTTTTCTGTTCAACCTTGGATTACACCCATGTGCCCGTTTGGAATGTAGCTAGGCTTCACACAGTTTCGAACAACTCCGACAGTCCGACAGCTGTCTTATAATTAGATCGCATTGATTCTGGGAAGCAGAAATTTACGGAAAAATTGATTATATTCATTAACGACTTTGCCACATTGAAAGCAACATTACAACATTCTTGAACTTTTCAAATCTTTCGCCGTTTTATATTTCGTCCCACACCAGTTTCCTTCGTAAAAGCATAAAGACTTGTCTTGAATTTTCTCTTCATCGTAATAATTGTCTTTATCCGAGAAAAACAAAACGGTTTGCCTCCGTTTTTAATGCGTTTTTGCATGTCCCACTGCTGAAAGCGCAGCTTGTCGGTAGTTGTGATTTGTCAGGAAGAATTTCCGGATGTAGGGATGAATTTCCAGGGGTTGGAGATTCTTCCGTCACGATTTTCCAAGAAAGTACAGAAAGAATGCGCCAGGAAGGTTTGTTTCGCGTTCCCCGTTTCATTTTCCTCTTTCCAGTGGCAAAAGCGACAGAGTCCGGTAATTGATTCGTAATTACGATCTCGTAGGTCGTAGGGTGTTGTCTCGAGGATGTATGTATCAGGCTTGCGGGGGCGTATGGTGCCGATGAGGGGTCATCATAGCGATCCGAGAGTGGCGAGAGAGCAGAACAGAGCGGCGCTGTTGAATCGGCCGAACACAATACAATGTAGACGGAAAAATGGATCGAGTGAGAGCCGTGGCAAGGCGTTGCATCTGCTCCGCCACCGGAGTTATTCTGAACTCTGATTAATTACGCGCGTCTCCGTATTTCGCTATATGTATACATTAATCACTGGATCAATAGGCCGTAACGATGTGGATGATCGCGTCGCGTCGGTGCCCCGTGTCTCGATTGCCAATATAATTATCATATCCCTTTATGATACTGATTAATGGACCGTGGACGCTCTGTATCGTTTATGGTTCTGATTGCATCGCGTTTATGCGTGTTCCCCATGTATCCTCGTGTAATTGAACCGAACCAACAGGGAGAAAGGGGTGGGGGGAGGAGGAGAAACGATCTTCGAGCATCTTGGAAACAACGTTCCGTCCTAATTATGCGCGCAAGCGATCCGCGAGGATGCGTCCCATCGAATAAATTTTCTCTAACAATCTCGCTCGAGGAGCCATTCAACGGAATCCAATTGTTCGCGTTACGAGTCAAACACAAAAACGACGATCCGTTATTCCCGGAACAAACTCACGGTAACAAACTACTTAGGATGATTATTGCCATTGGCTCTCGGGCTTCGATATCGTCGGTATTATCTAACCTTTAGAAATGCTTCGTCCCGGTAAAAGTGTTTCCAGTTAGTTACACACGGGTGCTATTCCCGGAAGATAGTATTCTGACTGAAGATTTTACAATGTCCATGCTGCTGCGGATTTTATGCATTCGTAATCGAAAATGTGTGGATGTATAATAGTTGAAAACATTGAAAACATTAAGACGATTGAGGGCATCCACGTGGTATTTTCAATTCACATACTACAACTGTTATAGATAGGAAGAAATTTTATGATTTCTGCATCTTGTAAGTGTCGAAGAAAATGTTTATTTTGCAATAAAGATTCGCAGTCTGCTTATAAGGTACGCTTCAATAATATTTTTCAAAGAATTATGTAGAAAAAGGGAAGATCCCCGTTTTTAGTTAGTCTGGCGACTAGTCTTTTTTGCATTTATGAGAAAAATGAGTAGGTGTAATCCAAAAGGGTAAATCAATTAGAGGGATTTAAATATACTGTTAGACTAGCAAAACGAGAAGTGACACGAGGCAGTGTAAAATTTTGTCGACCACCAACGAACAAAATCCCACCGATGATACCAGGAACTCGTGGCGATGGAGAAACGAGTTCGAGGAGGTCCGAGTAGATCGGAATCGCGGATCGATCGCCGTTCCGCTCGGTGCCCGGCCATTAAAAACCGTCGAGGTGGATCTCGCGATGGATCGTGCGGGTTCGAGACTCGATCTAGCTAGTGGCGCAGTCGAATTGAATCCTAAACGCCGCGCCGCGGAAGAGGAACGAGCCCCGAAGATAATGATCCCCGGCTCGCACGGCGTGTATTATCACGCTCGCGTTATTACGTCGAGTGAATTTCGGAAGTTTTACGAGGGGGCGTTCGTGGAAGAGAGCTCGGCCGGAAGAGGGCTGGAAGAGGCGCGGCGCGTGTATTACAATACGGAGATAGAAGATCTCCGGCTATATATCAGGTATCGTGACAAGGGCTGGCTCAAGAGAGACGGACACACAGAGTGAAAGAGAAAGAGAGAGCGGGGGGGGGAGAAAGCAGACTCGCACGAACCACCGATGCATTTATGCACGCCGCGCCGCGACCGTTCTCCTGCTCCGGACTCGTACCCGCTGCACCGTCGTCGCGCGTCGAACCCTCTCGCCGACGCTAATTACAAAAACGTCGGCAATTGCGTATTACTCCCGCGACCGGATAACTGTAATTACGCGTAGGAGTGCTCGGTTTTGTTGTTTACCGACGCGCGTCCGTTCGGTTACCGCCCGCGCGATAAGCGTTATCGATGCACCGATGACTACCCCACACTCTATTCCCTTCAACTCGCCGCGCAAAAAATTGATTCCTGCAGAATTTTGTCAGTGAATTACCTACAAACCGCTCGCCCCGTCAACATCGATGCTCTCGAATTTCATTTCGATCGCTTCTCGCTCGGCAAATAAAACCTTCGTTCTTATCGTTAGAATTGTCGCCCGACTCGTTTATTTTTCCGACACTAACGGTGATTAATCCCGCTACACTTTTCGATTTTCGGTGGAGAAACGTTCGATGAATCGAGAAACGCACATATCCGCGTCATCCAATGCGAGATGCATTCACTAAAAATGGATGGAACACTGTCCTACAATCTTCCATGCAACCGTTTTCGGGGAGCACGCGGTGATTAAAAATCGGATGGCTGGTCGAGGCTGAAAACGGGTGAATAAACAAGGAGAATGAGCATCGGAGAGGATACACAGGTACGTATACATACATATTACGTTTCCTTACAACCGGAGCAACGAACGACTCGTGAAAGCGTCACTGTCAACCGGTAACGAGCATTGTTCGCCGAGCAGTAGCGCCCGTGACATTTTTACGCGTCGCGACACCGTGACCTGGGTCAAGTTAACGAAAGTCACGAGCCTCGTCGGAGAGGCCAGGAGGCCGAGTCAAAGCCATCCTTTTCTCGTTCTCGTGGCTGACTCTTCTGGCTCGCTTTATGTCTCGAGTTCCTCCTTCTCTCGCTCTCTCTCTCTCTGCTGGGTTTCTCGGTTTCCCGTTCTCGACTGGCAACTGAGAAAATTACAAGCGGGACACGCTCACGAAAAGGAGGCAGAAGGTGACGAGAAGGGTGGCACCGAGGGGGCTCCGACTGAGGGAGGACCCAGAATGCGACGGCGCGGCGTCGCTCCTCATGCGGATACCCCGTAAATCATGACGAAGTGCCGTAAAGGACGAAACGAAAGGCACGCGAAACACAGCACGCCGTCAGATATACAGGATGTCCCGTATACAATGGACAACCGATTAAAAAATAATTCCACACGCAAAATCAGACGAAACTGAAGATTACAATTTTTTTTCTCATTGGACGTTCCGTTTTCGAATAAATCGTGTTTGAAGTTAGTTAACCGCTTCCCCTGAAACCGAGATGAAATTCTATTTTGGTTTCGTTAATGTATTAAATCGTTAATGCAGAAAGTTTTCATTACTGAAACCGTAAAATAAATCGCAGGGCAAGGCGTTATCGGTTGAAATCTGGTGAAACCTGTGTCGGTGATTTTCATGAGACCCGTTCATATCCGTCTAGGAGCCGTGATCGTTAACCGATAAAGGATCCAGGCCCTCGACCTCATATCCTGAAGTCCTCGAAATCCTCGAAGAGTCGCGACACTGGACGGGAATACAGTAACTCCTCAAGACAGTATGTATATGTAAAGAATATTGAAACTTTCGGAGTGGCTCCGAGTTGGTCCCGTTTCGAGACAGATACCCTCTAGAGTCTAGCGTCTCCAGACTACTCTGGAGCAGAGAGGTTAAGCGCGCACGAGGCTCTAAGACTGCGGATATTTAAGACCGAGAATAATTCTACAGTCCGAGTGAAACGCCGTGCGGTGCGACGACGGTTTTCTCTTTAATCTCGAGGCGCTTTTTATTCCGCGGGAGGACTGTAATTTACGGAGAGGAGAGGATCAACGGTCCTAGAGTGCCAGAAATAAGTTTAGTCCACCTCGAAATTACTGGTCTCGCAGAACGAGCTTACGAGGTATCAGCTTCTTCCTCGTTTCGCGTCTAAAACGACAGATCAAAGGCTTCCTCTCTCTCTCTCTCTCTTTCCCTCTTTACTGGACCTATATCCTTGTCGAAAGGAGGAGGCACGCTTGTAATCCTGCGAACAGGTAGCAAAGATGAGTACGAAAGACGACGGGACCCCTGCAGTTGCGATTAACCGGCTCGGGGAATCTCGTTAGCTGCCGCGCCGACCCCTGTGTTTCAGGTTTCTTCTTTGCTACAAACCTACCCGTGATCCACTCACTGAGAATTGTGCTGGAGAAAGTTGCAATTGATCAGCAATATTCGATGTAACAATTTTGTTCAATGTAACAAAATGTTGTTACATTGTCATCAATCTATAAGAATCGAATGGAAAAAACCTGTCGTCGAGGCTTTCATGAATAATAACTCAACATTATTATAAAATGGAACTTTCGCACGCCAAACATAGTGCAAGACAAAATAAAAATTGATCTTCTATCAAGCAATTGCACTCCATATTCCATATTTAGAAATGTAAGAATGATCAACGCTCCGTTAGAGAATAAAATCGCAAGAATTTCGGAGGATTGAGAATGATGGTTGAATACGGGCGAAGTACACGAGATAAGGGTTTGGAAAAATGCATGACTCATTAGCAGGGCGATTGCTCGTTGCCTAATGACCGTAATGAACGCCGCGAGCATGACTGTCGCTTCCGAGACGCGGAGAGTTGAACAGGGGGGGTGAATCATGATCTCTTGTCGCGCGATTTCGATCTTAATAGCGAGCGCTTTTATTCGGTGGCGAAGGTGTTTCCTAGAATCAATTTAGGCGGTCTGATACGAGCTAGAAAAAAGGTTCGCGGCGGGGGGTTAACTCGTTAAGCGGCGCAAAAAGCTAGGTGAACCGGACCGCAACAGCACAGCCTTATCGAGACACGTTTCTTACTCGGCAGCAACCCCTTTCTTCGCGCACCACCCTCGTTCCGCCGTTTGTTTGGAGAAAAACGCAAGCACGGCTGGGGTTGGAGCACATGTTACGGGATTCGTTTAAACCCTCTACCCTTTTCCTGGCTGCAGGCTTGTTTATGCCATTCTTTGCGACAGGCTTGGTCACATTTTATTCGAAACAACGTTGCAAATAACCGTTCCAGACAATGAATCGTTGCTAGCACTCCGTTATTCTGATTTCACGAATAACGTAGGAAAACGACGTTTACATTTTACGTATCTTGCGTTTCATTTGAATACAGTATTTTTTCATCTACTCCTGTCTCAGTTATCTTATTAATTGAGTTATCTTAATTGCCCTCTGCACTCGGATAAAATAATTCTCTTTTCTTTTGTTTTATAATCTCCTGCATAACACTGCTATCAGTAGACTGCGGATCTTTATGGACAATAAAAAAATGTTTGCATTCATTGCAAGACACAGCTGAGCCAAATAAAAATTTCTATCTTCTTTTCAATTATCTCGTTAAGATGAAACGAATGCATACACTAGTGGCTTAAATCTTTTTAATATGTCCACTGTTTTTAAATTGTACATACCCATTCTTGTCATAAATGCATACAATCCGCAGTCTAGTTATTATCAGCCACGTGTTTTGTTCTCATCTGAAAAAATGTTTAAATTGGATGGATGAATGTTGGACGGAGCGATCAAGTTTTTCATCCATAGTTTCTCAAATAAATTGTTCGTTCCACTTGGTTTCCCCGTTCGCGTTTCTCTGGGATAGCGAGGGAGGATAAACTCGTAAAATTTCGAGATGCTAAAGCTTCGTCTTGATCCTCGTAGCAGTCAACGCTCGGTTGTAGGCACCGCCAGCTCCTTTCCCGTTGAGCCTGGTGCCGCAGGAGTGGTCCCGTGGGATTTAATAAACGACGAGCGTCGCAAGAAACGAGAATAACCGTGAGACACTCGGCCGCGGCCGGGGGGCGGGGGCAAGTATTTCCTCGGGAACGCGACAATTTGTCTCGTAGACCGCGAAGTTTAAAGTGCCGCGCGCGCCACGCGCGTAAATAAAGCGCGGGAAACTGACTATAAGCGGAGAACGGGGGGCCGCGCGTTTTGCGCTCCTTCGCTATCCTTCGCTCTCCTTCGCTCTCCTTCGGTCTCCTTCGGTCGACTGTTAATCACGAGCAGTCTGCTATCCGAGGCACACTTTTAAAAAACACTGGAAGAATGAAATACTGGGTCGCGTCCACTGTAGGTTCTCATTCGGTTGACTTCTCTTCAACCCATTTGCATCGGCGAGAAGCAACGAAAAATAACGCCCTTATCGTAAACTTCAGCTTTACCAGATAAATTCTAAAGAGCCGAGAAAGAAAGTTTCACATTTCGGAAATTTATGGATACATGCCCATAATTATGAAAGTGGTCTAAGTAAGTTATATGTATATTTCTTGTTTCGAGATATTTCAAGGAGAGAGAAAAGAATATTAACGCTAAACTGAATTCCATATATGTATGTATGTACATAATATTGAAATAACAAGCACTATCTAACGGTTCATTTTTCACAGTATCGTAAAAATTCCATTGAATTCCATTGAACTGTTTACAGTAAAAGATTCGTCATTCAAAGATGCACAAATTGGCCACCTTTTTTTCACCAATAGGATTCGTCGTCTGCCCGAGAAGTGGAGGAAGTCTGTAGACGCAAATGGAGACTACTTTCCCGATTACAACATACTTGTATTTTGAGTATGAAATTATTGAATTTGACGAAAAAAGGCCGAGAACTTATTTGTACACCTAATACATACAAGTTTCGAAGACGAAAAGAGAATTACCAGCCGATGACTCAAAGACGTCCGTCTGAATCAGCGATAAGAGGGGATCAACTGTTGCCTGATTCAGTGCACGGGAACGGTGGCAATGATGACCAAGCTTGGCAGCTCGAAGGTAGGCGGAAAATCGAAGGAAAATAACTATACGTAAACGTATTATACGAGCCGTGTGAAAACAGAAGAAACGATGGAATTCGTTCGAGTAAATACGAGCGGAGCCGAGAGAGTCCGCGTTGCGAACGGACACGCAGATCGAATCAAATATAATTAATGCGTAACGCGATAAAGGAAAGCTTTTTAATAACATTCCAGAGGAAAGTACATCTGACAGAAAAGGCAAGAAATAAAATGCGGACAATCTTAATTAAACAGTGAACTATGTTTAAAACAATTGTGAACTATGACCCGTTGTAAACGAACAACCTCTATGGTAAAGAAGATTGTCGTTCTTAAACGATATTGTGTTGTGCACAAAGGATTAGAAATTCTTTCAATTTTTCTCTTTCAATAGTACTAACCCTTCTGATTACTACTAGAAGGGTTTGATTAAAATCAGTATCAATGAAGTGACGGTGGAAGTACATTTTCAATAAATCACGTAAAATTATAGGGGTTCGTTGGGAAGAAGATTGAAGAAAAATTCGGTGTTCAAAGGGTGAAGCTCACTTGGCAAATTTAAATTGAATGGCAGAAGTTGAGCATCTCGACGAAGCACGTTGGCGGTAAAACACAAGGAAACCGGGCAGCTGATTAATCGATCTAAACGCCTCGAATAACGGCAATGAAAATTGGGGGATCGAGTGTCCTCATGAATTTTGATGATAAAATTACGATCGTGTTTCACGGAACGAGGTCCATCGTAACGTAAAACACGGGAATCGGGAAAAATTGGCTGCCGGTCGTGACTCGCGTCCTTTCATCATCCGAACGAATTTTCGTTCCGCCATTGAAACCGACGCGACGACGGATTGGCATTAGCCTGGAAACACTGTAATCGGTTTCTTCGAGTAGCAGGGCAAATTCGGTGCGCACGAACGACCCGGTAACCGCAGCCACGATTATGCGGGGAGAACGGCAAAGAGTCGAGCTAATTATCGTGACGAGCCGTAAAACGAGGCTGGGCTAATTTCCGTCACTTGCTAATTGGTTTCCAGGATCGCGTAATTATTCGCGTTTCGCTAATCAGCGCCGCGCGCGGCCGCCCACCATTTTCCAATTATTATCAAGCCCCTGGAAAAACACGTGCACAGAGGCCAGACACTCTCTCGCCCCGAAGAATGCAACAACCTGCAACAACCTGCAAAATCCGAAACGTTGTTCGAACGTGCGTGGACGAATTGCTATCCGATTCTCGAAATTAATTTGTACCGCGTTAAATTGATGCATATGTACTGAGTTTTTCGAGTGTGTTTTTACGTTAAGTTGTGTGATTCGCGATGTTCGGTCTGACTGTTAATCGACGTTTCAGAGAGAATTTATTCACACGTGACAACATGCGATTCTCCCATTCTCTGGAAACACATTTCTAGTCCTTTCAGCAATATTCAATGCGTTTCTCAATTTTCAAAATCACTCGTAATTTTTTCACTTTCAATAAATAGACTGCGGATATTTATGCATTTATGACAAAAATTTGGTTGGGTGAAATATAAAACGGTAAATGATCGGAAAAATTTCAGAGCATTGTAATATCGTTTGTAATGCAACCAAAGTCATTCGGGGATAAAATCAATTTTTCTTTTACTTCTGTTTCCGACAATCGATGCAGAACATTTCCATTTTGCATAAAGGTCCGGAGCGTGATTGGAAAATCACTACAATTTTCAAGTATGTATATTCTACTTGTTTTAGGAAACTTTAACACCGTGTGGAAGAACTTGTAGAACAAGGACGGACACGCTTATACATATGTATTCGAGTATCTGACCAACTCAATAGTACAAAATCGGTAGCATTGAAAAATGAATGGAGCGCACCCCAATTTTTGGCTCGTACAGAGAACATTTCCGCGGGCCGAAGCATAAGAGAGCGAAGAAATGAAGGGTGGCACGCAGAGGCAGCAGCAGGGCTCGAAATCCATCAAATCGGCAGCAGAGCCAAGGGGAGGGGGGGGGGCGAGGGTTAAAAAGTTTCTCGGAGGGGGTAATTACGCTATTATCGAGAATTTGAAGGGGTGTCTTCCGCAGCGATCCGACCGGCACACCCTAGCCGGGAAAAGATCATTAGGGATGAAAGTCTTTTTCGACGAAAGTGGAAGCTCATTAACCGAAATGATTAAGATAAGGGAAAGAGAAGGAAGGGGGGCGGGGGTGGCTGACTGAGGGGCGTAACTCGGAAGAGGGTTGAAAACGTGTCGGTGGAGTGGGAAGAGGAAAGACGAGAGCGAGTGCCGTCTGACGTTCGCAGTGAAAGGAATTCCGAGCTGCAGGATTTAAGACGCAATTTCCCTGACGATGTCGCGTGTCATCCGTCATGCAGTCTATCCCGGGTGGAACAATGCCCGGCGAAAATTACGCATTCCAATTACGAATGGATACGCGTGGGAGAACCGCAGACGTTTCATTCATTTTAACTCGCTCCGCCGACAGAGAGGAGAACAGAGAAAACGCTAACGTCTTGCCAGGACCGGAAGGGTGCTGGTTTGTCTGGTTTCCGGGCTAGTTAAAATTTAGGTGAGACCGGTCTCGTGGACCCAACGGAACGCCCATTGAATTTTTAAGCTGCGAGGAAAACTCCGCCAGGAAACACCGTTCGCTTAGGCGAACCTAACCCAAAAACGACCAGCTACTGTACCGTTAGTCCATTTATCTGAACCGTCATTGTCGGAATCCACAATTTACCGAACTCTTTGCTCAACTCCTATCATGCTAACTGTTCTACTAACTGCTCGAGGCGTATCGTGTATCTGAACTTGCAACGTTCGTCGAAATAATCGTCTTTCGCTAAACCAATTGCCTAGACTGATCGTTCGATTCTGTTATTATTATTATTATTATGTAGTAGTATTAGTATTAGACTGCGGATCTTTAGGCAATGATGGCTTTTAATCATTTTCAAAAAATGCTAGAGCATAAAATTCGACGGAATTTAGTACGATTTTAATTTATTTCTGATCTGGAAAGACTATTACCACAGGCCACAGACTATAAGATTTCATTCGATTCGATCTTCTTAAAGTTCGCCTACTTATTATATGAGAAAATTAAGAATCTTATAATGTACGGATTCCTCTTCAATATCATAAATTTGGCTCAGCATATTTCGCTCGAGTTTAAGTTTTTGGTTGCACTAAAAAGTTAATGATTGAAAAACAGAGAGAACCCCACTGTCCATGCACCTGTAGATAGATTTGTAAATTGGTGGAAATTATTATTTATTTATATCGAGAAACAGTAAAAAAGCGAATGAATATGGACGAGAAAACAGAGCCAGCAGATATAAACGAAATTACCAGAGCAAGTATGTACATTAAGAAAGTTTCCAAAATAACATTACAGAACAAGATTTGAATAAGTCACTCACATAAATATAAATCCAGTTACACATCAGTATCTCTATTAGTATATCAATTACGAAATTATTAACAGAACGATTCACTTATACGAATCGTCTTGTCTTTCGAACGGGTTTGGATGACACGAGTTATTCCCACTGTAATTCGAACAAGCGTGCTCGCCGCGAATAGACACCTCCGACGCCACGCCGGACAAATCATGTAATTTGTTAGTCATTGGAATGGACTGCTCCGTCTACCCTATCAATGACAGACGTAGAATCGATACGTAATTAACGCGGCACCACTCGCCGCCCCGGCCAAGTGCGGAAAGAGCGAATTAGGGCATTGTCACGAGTTAATCGCATTAGACAGACTACGGAAATTTCGGGTGAGTTCTAGTTCCTTGTATCGATTCACCTATACAGTAGATCTTTCCTGGTAAGGATCGAATAAGTTCGTTCTGCGTGTGACCATTCAAGTGACTGTTTAACTGAAGGTTAATATCTACATAATCTATCAGATTCAGGCTGAATAATTGAAGTTTTCTAGTTAGAACTCCACAACGGTGTTGCAATAAATAAAGACTCCTCTGGGAAACTTGCAAATTGCTTGTCAGAAATTCACGATTGTGCTTCGATCAATGTATCCATTGGTCTGGCTAGATCCGTTCAGATCGCAGAGGTCCTGTTCTCGGGATTGATAGCGTCCAAAAGGTTCCTGGGTCTCGATCGAAGGTTTCCTGCTACAAATCCTTGATTGTGTGTCAATCAATTATACGATTCCTGGCCACAGTTCGCAGTGTAACAAAGCTTGCATCAGGATGCAATACCTCTCGCTCTCTCTCTCTCTCGCTCTCTCTCTCTCCCTCTCTCTCTCTCTGTCTCTCTCTCTCTCTAATCGCACAATGCACGTATCACCTGCTAGATCCGGATTAACCGTGGAGACCTTGCGCAAAGCGTGGCCGCGTAAGAGTCGCTCGAGTAGCCTAACACGGCAATGTGTCGGCGTGTGTGCACGCGTCAGAATTATTGGCCCGATGACTGCGTGGATTTGCGGCGTGCCGGAAACACGTGTACGAAAGTGTACACGGCTGGATATCCCCTGACGAACGATCCCCTAATCAAGGGACACGCAATACTTCACGGGACCCAGGTTGCTCGTCGTAGATCGAACAAGAAGATTGCCGGCCGAGTAGATAACCGTGAAGAAAAGTCACGCGAAGTCAGCCAAGAAACAGAGGGACAGCTCTTGGAGTCCTTTTCCAACCATTAACGAATACCATCCCTCATATGCGATGACTGCTTGTCTGTTTCGGGGATCTAAGTAGCCCGAAATTGATTCAAAAGCGGAACGCAAACGGATTCTGGCTAAATTCCAGCGAAGACAAATTCCAAAAGACATCCATCCGCTTTGGGGTGATTCTTTGGTCATTGGGATTAATATCCGACTTTGGAGAAGGGAGCAGAAAACTTTACATTGAATTATCTACCTATACCATACATATAGACCTACTAAGTAAGTTCTAATTGGGTTAAAAGACACCTCTGGTATGAAGAAGACAATTTATCTCCGATAGACTTCTTTCCTAAAGATATCTAGACCGTTAAGATTCTTTTGTAACAAATGGATCATTGAATAAAAAGTTCTGATCGTCAGAGATGCAAAGGAAATCGTAGTAGATGAGGACACAATTTATCCTCGATGCTGTCCTCTCTTGAAAATCTCCAGACCTTGGATATTCTTTCTAAACAAGAGGATCACGGAACAGAAAAGCAAATTTAGTGGGAACGCCCTGAAAACTGACTTTAAAATTCGAATCTAGAAGGTAGCGAGTTCGGGCGAATTTTTCCTAGGCCGTAGATAAGGGAGGATTTTCACTTTCCGTGGCCGAGCGCGGAGCTAAACTTCGGAAGACAGGAACTTCGGAGGGAAGTTCTTGCTGGTGGCGGCGAGATCACACGCTCGAATCAATCTCTTCCCGAAACAATCGCTCCCCCGGATGATTCGGTCCGACGAGCGCCCGTTCATACGCGGCGAAAGAACTCGGGACGAAGACGGACGAGAAAGAAAGAAGGGAAGCAGCAAGCTTCCTCGTGTACGAGAGAAAAAATAAAGGAAAGGGGAATGGAAGAAGAAGGAGAAGAAAAGAAAAGAAAAGGGTCGATGGATGGGCGATACAATAAATCAGGCTAAATCTCGAAGGCGGCGGAGCAATAAATTCGGCTTCGTTTATCAGGGAGTAACTTCTATTCGATTTCTCCTCGGGAAGCCCTTTCGGAAACTTTGTCAGGCTGATGGGGCCAACTTGACTGCAATTTTACCCATGGAACCGGAAGTTTTCGGCAGAATCTCGCTTAAACGGGCCGAGGGGAGAGGGGCTGGTCTCGCGAACGCCTCTGTCAGACCGAGTCTCGATGAAAATCCTCGGGTAATGTATTCCGAAGCCTTCTTTCCCTCTCCTGCTCCTAACCTCTCTGTATCCTCCAGTCGATCCTCTACCGAGGTCAAGCGGAGGTCCACTCCTCTTCCGGCACGCTTTTCTCCTCTCTCTTTTCCCTCCTTTCGTTCTCGGAGGCTCCCTCTTTCTCTCTTTCTGGTCGCGGGACACTCTGATTCCTATTTCTGTTCATTACTCACACTAGATCATTCGTTCTCCATCTTTTTCTGCTAATTAAGCCTTGGCTTGGCTATTACCAGTAAAACATTCATAGATAGCTGAGTAGTTGATTTTGCTTTGCAATTAATTTTAGCCTTTCATCGTTATACAAATTACATTGCCATAAAACATGGTTCAGAGTCTCATCATACCTTCTCCTTTCGTCCTCTCGCTATTTTGTAATTGATCTTTCTTTAGCTCCAAATCGATTATTCTCCGTTTAATCCTCTCTCTCCCTCTCTCTCTCTCTCTCCCCCCCTCTTTCTCTCTCTCTCTCTGTTTTTCTTCAGCTATCCGAGCAATTTCATCTTTCTCGATTTGCCTACTTCTCGAGCAGCTCGCGCTCGGACGCCCACGCCTACGCCCCGTCGTTCTCCTTCTCCTCCTTTGCATCTCACGTCCGCGCGGCCTTAGAAGTGCAAGGTATCGCATTCCATGCATCACCCACGTGAAACTGGCAACCGGCCGAAACCAGAAGGGAAAGAACAGAAAGGAAGACGACACACGGCACACACACACGAGCCTGTCTCTCGCGCGGGACGCGCGCGGGTACGTGCCGCGAGGATTCACACAGCCGCCAAGCTGCCCGCCACCGAAAGCGTCTGAATAAAAGAATACCTGTCGCGTACCAAAGGGAAAGGGACGTCATGCGTCCCCTCGCTTTCAGAAGACCCGGAGAGAGGTTGCCCTGATCGATCCGGACCGGTTCTACCGGATCCCATCGGGCATCTAAACTTTGAATTCGCTCGGACGCTTTTTCTCGGTTTGTCTCGGTCCAGCCTTCCCTCTGACGCGTATTTCATCTGTTCCGAAGATGCAGTGCACTTGTATTTTAGTATCTCCGTAACTATTTTCGAAGGAAGCATTTGCGATTTTCACCAACTTATCTTGGCGATTTTTTACCATTCGTACTAAATAGTTCTGCCCAAGTTTTTTATTTTCTTTGGAGAAAGTTAATTTTTTTTGTTTAATTAATTCTCGAAAAAGAAGAAGTTGCATTCTATGTGTAAGAGCCGTCGAAATGCAGATTACCTTCGTAGTTGTAACAATTTGTAAGTTGTCACGATTTGCTTCCTACACTTTGTAATTCGCTGGACTACACCTAATGGTGCAATTCAATTAATTTGATTTCATAAACATCCAGCTTCCTCCATTGAAGTAAAACAACTTGCAAGCGTTAATCACCTGTGTTAACTAGGGGTACCACGAACGTGAGAGCAGAAGCAGGCAGCCACTTCGGATTTTCTGTTTCCAGCAACAGGCGCAATTTGCCTCTTTAAACATTTTGACTCTGCTGATCAGTAAGCCGAAACGACTGACAGAGACACAGAAATAGCAGAGAGCATTCGAAAGCCGAACGAGACAAATCAGAGCTTAGGATATACGTATGTATATGGAGCCGTGGAAGAGGGGACATTTCGAAACAGTATTGCTTGTGCATCCTCTCCCGCGATCCGAATCGACTGTAAAAGAGGATTGAGGGCTCGAGTGCTCGCGTGGCCGGGATGGAAATATTCTGCGAAGACCGCACGCGATCATACGAGGCGTAACGAGCTGTCGGGCTCGGTCATTCACGGCCGGGGGAGTTTTCATCGGACCGGGAACGGATTTCGGTAAACGGTCGGGGTCGAAATGGCTCAATAACGACCGTTTCTACGGGGCGCGCGAGTTTTCGGTGCGCGAGCTTTTCAGATATGTACCGAGAAAATAACGGGCACGGATGCGTTCGCGTGCATACAATCGGCCACTGCCTGCTCTGCGAAGCAGCCCCCCGGCGCGCGGCGCGCGGTGCAACGATGGTGCAGGCACCAACCAGTGCAACGGCGCGGCAGCCTGAAAGCCCCGGAGCGCACACGCGGACAGACACGGAGACACGGAGACAAACTGCGCACACAGGGTGGCAAGAAAGTAGTGGCAGGCTACCGATTCTCTGCAACATAGCGTTGCACATTTTTCCGTGTCGCGGCCTATTGAGGGGCGATGATCGATTTTTCTGTTTTAAAGTTTCATTGAATTTTTAAGGAATGTAATTATTAGATAATAATATGATACGTATCCGTTTTAACCCCTTGCCGTATCAAGTCAATTTTATTCGAGCTATCCGCCGTGCCGCGCCAGTCGGATTTTCTGAAATATCGAACAACTTATGCGATCTTATCTCAAATTAGGATGCTTCAGCTTTAATTTAAGCCGTCGGACTATGAAAAATTCAAATGGCAAGTCATTCTAAAACTGACTCGGAGTCCCTCTAAACTCGGGCCAATCTTGGCCGTGTTGACGGTCGACATCGATCGGTGTTTCATCACGCGATGAAAATGAATACGAGAATACATTCTACATACATAATATGTATGGACTGAAAGACTCTCGTCTTTCCCATCGGATTTTATCAATGTTCCACCGTGATATCTCGCCTTTCTTTTTAAACTAGAGTGCATCCATTCTGAAGTACCATTTTCGTAACTTGAACGTTCGAAATATTGTCGACCGCAAAGAGCTGATCTGCTTGATCGATCCAGTGCGAAAATTTCTGAAAAATTTCAGCTAAATCGTAGTTTATCGTTAGTTTAGCGTCACAGTGTATAGTGATCGCGCATCGGCCGTCGGTGCAACCAAATGCAAATTGCGCGCGAGACGGACACGAGGAGCGTGTGCACAGCGGGGGTGGCTCTCTCGCTCGCGTTGCACTTCACTGGGCAGGCCTGTACCTCTCGTTCGTCGGAGATTCGTACGAGAAACAAACGATAGCCGGTCACAAAGGAAGTAAAATAACGGGGCCGGAGAAAAGAAAAGGCGGCCAGATGAGGGGCCAGCAAAAGAAAGAAGGGAAGAAAGAAAGGAAGGAAGAGAAGTGAAACAGAGATAGAGCGAGAAGAAGAGGAAGGGAGGAAGTGAGGAAGAACGGAGAGAGAATAGAAAAAGCGCGATAGAGGTAGACAGATAGAGAGGGGAGCGCCATTTAACGCTTCAGGCGGTACCGTGCACGCTCTCTCGCCGACCTTTCACCCCCGCCGCGCCGCGCCGCGCCGCGCCGGTCCTTTCAGCTTCACACTTTTTGATAATGCTGCGTCCGGAGGCGGCGTACGATGGCGCGGGAGTTCGCGCGGAAACAGCAAAGTCGCTGATTTCCGTTCTCCGAGCCGAACCAGTGAGAAAACGGAGGGGAAGAAAGGAGTCGTCGGGCTTTTTCTCGCGACGATGCCTATGACGAGACTCGCGACCCGAAACGGGCGCGAACCCCGAACGACGAATTAATCCAGCTAAAAGCTCTACTCGCCTCGGACACGCTTCCATCTCCATCTCTCTCTCTCTCTCTCCTTCACTATTGCTCCGTTGCTTTTGTCCCCGCCTTATCTACGCTCGTTTCTCCGAGACTTTGCAGCACCCCCGCTCGAGATAACACGGGAACCGTACGCGACGAGACCCAAAGAGACACGGAATTCGATATTAAAACGACCGAGACGCGCTGCCAGCCGGGAATCCCTGCGTCGGAAACTTAATGCGCCGTGTACTCGGGGCTAATTCGAGCGAAAACCTCGTTAATGTCCTCCTCCTCCTCCTCCTCCTGCCTCTCTAGCAGTCAGGAGGTAACCCGCGCCAGCTACTCCCAAGCTTGCCCGCCGAACGTTTCACCGTTTCAGTTAACGCGCGACCGGCTAAACGAATCTAAGCGCGAGAATTCGCGCGAGCAAGCGCAGCAAGCACACCCCTCGAATCGGCAGCCTCGAACTTAACCAGCGCGGCGCGGCGGCCGACCTAATTTTCGAAACGCGTTCCGACCATTAATTATACGCCAGCCAAAGTTCAAAGGAGAACCCCGAGGCTCCGCGCAATTATCGAGTTAGTTTGTTTGCGCTGGATCGGTTTTACGAACTGGACCGCTGCGCTGCACCGAGCCGCGCCGCGCCGATCGAATGCAATCTTCGATGCGCTACAGAAAGCTTCAATGCTTTTTTCACGGTGCGGCGCGGCGTCACATGCGTCGCTACAACTGGAGATTCGATTCATGCGAGTCCTCGATACACCGAGCTGAAAGACTCGTTAAATTCTTGCGGAATAGGACAGATTCAATTGTAGTTCTGTTTCCAGATGGCATTGTCGTTTTCACGAACGCTTAATAATAACGTCACCCACATACACACGGTTATACGCTTGAAGAAGACGAAAAGAGAAGATTCTACAGCTTGTACGAACGGGAAGCAGACTTTTCTACGTAACACAGATGGGACAGGATAAGTACAATCGCGAAAGGACCCGTTTCGAGCCTTTTCAAACTTTAATCGACCTACAGCACTTGCACACCCGGCCCGTTTCATCGAAGAGTGTCATCAGCGGTACAGAGCAAAATTCTTTGCAGCCAGAAGGGTCAAGCTATGTGTTCCACTTCGATAGGAATCGATAAAAAGGGGATACTTCAATTTTCGCTGTTCGACTTCCTCTGATATGTAGTGGTTTGCACCGTCGCGTCGTCTGCCCTTTCCTACTCCTGGAGATGTGGCGCGAGTACCGAATTGCTGCAGTACCGTGGAGTGCTGTGTTATACCGCCTCAAATTGTCTAAATGTACCTAAGGTACTCTCCGATATTCCCTGTGTATGTGCGCGTGTGTATGCTTGCTTGTGCACGGAGAGTGAATTCGGTCACCCGTCAGAATCTTGTAACAATAACATTGGTTTCACTCCGAATACCAGAAATGATTTGTGGAATGTGTTGCTTTGTAATAATGACAAAATTGAGCTTGCGAATGCAGGAATTTATCGAATAATATATATATTCTCTACGAAAACATCCTGCGCTGTTCGAGTGAAGAAATTTATTGAATAATTTCCTGCGAAAACGAAAATATCTTGTGTGCTTGACCGAGGAAAGTTATTGAATATTTTCCTACGGAAAGAGGTTTCATTGTGCTCGAACGAACTAATTTATTGAACAATTTCCTACGAAAGCATTTTTATCATTTCTAGAGGCAGTCACTTCATGGTGTCCCACTTTTGTTGGAAACATCACTGCACGGTGAAAGCTTAAATCGATACTTGCAACGAAAAATGTATTTGTGAAAGTAAAATACGCGTGGAATTGTAACGTCGAGAAATAGAATCAGCAAAATAAAAAAGAAATCGTACATTCTCGAAAAAGAAGAAATTCCATTCTACATATATGTAAGAGCCCTCTAATGCAGATCACTTTCGACCTAAGTCTCAAGTCAATCCTCAAACAATGTTGAAGTTGTAACAGTTTGCTTTCAACGTTTTTTAATTCGCTGGATTACACCGCATGGTAACTGGATTACAATTGAATGAATTTAATTCAACGGACACCCGGTTAATTTAGCACAGTCAGTAGTTAGTGCTAACTGCTAACCCACTTGAACCAACAAAATCTTTTATGGTCGTCTTACCTTCAAGTTCGACGACCTTGCCAGCCCTCTTCAGCGCCTTCACAGCTTCGTCGTGAGTCGCCTCTCGCAGATCCTCTCCGTTAACTGCCAAAATCGCGTCTCCAACATACAATTGCTCGGTAGCGTCCGCCGCCATTCCTTTAAAGATCTTCGAGATGAGAATAGGCATTTTGTTCTCCTTTCCTCCCTTGATGGAGATCCCGAGGCCATTATTGTCGCTCTTGACCACGCGCACGATACGCTTCTGATTGGCCACCGAATCCGGCACATCAGGGTCGTTTAGGCTGTCTACGTTGTTGTTGTTGATATTCCCGTTGTTCAGGGCGTTATTTCCTGTCTCGCAACTCTCGTCCAACGAGATGCTCAGGTAGTCGTCTTCTAGGGAGACGAACACGCGGTACCATTGTCCTCGTACTTGTGTCTCGAGGACCCCGGCGCGTCCCGACGCCGAAGACGCCGCCGTGGTTGTAGTCGACGATGACGAGGACGACGTCGCCGCGGACACCACCGAACCGAGGCCCATCACACCCATCGCCGAAGTCGGTTGTCCGCTCCCGCACAGCTCGACCATTTCGATTTCCTCGCAAGCTGCACGCTGTGAACACAAGAAAGTAGGTTCAAGAATCTTGCACCCCTTCTTCAAGCTTACAATTGGCATAACGACAGTCTTCAAATACATAGTGATGTTCTACATTCTACATTGATCGTAAGGATCACAAGCTATACATAGTATGTATGTACATGAAAATTTCTTCTTTTAATACGTTCAGTTAGTTAGGGCCCTTGCGATGCCCTGAAATTCTCAAGAGTTACAACAGTACTCGGATACAAAGTGACTAAATTATTTGCGCACAAATATATATCAAACATCCAATTAATTACAATTGAAAACATCAATTTGTACTATCGGTGGTGCACGTGACACGGAACGTGTTATGTAACGCTAAACCTACCAACACCGGTCAAAACGACCGGTTCCTATTTTTTATTTTACAATTAGAAAAATAATAAAACTGATTTCATAAGAAACGATCGTATAGATATGTTTAGTAGTGCGCGTATTACAATAGGAGCCGCATAAAGTCTAAATAAAATCAATCTCGTCATTTTTATAAGGGAACACGTACCAGTTACATATGTACTTTTAAGGCTCGATAGGTTCAGCATTAAAAATTGAGTTGGCAAATTGGAAGATTACGCGAGCTCTTGAATGAGAATCGTCGAAGAATATGTATGTATGTATATGTATCCTAAATAAGTTTCGTTGTTCTCTAATGAAAATTACAGTGGCAGAGGGGACCCACGCCTAATCTGCAAATTAGACGTTCGTAGGTGTTGAATATCGCGGTACGTCGAGGTGCGAGAAAAAATTGCGTAATCGCGTGATCCCTCGCGACACGTATCAATCGCGTATTCCGATACGAGGAACGGGCGGATAAATCAATTGTACACACACTATGCGACGGTGAAAAATCGTAATTTGAAAATAATTGATACTGGTCGCTGGGTGACGCGACCGAGCCCCTTTTCTCTCATTGTCTCTCTCCTTTGTCCGGCTCTCTGTCCGCCTCGTTGTCCCTACACCGTCTATTATTTCCATCAATCCATTTTCCAGCGAGCAACAATGCCGTTAACCGTTAGTCACGGGAAAATGTCCTACAAAACTGCGGACAACGAGTATAATTGCGTGAAAATTGGGAGAACGGTGTGCCACCGTCGCTTGCTGCGCCAGCTGCTCACTTTTAATTAATTAAACGTCCCGCCGCCGACGCCGGCGCCAACGACGATGCTGCCGCTATTCTGTCATCGATATCGTCGGATATATTTCCATTTAGTTTAGTGTCGCCGTTCGCCAACCAGCACTTATCGTTCTTTTTTCTTTTTTTTTTTCGTCGAACGACGTACACATCATCCGATTTCTATATGCACCCATCAAACCTGTACAATAAATCGATACTCGCGGTCAGAACATTTTCATAAATACTGTGATGCACTTTAACACCGTCGCTCTCGGACGTACTGCGGATTTTATGCATCTATCTACTCCACGGGATAATTAAATACAGCGATGTGCGAACCGCAGCAAAACTTTTCCAATTTTAATTATTAAATATCAGATCCTGGTTATTATTGTCTGCACGGTACCTTGGCAAATTAACGCATGTCGGTCGAATACAACGATGCGCGAACCTCGATAACAGTTTTCTAATTTTAGTTACCGAATAATCGACTCTAAACGTTTCTATATATGTATGTATAGGGATCTATCAAACGTTAAACTAATTAACAGCTGCTCGCGATAACTCGAACTTGTGTTACAATTGGTCAAATCAGTGAACAAGCGAATCGAGACTATTGCAAACGAACGGTCTACATGTACATATAATGAAATGATTTAGATTTAGATTTAGATTTAGATTTAGATCATCTTTTACAAGACGTTTCTTTCTCGACTAAAATACATAAATACGACCAGGAATTTTCAAAATGTACATTAAAAATAGATCGACCATAATCCAACACAGACTCGTGGATAGCGATAGGATCTTTTACTCGAGCAGAATGGGAAATTTCACGTGTCGAGACAAAACACGAAACGGTGAAAGAAGCAATGTTTACACCACAGGGACACCAACAGATTCCTCCCTAACACAACAGACATTCAGCATTCTGTTCACCCCTCTCGCAAACCACCCCCGTGGTTTACGAGCACATTTGATGCAAGGTGTGTCCCTTGAAAAAAAAATAAAAAAAGTTCCTCCCCTCGGTATATTTTCGTATCCGCGTTATCGTAAGCGCGCGGATCCCTCGAGGCTGAAAGGGCCGCGCCGTGTTATTTAATATAGTACATACAAACTAGTATGCGTAGTATGTACCAAAGATGACGAAGAAATCACTATGAAATTGTTGAATTGCCCCCCCCCCTGCGGGGCGTGGGTCCCGCGTTGGGAAACGCTGGTCCTAAGGGTGGATTTACAGTGTGGAGCAGCGAGGTGAGCTGTGCGGTGAAAAAAAAAAAGAAAAACAAAGAAAATACATCCTACGTAGGTACTTTTTCATTAGTATGTGTCGAAATGTTGTCACGAATGTTGGTTTGTTTTCACCGCGCCGCTATCATCGATGCTCGCAGCTCGACTATAAATCGACACTAAGTCTAGAGAATCGACTGCAGGGCATCGAGAAACGCGTGACCGGCGATGCAGACGCAATTACCAGAATTCTCGGTCCGTCTTCGAAAAATAAGCGGAGCGAATTCGTGAGCTCTGCAAATTACGAGCGGGCTCCTATTGTCCCCGGGCGAAATGAACGGAAAAACCGGGCGCGGAGCGCGTTTCATAGCCGGCCCGTTGCTTGACGTTAATTAATATGTTGAGCCATTCCGCTGCATAATTAATGTAAAATTATTAATTACCTCTGGCGACCGTTACGCAACGTTACGCTACAATTACACCGAACAACGAGCATCGCGCGGCGCAACTAACTCTCGTTACGGGGTGTCGACCGGCCGAATCGCATAAGCTCCGGTGAAATCCACCCACCCTGGCATCTCGCAGCAGCAGTCGCCGCCGCCACCGCCTCCGACAACGACGATGATAACGGGAATCATAGCGAGCATGAGATAGAAGATCGACCCTTCCTGGCCAGTGATTTTTCGCGGAAGAATCAACGGTCGTCGTTGCCAAGAGAGAAATCGAGAAAACCGAATCCTGTTCGAGCGCATCCAACGACGAGCATAAATCCTTGGTTTAATATGAACGCGGAACGATGGTCGCAGAGAGGCAGGTGCTACGTTCCGGAGAAAGCGAGAGAACGAGCGCGGCGTTGTAACGTTGCTTGTACCGCGCTGTTAACAACTGGCAAGGTGGAATGATGTAACGCGAGGCGTTCCACGCGCGATTGGAATCGTTATTTGAGGAAACCGGTGAAAGACGAAAAAGAGAGGCTACCTGCAGCTAACCGGGAATTGTGCACCATGCGGATGCAGCTCGTTGTGACTGTGACAATCTACCTGCAGTATACGATAGTACAATCTGAAATTATGTATCAAGTTGTCTGAGAAGTCATCAATTTCTATTGAATCTGTATTAGCTGCCACTTAAGTCAAAGTTAGAAGGGTGAAAGTGTGGTACATAGATTGTTGTAGTTGATACATATAATTATTTTTTAAATAAAAATAGCATTAGTACATTTTGTGCAGTGTTTTTTTTTTTGAAACACAATCAATGTTTATTTTAAAGATGAAATATTTAAGGGGCAGCATTTCGAAGACTCGCATCATACTGAGATCATGTACCGCACGGCACTGCAGGGATCAGGTAATCATCGGTCAGCCTCCGCGATTAGCAGAAACAAGATAAAAGAGGCGGGGGGCTATATCGGAAGTGCATCAGCCAGGCATCTTTTCATCTGGGCGAGCATTTCGCGGCCAGCATCGATAATCCTATTACGGTAACGATTCGTTCTAAACGCGTTGGCAACAATGGCGAGCGGGTGGGAACAGGCGCGGAACAAAGGTACGCGCTTGGAAGCGATCGGAAGCCCGCGGATGCGGCCGTCGACGCGGGCGGGCGGGCGGGCAGGCGGGAAACAAGCGGGAGCGGAAGCAAACGAGGCGAGCGTTAGTCGGCCGAAATGAATTTACGCAAAGTGCATTAAAATGCGGACACGCGCGCGAACGAGCGAGCGAGCGTTCGTTTCGAGCGTGGCAGAAAGGCGGACAGGATGCGGTGCGGCGCGCGATGCGTGCACGCGTGAACACGCGGAGTAAATTTCGATCGGGGATGGTCGCCCCAATGGGTTATGCGGGTACGAGACCCGGGTACACCGGGTTATATACCGGGCTCAGAGAGACAGCGAGAGGAAGAGGAAGAGGAAGAGAGGAGAGCGGATCCGGTGGCGCGCAATTGGAAAACGCATTACACGTACGCCGCGAGGGTCCACCGCGGAAATAAACCGCAATGCCAAAAACAGCGCGCGTTCTCGCGCGACGAAAATTAAGAGCGAACGCGAGCGCGCGGTTTTCCACAGAGAACCGTGTGCGGAAAGAAGGACGCGGCTAGCGGTCAACAAGGGACAGAGAGAAAATGCCGAGGATCGCCGACGGATGAGGATCCGGAGGGGTTAGACGAGAGGAAACGATTTCGAAGGGGTCGGGGGTAAAAATGCTCGGGGGTGGCCGGTGAACCGGTGCGTGAAATTGGGTAAAAATGAATCGACAGCGGCGTGCCCGGTGCGCCGCGCCGCCATTATTCCCGAAAACTCGTATCGGGCATGTACGTAGTACGTACTACGTACCAGGGCGGCTACCTACGTGACATGTACGGCACGGGATCGACGAGACGACGATGCGGAAAGTGTAGCCAATGTTTTTTCGGGCGTCGATGCGCGAGCGCGCGCATCCGTGTCGCGTGTGCTCGATACGCTGCTGCACCAAAAGCCTAGACGTATCGGCCGCAGGAAAAAATTGACACGTTTGTGCACGCAATGCAACGCGACCCGGCCCGGCCCGACCCGACCCGACCCGCCCGCCGTTCTCCGCTCTCTTCACGAGCGCGATGAAACACGCGGGTCCCGGTTATTAAATTAACCAGTCGACCGGCCCTCGGAAAATAGTCCTGCGGCCACAGATTTCGATACGCGACACGCCGTTTATCGTATCCTGATAGATTCTAAGAGCCGTTACGCACTTTGCCGATGAGAGAAACCTGACCACCTGCATCGAGAATAACTATGTCGCGGCACTAATATTTTGGCGCGACCCGTGCGCCCCGGCGTTAATACGTTTCATCGTCGCGTGTCGGCTGTCGAGTATTCTGACCGTTTGACTCTGTGGAGACGCTCTCGATCGTTCGAACGCTAAACAAAATCTGCCGGCCGGTCTCGGGCCATCGATCGAGGGCCTTGCAGGGCCTTGCCTCGCATTTTCCCCACTCCGCAGAGTCACTCAGTCCACGTGCACGCATTCTAAAAGGGAGCCGATTTTGTTTGTCGCAGCCGCTCAAACGTTTCGGCTGCGCGTAAGAGAAACCGATCCCGACTCTTGCGGCCGATCAAACGTCTCGGCCGCGCTACAATGTAAATGCACGCGCGAGCACTCAGCAGCCGACTTCTGCAACTTCCAACGGCCAATCCTTAACCTATGCTTATTCTAAAAACGCGCTTAAATCTACGACAACTAGATTGTGGATCTTTATGCAGAAATAAAGAACGAAATTTCTGTTTGCCTCTCCTGTTCGTTATAATCGATGCAAACGATTTTCATTTTACATCGAGATCCGTGGTCTAATAATAAATGAAACGTGTACAGAAATAATGAAGATGATTCGATGGCTTAACCCAGATTTAAAAGTGAAATTCAATGGTTAAATATTAAAGAATACAACTTTATTAATCAATTATATAGTCATCATTCTTTTCTACAATTAGAACTCCGCCGTGCAGTACAGTTTGCGACATCTATGAAAATCGCGCGGGCACAAACTTAGGTATGCAATCATCATATACATTATACATACGTAATACTAAAATCACGGACGCACATTGCTGCGACTACAAATAACCAGTCATCCAACAGGTCCCGCATCGAAATTGTCAGCTGGTCGACAGTGCGTGACGATTCTTATTGCCCCCGATCTGCATCGGTGGCTAAGTCTGACGAAGTCTGCGGAGTTGTAACGTAACGAAGTCTAACGTCCCTTAAAATCGCTCTATCATCGCGATCCCTCCAACCCTAAGCACACCCTCCGAGAGCTTCGTCGCCATCGATCGTCGCGTTACGTATGTGTATATCGACAACACGATACTTGTTGATTCGTGCACGGTATCCGCCGGCGTTACGTCGATCCCAGAAACACAATCTTACATTCGCGAAACGTTCACCGGAGAACGTTGTAACCGAATACGTCTGCGAGCCGATAGACCGTTGCGCCATGGGTGCATGTATTCTACGTATGTACTGACCTCAGCGTTAGAAGGACCTCTCTCGGTACAATACGCAATGCTTGAACGCTATCGGAGGAAGGTTGCGCTGCGGCAACACGCGATACCGGTCTCACACGGGATTTGCGCTAACAAAGTGCGGTCTCCTTCGGCGGAACACCGTTTGCGATGCCCTCCGTGGGCCTGGGCAGGGATTAGCGGGTCTTGATGAGTCGGAGTGACTGTACCCGATTACTTCGGTACATTAGGTCTCCGAACATTAAAAATTTCCGGGTATCCGGGTATGTATGTATGTATGTATCACGAATTTCGAGGTACATACCGCTTACCCCTAGGCCGGGAGAATCCCATGAAAATCACCGACACAGGTTTCACAGACTCCAGATTTTGACCGAGAACGACTTTCACCGTCGACGAATTTAACCGACAACGAGTTTAGTCGACGACAGTATTAGCCGGTGGTAACATCGTATCTAAAGATTGTGCTGACATTTTTATGGAACAGTTCCTCAGAAATTTGTAACCGAAAGTTTAAATGTCCAATGATCTATAATATTCCTCTGTTCATCAGAATAGGACTCTAGACTTCAAGAAGGATCAACTAGATTACCAGTTAACCTAATATGTACATAAATTGGGTTAGGTTTGAGTTCCTATAATGGGACTCTATATTCTCTAAAAATCTAGCTCCGAAGATCGCAATGTTCCTCTAGTCACGTCCGACAACGATCAAGCTAGACCGTATACCAAATACCAACCAGCCAGCTTCTAGCCTAACTCAATTAACCGGACTCGGTAGATTATCTCACGCTCCCAATCACCATAAACAGACAACAAGGTACAAACTTTCCCGAGGACCTTGTTCATCGCCACCGAGGGAAAGAGGTGAAAAGTGCAATTGCGGACTTACCGGGACTTGTTTCAGCTCGGCACACCTCTCGCGCGCATACTTTTCCACCGCGATGATAGCACCGAGCATCACACACAAACTTCGAAGCACTGCGAACCGGTGGTGTACGTGTAAAACAAGGAAAAGCGGAAGAAGAGGCAGACAACGATTACTACGACGACGACAACGACGACGACAGCGACGACGAAGAAGAAGTAGCAGAACAAGAAGAAAAAAAGTAAAAAAGAGACGAACGGCTACACGAAACGGGGCGAGTTGTATGGAAAGAATAGACACGGGCCGTAGAAGCACAACAGGTCGCGTGTACCGGTCCCTGGTTTAGCTCTCTACCGGTAATCGGATAATATCGTTAGCATATCACCGGGCGGGTGCTCTCGGTTTTAATAAAAGCTCCGATACCGCGATCGCGAGAGCACGTAGTCTGCGCTGGCAAGGTTATAATTAAAGTGTTTGTCTCCGGAAATTAGTCTCTTGCCGGTGGTGATGTTGGCGCTGGCGCTGGTGCTGGCTGCGCCCACGCGAAGCACACGGCATGCGTGTCCTCTTTGTGTGCTCGTCAGGGTCTGCGTACGTGAGCATTGTAAGAGAGATCGAGAGAGAAAGAGAGAGAGATTGAAGGAAGAACACGAAGGAACGAGAGAAAACGAGATAGACCCGGCAGATAAAGAGAAAGAAAAAAAGAAAGAGAGAGAGAGAAATCGGGCACCCAGGACACGCGTGTGTACGGCACTGTCGTGCCCCTCGCAAAAACCAATAACCTCGGCAAACGTCGGGCACCGGTTGTTTATGGCCTAAAAGAGAGAACAAGAGCCGGAAAGGTAGAGGAGGAACGAAACACGACGAGGATCGCCGTGCCGCGCCGGAGCGAGGAACACGAAAAAGAAGACAGCCGCCGCCGGCCGCCGCGCCGTGCCGCGCGTCCGTCTAGGAGGGAGAAACACGTCGCTCCCAGTTCCAGATCATTTTGTATACCTGCACCCAGGGCTCCGATACCCTCAGGAAGAACCCTTCCACCATCGAATAATTGGGTCGTTACGCGGCCGGCTATAACCCGAGTTTCCAGCTTTTATCGAGTCGATGTTCGGCGCACCCTTATCTGATGCCACGGAACCCCTAAGCTCTCCGTTCAACTATGTGCCCTTCCGCGAGACTCGATTTGACTCTGACAGAGAGAGAGAGAGAGAGAGAGAGAGAGAGAGAGAGAGAGAGAGGGAGAGAGAGAGATGCGCCACTAAAAATTTCTGTATCATTATTCAAAATATTGTTTGCATTACTAAATACGTCGCTATTTAATCAGTTAACAAACATTTAGGTATTATATAAGGTGTATTTCATATCCATAAAATCAAAAAATCACAGGGAATGTGTTAAAATAGCTCCGAGTGCAGAGGATTAAGGAATCGGTGAATCCAGCGTCAACAAGAGGGTCTGACATACTATTCTAACACCAGAAGCATAAACTTTTATGGAAAATTAGTGAAAAACGATTAAGAAGGTGTCTACATTCCCAAACAAAGCATGTTTCTGTCCATTTTGTTTATCATGTACCTCCGCCCATTAGAAAACGGTATGAACAACGGCGCGGCGCGGCGTGCAAAGTCTGCGAATGCTGCACGCGATTTTAACGTTTCGCCAGCGGATCGGGGAAACCACCGGTGGGGCTATAGTTGAAATTGGAGTTGCAAGAATCCGGGGAATGCGACGGAACGGTGAATCTCAAGGCGCAACTTCGAAACAAGAAGAATGGAAAATCGTAGGTCGTAGGATAAAACGGGGTTCGCGCGCTGACGACTTTTCCATGGCGTTCCCTCCGACTTCTTTTTCGTTTCGATCGCATTCCTCTCGCGTCCCTCCGACAATTTTTGCATTTGCTTCTCCCGCCCGGGAGGAAACGACAAACAAACGTCGAAATGCGCAATGCGGCTACAAATTGAATACGACGAAGAATGCACGTCTACCAAACAAAAACGCAACTTTCGCAAAACCGGCCCGGAGGAAGAATCGTAAACAATGCCGGATGTTCGGAAATCAATATTGTAACAGATGTAACTCGCCTGTGGTTACCGTTGTATCGCCGACAACAAATGAAATATCCGTGGAATCTCTCTCGCGGGAGAGCGAGAGAGAGATTTATTACAAACACGACCGCAAATAATTACAAGAAGAATTCGTCCGATAAATTCAACGGCGTGGCGCGGCGCGCGCCGCGGCGGCACCTCGAAACTTCGTTCCTCTGTTTACACCGGTAAATTTGAAAAGTTTAATTCTGACTTAAACCCCGTCTGGTTTAATCCTGAGACATAGAATCCAACACAGCGAAATCAGACGATCTGATCCTGTTGTTGCGGGCATGTACGTCGCGTCGGGGTTAGACACGCGTGCGACCGTACTTCAGGATTACACGTTAGAGTGTTTCAGCCGACCGTTCTCTCCTCAAGCGCGCAATAAAACCGTAGAAAAATGATGGAGCGACACGACTTCCCGTGAAATGCTCTGACTACAGCGTGGGAGGATGCTGAACTCGCACAGTGCCAAGATGTTTACGCGCTCGTGCTCGAGAGTAATGAATTCGAGCAAATTTCTATTGCGACACGTTAATATTTTCCAGATTTTACAGCGCAACAAATACACAACCCGGATAAATGAGACGAGTAGAATACAATTTCAGCATTGTAATTTTGACTATTGGACTGCGGAGCTTTTTTTAGAAATAAACATTTTCTACCTGAATTGCAACAAACTGAAGTGATATAGAAATTTATTTTCTTTGTTAATATGTTTAACAGGTTGAAAATAATATAAGAGAATTTTTCAATTCGTCTAATGTTTTTTGTCACAAATGCATAAAATCCGCTGTACATATAGCGATAAGTAGACTCCGGATCTTTATGCAATTATGGTTTTTGAAAATGTTAGGATATAAACATTATTTTTGCAAATGCTGGGATATAAAATGACGGAAAACAAGATTCTATTCGATATTTCACTTCCTCAAAATTCGTCCACAAAAATCGAAAATTGCATAAACATTCGCAGTCCAGCGATAAGGAATAAAAAACGATCAAGTGCGTCCGTGCAAAGATTTATCATATTTGCTTTCCCTTGAACATTAATACATAACCATAAACTTGATCAATTTCACGAATTCGAGACTGTTTTTTTTTTAAGAGTAAAGTCTCGGGCAAAACAATTTTTACTCCAAGCATAGGATAGATAAATAAAAATACTCTTAGCGTTTCAAGCGGAACAGATTATGCTCCATTGCACTGGTCCTCCGTTCTACAAGAACTCTGTGTACTCTTTACGTACAAATGGACCCTCGGGCAATGGGAGGGAAATAAAAAAAATATTTACCTTGCCGACGTACCACGGACGAAAGAATCGAGACGAGCCAAGCAAAAGTGAAAAAAAATCGAATACAGAGACGTAGGGGATGGGGGATAAGAGAGAGAGAGAGAGAGAGAGAGAGAGAGAGAGAGAGAGAGAGAGAGAGAGATAGAGATAGCGACAGAGAAAACACCGGTCCGAACAGAAAATAAACGGGCGAGAGCTGGTCAGAGCCGGTCGCTTTTACAATGATTTACCGTTTTCCGCGAGTGTATGGACATATGACTTCCGGTTACCGATGGAACCCATGACGCCTGGTTTTTCTTTTACCGACAATAAGTTTTAAAATCGGAGAAGTCGATGCTTCCTCGAAAAGTTTACCCCACTCCGGAAAATTGAATGCAATTTCCGGAAATTTGATCTTTCTACGCAGACTCGATGGAACAGTTATTTCACTTTCATACCGAAACACAAACTTTGATATATATTTTTGTAAATGGACCACGATGTTTATAGTTGTTTAATGTATCGGCCATTCCGTTGTTTTTTATACGCGTACGTCCCCATTATTCTTTTATCTCATTGTCAGTTTTACTCCGGAATACAAGCTTAGATGAATTTTTACAGAGATCGACGAGGATTTTGATAGGGACAAGATATGTACTGCTCTTTTTTCTAAGTAAAAATAGAAAAAAATTATAGAGGAAAAATAATGTATGTCATAACACGTCCCGACTTTCTGCGACCCAATTTTTTTGCTAAACCAATCGATCCCTTTTATTATCCTACGTATGTATAAAAATGCTAACTCGAGCTGATCGTAATGTCAATATTTCACCAATATCTGATCCATTATCCAGTCATTCCGTTTTTACACTGAAATACAAATTTTCATCAATATTTAGAAAATCGGATCCCGATTTTAATCATTTTTTTATATATTGTCGATTCCGTTCGCTTGGCTGCACACACGTGTCCCGTTATTCAGTCGTTTCATTTTTAATCGAACAGAAATTTTGATAAACGTTCACAATACCGGACCCAGATATGATATGTAGATACATAATATAATTTCTTAATATCACTGCTCCGGAAGTATAACGACGCAACTGTAAAATTTTGTGAAATTGACTTTATTATGTTAGCGGGCTCAAAAATGCATTTACTAGATGTTTGTAAATCGACATATGTAATGTAAATCGAGGCTGGTATCTATTATTTTATATATTGAAATAACTTAAAAGTTGCAATAATAACCCACAATGTCCATAAACTACTCTCATAGAAGAATTAAACCGAATCTTCAATTTTTGCAATTGTGTCATTATACTTCCGGAGCAGTGATATGTTCTCAATCTCAACCCTTTCTTCTACACCCTCTCATCCTGAACCACATCCTTGCACAAATTCATTTCCGATTAAATCAACCGTTCATACACGATACAATAAAAGTACGTGATATGTACATATGTATGTATAAAGTGCTTCAACTTGAAATTATCGCATCGCAATTCTCATTCCTCCGACTCGACAACTGCCCAATCATTTTCTTCACCGCAAACCTTTCAACTAGAAAAATTAGCTCATAATCGCCAAGACACTTTGCAAAAGCTACCGGCTAAAGCAGCTTTCAAAATGGACGCCAACCGCAAGCAAAAAAAAAAGCGCATAACACGCACTCTCCGCCTGGTATGTATATCGTTACACCTACACCCACGATAAACGCGGCGACAATTATAATAATTCTCTCTCAATAACGAAAAAAAAGATCAATTTGCGGAATAAAAATTACATCCGAAACAGCGGCGCAAATATTAACACTATAAACCTACCGCGAGGAGTCGTATGACCCATTTTAGATTTTTTTATTTGACGATTATTGAAATTGTAAAGGTGTTTTCATGGGAATTTATTGAATGCATATACTATTTTTTGACTCGAGTATACAGGGTGAATCACCTAACGTTATCACCTCAAATATCTTTGTTGTTTTCAAAGATACATTAAATGTCTTGAGCACAAAGTTGAATGGTAAAATGGGGGGCTCATACGATACCAAAAAAATTGTTGTGTATATGATATTTTCTTTAGAGGAGAACAACATTTTTCAATGGAACAACCCCATTTTAAACATCTACAATGATAGTCCCTTCCATTACGAATTCAGTGACTATAATTACTCAAGGTCATTCAAGGTCACGGACAGAAAAAACGTATCAAATTAAAATATGGAAGCAGTGTACGTTTATCACCATTGAGACTTGTAGTAAACCTGCTAAGGTCCTTCAATGCTATGGAACGTTTTCAAACATCCTGTAGCCGATTACGCTGCGATTCATTCACTAACAGTATGTTTCCAAACACGATTCCGCTATGTCTTACTCGATGATTGAAAGGTGTGACATGATAACGGTTTACTGTTAGTGTAGACAAAACGCATGCAGGCCCGATTGTTTTATGAAGAAAGGTACCCCGAGCAAAACACTCCTAACAATAAGTTGTTTAGAAATATTGAAAGTGTAGATGTAAGAAAGCCTAAACGAAAGAATCCCATGACTACTGAGGACAATGAAATTAATATTTTAGCAGCTACAGCTGTCAATCCACATGTTGAATTGCCTCGAGTAATTATTGTCACTAAATTCGTAAATAAAGGGGCTATCATTTTAGATGTTTAAAAAAGGGTGGTTGCATTTAAAAAGATGAAGCCCCATTTTACCATTCAATTTTGTCCTCAAGACATTTAATGCATCTTTGAAAACAACAAAGACATTTCGGGTGATAACGTTAGGTGACTCAACCTCTGTATACATATTATTATATTACAGTACATATAAATCGCACAAAATATAAATAAATTTAATCTTGTTATACTTTTATATAAGACAGGTTTAGTGTTAACGGAACGAACGGATCGAACGGACAGTATAAAAATAAAAGAAAAACGAAAACGAAAATTTACCTTGTCGATGAACCTCGGGAAGAGAGGGGTGTGGGTCGGAAGAATGGAGCGTAGACGAACCAAGTAAAACGAACGTAAAAGAGAATTCGAACACAGTAACGACGAAGAGAGAAAGAGAGAGACACTGGTGGAACGGTGTTGTCGTTGGCGGTTGTGTCAGTGTGTATGCGTGTGACGAAGAACGTGCTTTGGTTTTCCAGCGAAAAATAAACGGGCCACAGACAGCTGATCAGAGCCGGCGGCTTTCTACGATTCGATTTACCGTTTTCCGCGCGTGTATGGGCATATGACTTCCGGTGGGCAGTGTGGGGCACGACGGCCGGCCTGCTTTTCTTTTCTACGGCTAGGATGATCAGATTTCAGTAGTGGATGTTTCCCCTCGTTCTCAACGTACTTCCGGTGCGTGGTTCGACCTCCTCCTCCTCCTCCTCCTCCGCCCCGCAGCGTGTTTCGCTCTTCTCGATTAGACGTCGAAATACGTGATCGGTCGACAAGGGGGCTAATACATTCGGCGATCCGCGTCAGAGTCAATGACATAACCGGCGGTCGGTTCGCCTTTCAGCAGCCTCGACATGTTTCCCTGGCCTTCCTCTACTCGTCCTCGATTCTGGAGCCCCGCTAACACGCTCTCTCTCTCTCTCTCTCTCTCTTTCCCTAGTATGTACCTCTCTCCCTTTCTCTCGCCTTGACGCCACTCGTTTCCTTTTCACGGTATATACTCCAGCGTACGACACGCGTTGTAAACTCACTTTCGAAAAAGACGAAGATTCTCTTTACACTGGACGATTTCAAACCGAACACTCGCGCCGTATTCCTGACACCGTGCTGTTACTCTTCTCGAGAGAGAGAGGGAGAGAGAGAGAGAGAGAGAGAGAAAAAAAGAGGGGGAGAGAGAAAGAGATGTGAGGTTCCACGCTGTTCCCTTCTTTTCTTCCCGTTGGCTACAGTGTGCCAGGTTAATAAATCGATCGGAACACCGGGTCCGATCTTGGAACGAGGAAGTGTAACGGGGACACACGGTAGAGTGGTTAATACGTATACGTTCCCTGGACGCGCACTGGACCCGAGACCGAGGAGAGACGAGCGCTGTGACACTGGCTCAGGATGATCTCTGTTAAGGTAACCTTTTATTTATCCAAGCGAGAACCGTGTTTGATTATCCGTTGCTAGAAAATCGAGGTTGACAGTTGCACACGGCCGAGAGGAACGCACTCGCGGAAGGATCTCGCCGTTAACCGGAGGACCCGTGTGTCTCGCACGTTCCGCGCGCGCGTTTTACGTTTGAAACGCCGGTTGTTGGCGGATCGTTTCGTCGAGAAACGCGACTGTGATGTAGAGGCGCACGTCACTCGCCGCAGAACCGGTCACATCGCCGAGGAGACTTTTGCGAACGGGTTACACACTGAAGAAAAAACCGGAGAACCGCGAAGTCGGGCCGTACCGAACCGAACACGACCAACAACCGCGACGTCACGAGTCGTACTATGTAACTCGCCGAGCGTCGTCGAGCAACTCTCGTCAAGCCCGATGGACCCTATCGCGGCGCTGCTAGCAGGACGCACGCACGACGCACGCGCCGCCCGCCGTTCAAACTTAGAACCATCGTTTACGCGCGCCCCGCTTTATCGACGCAGAGGTGTAATCTAATTAAATGCGTGCACAGTGCACACACGCACCCCGACGCAACCTTGTGCAAACCGAACGCTGTAACGCGTCCTAACCCCGAAAAAATCCCAGATACCCATCGGAAGGATGGGACGCACGGAGCGACGCTCCAATAGCTTGCCACCCCGGTTGTTCAATGAGAATACGTGCTCCATCTATTTATTTTGTTTTTCTTTCTATTTATAGAGCCGCCACGCCACCGGCAACATCAATTCGAATTCGATGCCGGAGGAACTGCCCTGGGTCACATCCGCTTACCAGTTTTTCATCTATACTTTTTCAATGGCGTCGCTAGACTGACCGGATCTTTTTTTTTTTATTATGTAGGATTCTAATTTTGCTTGAAAATGATCATTTTCATAGGATATTGTACAAGAAAAGAATGATTAACAAGCCTGCTATAAAATGATTCTTATTGCATTAAATTATATTGTTTAGTTTTATAGTTATCCATTTTTATGCTGAAATATGAAGGGGATACAGTGATATTAAAAGAAAGTTTGAAAATGCTTTCGAACCTTGTTTCAACAAAATCGAAATTAAAATAAATCTGTTTTTTTTAAACATACTCTGTCGGATCAAAATATTGAACAGATCCGTCAACCGAGATTAATCCCAAACGATCGGAATGGCACCGTCGCGACGGTGACGCGTCGTCCCTCATTTAGCGGAAACACCTTTTGACCGTGGGTTTCCCAGCAGCCGTTCTCGCCGTATATCTGAATATTCCTACGATTCGCATGGCTCATTCGTCTTCCTTTTGTTCCCATCGATTGCCTGGAAGATAAACGAATCTGCGACCACAAGGAAAAGGAAGCGGGAGGAGGAGGAGGGGTTGAAATTGAGCGCTTTATTGCAGCCCCTATCCCCCTATCCCCCAGTCCCGCGCCCCGCGCCCCGCGTTGCTTTGTGCCTAATGAAACGAGCCCGCGGAACGGATACACGGCCGCGTCGTTAACAGTGTATCATTTATTCCGGCGTCGTTGTACATTTTAATTCATAGAAAGTACGGGTAGGGGTTTTTGTTCGCCGGTGGATATTACGGCGCAATCGCATTATGCATCTCGTTTCGCGGGCAACAGCCGTGAAAGGGCAGCGGCAGAGGAGTGGAGCGGGGAGAGCAATTTATAAAGATACAGAACGGGATTACCTTATCAGTCTTATTCCCTGAAATAATCAAGACGACTGCTCGGTATTCTCGTCCTGTGGCCGGTTCTTCTAGCCACGGTGACCGGCAAACATACGCAAACATGCGCAACGCCGCGCGCCGCGCGCCGGTCGCCAACTTTCATTCCCCTTTGGCGAACATTATCGCTGGGTGGTAAACGCGAAAGTTAAGGCCGACGTATACATCATGCCACCAGGCCCTCCCTCGAACGCCCCCTGGTTTCGTATCTCGATTATGGTATTGCTGTCCTCCGGAGGCATGGGTAAACGAAAGATATACGACAGCCCCGCGGTAGACAGCGCCAGGGAAAAGTTTTATCTGCCGTTTCAGGAAATATCAATAACTGATCCCCAGCCCCGAACAGTTTCTATTCGAACGTGGAAATATACGGACAGACCCGGAGCCGAGCTACCACACCCGTACAACCCCCTACAGAAACCCCCTAGTCCCATCCCCTTAGCTCCGGCGAAACGCCATACGAAACGTGCCCGAGTATATCCCCTTTCAAATCGGAATGCAGCGGTCTAGCGGAGACGTTCAGGAAGTGGCCCATTCCGAAAGATGGCACGTGTCGTTGCCACCGTGGATTTACTGTTTAGAATACGATGCATGAGAGAGAGAGACTCCCTCGGTGCATCGCCTAGCCAGCCGATTAATCCAACGGGGTAGCAAACCTGGAGGAGATCGTCGTTACAAGCGAATTCGAGGACCGGTGACACTTGTCAGACGAAATCCGGGTCGAGCTGTTCAATTATGAATCCGCGAATCGGAGCGTGAACTCTCGAGCACTCCGGCGAATACTTTGCATCCAACCACCCCCCCCCCAACTCTCGTTTCAGGGTTAAGAACAAATCGGCCGAGTCAGTCACGTCACGAAATTGGCTCCTCTACACGTCGCGCGCCGCCTCGATCCGCAAACCATCCCCTTGTGTGCTGGACTCCTCGTAAACTTTTGCAATTTTTCTCTTTTTTTGTTTTAAATGAAATTTAAAAAATATCGAAGTCCAGGTTCTACTATAAAATCAAACGAACAAATATGATGCAAATTGCGTCGTGTTTGGTGTTATTTTAATCAGAAAAGTGTCGGGAATACGTTGCTAAAAGATTCATTAAACAAAATTCTAAACATGTAGTAGATTCTGTTCGGAACCTCCATCGCGAGTCTGACTCCACGTCATACTGCATAGCGCTATGATAACTCAATGGCTGAGGGTTATGGTTGCGGCATATTTCGTGAATGTTGCCAACAGAAAAGCGAGCAGGAAGAGTGCGAGAGTCCTCTCCATCCCGGTGACAACAGTGCGTTCAACGTCCGAGCCTCGGATTATATAATTACGATCCCCGCGTAAAATATCGCGGCCGTGTTCCCATTTAATGCGCCCACGCGAATCGATGATCGAAATCGGTCCGGCACTCGCGCCGAAAATTTATTCGATTCGTTCGTGTGCGATATTAATTCCGCCGAATGCGCCCCGATGGTGTCCCGTCGGCTGTACTTGTTTTTCCATTAAAATTGCTAAATAAACGCGAAAACGTGTTCGCGTTCCAGTCGCCGCGTCGCGTGATTGCGTTTCCGGGAAGCGGGAAGCGGGAAGGGTAAGGGGAGTCGGACGCTGCAACTAAATTCCCAAACTTAGGGGAATCAGCTATCAGCTCTCAAAATGAGTACACTGCAAATCCTGGTAATCGCTGGACTGCAAATCTTGTTGGAACACAAAAATTCGTCTTTCGTCTGTCTTGCTTGTACAGCATTTTGTACAGGGTGTACATATAAGAAGTAACGATCATCCGGTCTAAGGGTGAAATTTACACCTCTGGACTCTGGAGCGGTGGACATTTACAAGAGAAATTTCCACTTATTCGAAAGAGAGAAAAAGTTTCGGGAACGGTTAGGGGAACAAGAATTGAAAGACACGATTGTACAGCTGAGTTTGTAACTCAGGAGTCAAGGATGTCGATTTGTTCGTAGTCGTGCGATAACTGAAAAACATTGGTCATCGAGGCCCGCTTTTATAGGCAGGAAGTGTCCGAAACATATGATACATACAGAAAATCGGCAGTCCATAAAGTGATCAGCGTTTCATTTGGCAAAAGATCCAGCGGTATTTTTCGGGACGCAGCTTCGAAATCCTGTAGAATGAGAACTGGTGTTCCCGCGGTTCTCCTGTGGGACGAGCTCCGCTCGCCCTAGTTTGCAGTAGGATCGAAAGGACAGAGGGTTCCCTTAGCCTCT
Organism: Lasioglossum baleicum; assembly: GCF_051020765.1. Taxonomy (NCBI): domain Eukaryota; kingdom Metazoa; phylum Arthropoda; class Insecta; order Hymenoptera; family Halictidae; genus Lasioglossum; species Lasioglossum baleicum. The sequence continues at coordinate 11,422,473 of NC_134934.1, forward strand.
GCCGAGTCACGATTCCATCGTCGAAGGTACATAACATGCTACCTAACCGAGCAACCTTGGCGCTGAACGAAGACAGAAAAAGGGCCGGCTGCTGCAGTATGGTCCTCGCCGCTCGAGATTTATCGAAGCCGAACACCAACGCATTAACGATGGAAGAGAGTGAGAGGTCGAGAGACGAAGGTAACGAAGCGAGGGAGGAAAATCGACGAGAGGGTGTCGAGGAGAGGAGGACATCGACCAACCTCTCCACCCTTAACCGAACACCCACACCACCGTTTCTTAGAGCCGAGGAGCTCCCTCAAGACGTGTAACGAATCAATCGAGATCAGAGGCGAGCTTCGCCTGCCTCGCTGATAACTGGCCAACTGATAACACATTAAACACGTAGCCGACCGAAAATACAAAGCAAACGTTTCGAAATCCGTGCAATTAGATCATGGATACCTACACGGTTGTCCAAATATAATAGAATTCGCAAGAGCAACAACAATTTCTCTTTCAACAAATTCTCTTATTGTTAGCAATGCCGACGGGTCCAGAGAGAGTATCGTTCATAAGTAGACAGCGGATCTCTAAGCAAAATCAACAATTCTCTACCTGAATTGCAACAAACCGGAGTGACAGAAATTGATTTTCTCTCTAATACGTTCAATAGGCTCTAAACAATATAACAATATATTTAAATTCGTTTAATGTTCTTAATGTTTTTAATTACACCTACTGATTTTGTCATATGTGCATAAAATCCGCCGTCTATTCGTAAGTATCGTTCGTGAACTCCATTTTTCGGATTATTACACAAACGGCAGATAAAGAGGAACATGTCTATCATCGAATAAAAAATTCTCTGTATTACATTTTACACTTTACACACTCACAGATGCCACAAATACACAACGATCCGCAGTCTCCGCATTGAAACGATCCGCGGAGATTGTATTGTCACACTGTCAGCTCAATCTCGACAAAAATGTGTAATAAACCCAACATTTCTATTCAATTAAAGATTTCGAAGTTACGTGCAGAAGTTGCAGTGTTCTTCTCAATGTTCTTTCATTTATTCACAAGATTGAAGATACCAGTCGATAACGAAGCTGGTTATTTACGTGTACATCGATAACAAACACGCAATTATGTTCATTACGAATGCTTGCGCATAAACGATTGAAAGAGACTGAAACCTCGGCTCACATCAAACATTTCGCAGATGAATACTGATGGAATTCCATGATTTTCATGATCAAGGGATGCAGAGGCGAAAGATGGCAGTTCCGTGCCTGTTCAGGGTTGTCTTGACTCTGCTCGGGCCTCTGGCAATGTCAACTGCGATACTCCTAGAGACAGCAGAGCCAGGGTAGCTCAGAAAATCCGAGTTCCGCGGAGAAATGCAACGGCTTTCGCGCGTCGAATTAAATATGATCCTCGGGACGTGATCGAGGCTAATCCTCGTTGCCGCAGAATCTAGCCGGAAATTCGATGGCCGCTTTCCCCGTGATCTTTGCTACCAGCTGAGCGTTGTAGATGCGAACGATCCCTTGGAGGATGATCTCTTAGAGGCAGTTTCTTTCCGAGTTGATGATGTCCGACAGCCGCGTTACTACACGCGATAGGTACTCTTGCAGCAGAGGCTGTTTCGCTTTTCCTATGTCCATCACCTCTTCGTGGTTAACCTCGTCGTGGTTTTCATAGTCGATCACGCACTGGTTCGTGATTAGGCTGAATGTGAACACCTGCAGGTCGCAGTGTCTCGCAGTGATCACCTCGTGGACCGTGGACATTCCTAAAGATAGAATCAAATTGTCCCGTTCGATCATTTCCTCGCAACTTTGTCTTCTTGCAAGAGCAAATCAGAAATCAGACAAATAGACTGCGGATCTTGACGCGTTTATCAAGAAATTATAAAACAGTGAAGAGTTAGAAAAATTTCAGGAAGTCATTGCTGCTTTCCACAATCAATGCAAAACATTTTTATTTGGCATGAACATCCGCAGTCTAGAAATAAATAGGAAGGGATTGTACAGACCAACGGCGTCGACGCCGATCATCCTCAGCATCTTCAGCTCCGCCACGGTCTCGAAATTTGGTCCACCGAGACACGTGTAGACGCCCTTGTGAACCATATCCAAGATGCCCATCTCCTCGGCTACTTGTTGGCCCATTTCTAACAGAGAACGGTCGTATGCCTTGTTCATCGGTGGAAATCTCGGCCCGAATCTACCGGGAACACGCAGAATCGTTACGAAATTGCCGGATCGTTGCCAACACCACCTCGCCTTATCTCTCGCTACAACTTCCGGAATTACGCTAACCCTTTGCACTCCTGTGTGTATATCGAGCTTCCCTCCATATCAATTTTATTCGCAGAAATTCAGTCGTGAAGTAACGCAAGAGCCCGTTCTTCTCTCAACACATACATACTTCTCGCATTGGTAATACAGTTAGTATTAGTATTTAGAAGAGACTCCATGCGCCCTTCAAAATGAAGCAACTTCAAGTTGAAACTTTCAGGGAAGAGGGAAGAGGAACACACATTGGCAGACATATTTAACGAACTCTATTAATAAGAAGAGTTAGAAGAATGATGTAAGAAAGGAAGAGTTGTGAAGGACTCCCGTGAACTGCCAAATGAAAGGTCAAAGCAAGCTCGACCGTGAACGAACGAGTCGGGAAAGCAGACGTTGAAAATGAAAAGAGAGAATAAGGGAGAAGAGGAAGATAAAGAGAGACGGGGGGGGGGAGGGCCAGAAGGAAATTCTTACGTAAATACGTCAATCAGATTCTTTATGCCGGTAAGTAAATAGTTCGTCAATCGGATTCAAGGGGTTGTTCCGACAAAATAGATTAATTTTATTCGTTCCAGGACCTCGAGGACCTTCGTACTGGCAGGGCTCCGTTACCCTAGCCCCTTAGGACAAGGTTCCCTGGGTTCTGCGATCCGCGAACGAACCTCGTCGACGTCTTTGCTCTCGGAAACGAGCTCGAAACCCTTTGTCGGCTTCCCAGCCGACTCGAATTCATTGCCGTTCACGCCGTGCAGCGGCCATCTTTCTTTTTCTCATTATTCCCTCCGGCTCGGTTTCTTCCCTGCTTCCCTTTATTCTTGCGATAGCGGAGGCGCAAAAATCCACGGTCTAGCAATGTACATATATTTCTGTCTGCACCGTAATAATTTCATTATACATATGTACATACAGAGTGTACCAGACAAAGTGTTACAAGCCGTTTTCTCGGAATTCAATGAAGACATCGACTTAATTTTTTTTTTTAATTTTTAGTATGTATTCGATTCTTTTTTCAGGTAATTTTTGGGGGGAGGAAGGAAGTATTATTGATTTTTTGTTATTGTGATCAGGATAACTATTCGTAGAGCAACGAAGAAAAAGGTTCAACAGTTTTTTCGTTAAAAAGAAAATGATTCTTTCGTGTCATTAATTTTCTCATCTTAAATAATCTGATTTATTCTTTCGTGTTCATTAACCTCGCGGCCCGGATGAAAAATGTTTGTTTGCCGACCCTGCTTTAGAGCGATTCGAGTGCAAAGGGTAAGTTTGTATCGACGGCAACGATTAGGCGTAATTACCAGTGCCAATAGATAAGCGCGAGTATGTAACACGAAAACGGTAATGGAGCTTGCGATGAAAAAATCGCACCGGGTGATTCGTGTAGGAATAGTCGTATAGCTCGTCTGGGACAGAACCGATAAGGAAGCGTGTGACGGGCGGGGGGGATGAATGGTGCGACTAGGTGATACGTCGCGTCGCGCGGAGGCAGAACAGGAAGAAGATACCTGTCGTCGTTGGGTCCTTGAAGAGGGTTATTCCCCGCAAAACCCATCATGTTCACGTGATCCTTCACCATCATAATGTCGCCAACCTTGTACGTGGGATTCAGACCTCCCGCCGCGTTTGTCGCAATCAGATGGGTCACGCCCACCAGCTTCATAACTCTGACTGGCATCGCGCACTGTGGATGGAAACGAGACCAACAGTCAGCTATAGCAATAGCATTCGCGATAAAGACACTCTGCGAAAACAAACACAAGATCCCCCTTGTCCTTGTCGTCCTCCGTTTGCAACCATATTTAACCCTTTGGAGACGAATGTCGCCATACTGCCGACATCAGGTCCATCCATTTAATGTTTCAAGTTACAAACAGAATCATTTACAATCTCGTATACATTTTATATATTTACAATCTGTTCCAATAAGAGCTGCAGACTTTCATATAGAAATTAGCTACATGTATATTTGAAAAAATCCTTTTGAAGAATTTTATGCATTTACGACGAAAAATGAATAGGTGAAACTTCAAATAAGCAACAAACGTTTATCCAGCTCCATTCCCATGCAAATGATACGTATGTACATATAAACAGATCCGCTGTCTGTTCATCAGAGACCAGGGAACAGAGTCATACTGTATCAGTATCAGCTTCAATATTGAAATGAGGAATTGAAATAAACAGAGAGATAGGTTTGCAGACGGAGGATTAATTTCTCTAATGACGACTCGACTGCGGATTTTATGCATGATACATAATTAATATTTGCGATTCAAAAGAACAGCGAGATACAAAAAATATTTTTGACCCACTGAAACGATTAAATGAAGGAATAAAATAAGTCAATTGCAAGAGGGTGTCTCTCACCTTCCATAGCGGGTAGCCTTCGTAATAATGGAACCTGCCCTGCATGCACATGACCGGTACACCCCTCAGATAACCAAACACCATCTGACCTTTGTGACCCTGGACTGTGGAGACAGGGAAATGAGGTATCTCCTCGTAAGGGAAGCACTGCGTGTCCTCGAGGGAGTCAGCCAACGAACCTGGACACAACTCGTTTTGCTCAATTGATCCTGTTTGGGAATACACAAACGATTGACTCGGAAAATACTCGGTACAAGCAGTAAGCTCTGTGTATAATTTGCAACCAGTCCCGCGTGTATTCCACGAGATCGTGTCTATGTACATATAAATGATTCCAATGCACTCGGAAAACCACCAACCTAATCCGGAGCCGCATATTATCCCGATCTTCGGCTTTATCTTGATGCGATCCAGCAGGAACTGAGCCGACTCCTGAAGCGTCTCATACGTGTACCTGGAAGAAAGAACCGGGCATGTAATTAACGCCATTTCGACTTATTTCATGTAGAATCACCCCCGCTTTTCTTGCTCTTCCGCTTCTTCAAATATACTATACGTAGATGAATTCACGAGACTCTGATCTGTTTATCGCTCTACACTGAACTACTTGAAAACTCAGAGGCAAATTAATTTAACTCGGTGTAAACATGAAACTCGAGGAAACAGTAGCATAGTTTCCCAACGTTTTCTATTTCACTACCCCCTTTCAAAGTTTCCGTTGTTCGTTGCTCCCTTCGAGTAATGTATCTCTATTACGACCGTTCCCAAATCGAAGCTTCTGTTAGAGCAACCGAACAAATCCACTGTTCGGTACAGTACATATGCGCATCGTACAATCACCTATTGTTCGCTGAAAAGATCAGATAACTTTCCACCTCTGTACCGATCGAATCTTTGCAATGGCTGCGCCAGATCGAAAACAAATGAAAGTATAAATTGTATCATAGCACACTACAGTAATGTAAAAAAAAATTAGGTTCCTCCTTAAATAAGAAGTTAAAGCCTCAGGAAATCGAGCACGAACAATCGCCGATTGTTCGCTGAAAAGATCAGACAACTTTCCACCTCTGAACCCATCGAACTTTTACAATGGCTGCGCCAGATCGAAAACAAATAGAAATGAGAATGTAGGGGAACCGTGTAGCACGATTTTCGGGATCGCGAATCGATTCGAGCCTCGGGGGTCGTGGACTGATTTCTGGCCGGAAATACGTCCGATTTCAGTTTCGGTTCGGTCTCGCGCGAGGCTGGAAATAATAGTTTCTACGAAATCACAGGCACGACCGCATAAATTGGCAAGATAATGGGAGCCGTCATAGTTGCCGCGAGAGGAACGAGTGGTTCGTTGCTCCCTGGGGCCAGCGCAGCGCCCGGTACAATTTCGCGAAACGGGTGCAGTTGCCTGTTAAACTGCTAAAGAGGCTCGAGAATAGCGACGGATTTAAGCCGAACCCTGGGCTTCGGTTCGCAGGTATTACTAATCACGCATTGGCATACACTGGGGCCCGGGGACAAGCGCGCGCGATCGCGAACGGCGCGGCTCAGAGCTGCGTGTGTTTATACGAACACGAACACGAACGCGTACACCTCATCTACTGTGCGTGCATTTACGCGTGCACGCACGCCGATACAGAATGCACCCGCCCGGACCGGTTCTACGCACAGATGCACACGCAGAATTTCCGTGCATCCGAGCACATAAGCCGGCCCCCGCTACGCGTCACGCAATCGACAATTTCTCGCGATTCTATACAAATTTTCAACTACCTCTTGCACCCCTTTCGTACCCTATTTTCTCTAAACCTTCGCAAGGTAATGTGGGATCTCGGAGACCCCCGCTTCAGATATTTCAAAAGAATTTTTATATTAATACAATTAAATCTGTTTGTTTGCTTTTTATCTTGTGTTATTCTCTATCCCAAAATTAGAAACGAGGCTGTTTATGAAATTCATTTGTCGGGGTCTAAGAGAACCCACCTTACTATTTATGTGCTATTAAACCTTACCTTGCGAGGTTTAATACTCTTTGCGAATCGACACACCATATTTCTGCGACGCCGAGTTGATCCGACTTTTTAACTATTAATCGATGGCTGTAGCCAAGCCATTCAAGACAAGGCATGTTAAGAAACAGAAGACGATACCTAAGCTGACTGTAAACCGACTTTATAATAGCTTACATCTATTTTATATAAATCATACTTTTCCTATCTTTCCCTAGATTCCCTCCACCCTTTCCCAGATGCTTCCCGTCGTCCTGCAAATATTGTGAAAAAGTGCATGTACAAGTGTATTCGAAGCGTGTCCGTAGCTCGGGCAATTATCGATCGTTTCAGAGCTGACGGCACCGGGATGCAAACCGCGAGAAGTCGTTTAAGAAATTCTGAATAAACAAGTTGCAGACACTCCGATGCTCGAGGACTATTAACATAGTGAAACTTTGGTGCGCCTTTGCGACAGAACATCAAAGACGATCCTGCTCGCGCTCGCGACCTGTTACAGTTTGCTTTCGGAAACTGGAGAGCGGTGGTAAACCGACGACAATAGCTCCGCCGCCACCTCGATCATTGCTGTTTCTTAACCTGACTACCGAGGTTTATGCAAATGCACAATTTTGCGGGCAAACTTGCTGAAATTTATCCCGAACGAACTTATCTTCCCCGTGCCAGAGCTTACGGTCAATTACAGATAACATTAAAACGAAGAGCTGCAACACGCTTACAATTAGACGGCGGAATTCAAGAGCACGCTTGTTTGCCCGATTAAACAATTGCGCGAAGAATGTGCACGCGACAGAAACTACATACTGACACAATTGAAAATGTTACGAATAGCAATCTCTTCTTTCGAGGAAGACGATGCCGAAGCATTTATTCGACTAATTTATAACTTCGGGATTAAATTGTATCACAATTGTGCCCGTAATTATGAAAGTGGTCTGTCATATATTTCTTGTTTCGAAAATATATTTTTTTGTACATGTATTATGTGGTGATATTTCGATTTAGAAATTCATTAGTCTTGATCAGTGAATATTTATTATGAATTTCCGTGAAGGCTTCGTTTGTTTTAATTATTTATTAATGAAGTTAACCCCTTGCCTTTAATCCCTTGAAAATGTGAAACATAAACAAAACAAAACAAAAGGGTTAACATAAACGTAGCCGTACGAAAACTATGATATAATCAATTTTCTTAATCAGTTACGACATATTTTGGGGATAAGGACGTTCTAATCAACTGTGAAGGAAATGATAACGGCAAGAGAGGTTAAAAGATTGATCTAAGAAATGGCGCGACGGTTTTCGTTCTTCGATCCCCTGGATCGAATAATCGCGGGGCCGAAGTGGAAATCACGGTGATAATCGGAATGCATACGCGTCACCCGTAAGGGACATCGAATAATGGGACGTTGAACGCGCTTGAATATGCATCCGCGTCGCCAATAGAGCCAGCCCGAACCCATCCCGCATTCAACTGCGAATCTGAGAATTGCTTCCCAGTTTCGACGTCGCGGCGCGGCGCGGCGCGCGTCTCGTGGAAAAGCTTTGATATAGCCGCGGGTATGCCAAACGTCATTAGACCGACCGCATTCGCGGATGCTCCATCGTAAAACGGGATTGTACGGTCGCCCGTTATGAATGGGAAATGTGAGGTCGACGATTATTATAACGACGTGAATGCGCCCCGCCACGGCCCGGCTCCAGGGCATCGCACGAGAGGATTCAATGACGCCTCCGCGATTCTGTCCACAATATCGGTTGCTCTAATCCCGGATACGGGATGTACGCCCGTCGCGCGTCGTAGGAACTCTCTCTCTCTCTCTCTCTCGTTGCTTCTCGGATTTAATCGCGTCTCGATGCTTCGCGTCGCGCCAAATTAAGGACAACACATAACTTGATGGCTCAGCTCGCTCTAGATCGTTTGGATCACTTGCGACAAACAGGATCTTCGAGATAAGTAAGATACGACGACTTGGTTCTTTCTTTCGACTGGTTCTTTCAATCTGTGTTCTTAGCTACAGCATAGATTCTACAAACTTTCAACATTTAGATCGGGAAAGCATTGTGAAACTAGTACTCGGGAGAATACGAAGACACTTTTTCCCCAACCCAATACATATAAACGTTTTGAATTGGCGTGCGAAGTCTCTTAACCTAAACATAATCCAGAACGTTTGGGGAAGACTGTCAAAAAAGAATATTATACGAAGGTGGAAAGCAGTACAGAGTACAGTACAGTATCCGAATTGAAATCAGCAATTTTAGAAGCTGGGAAAAGCATACATGAAAATGATATAAAAAATCTTGTATATAAGTTTGCCAAGAAGAATGATTGAAGTGGTACATACAACGTAAAGTCGTAAAGGGCAGTCCACGCATTACTAAAACTGCCAAAAATTGTGTAATTTTGTTGAACTCTAATACTTTTCTTATTTTATATTCAAAGTGCCTTATATCATTTTGCCCACGCTAAAAATCAATTTTTGTAGAAATGATAAATGGTTTGAACGAGTTATTTAATTTTTAGTATATTATATTATATAAAAGTTTTAGTACCTTATTTTGTTGTACGTATATTCACTTTCTACGTGTATATACGTATGTACGGATGAATGTTCATTTCTAAAAACATTGAGGTGTCTTATCATTTTGACCAACAGTGTATACGTACGCTCTGTATGGAACGGCCTCAGTAGGCGTGGCATCGTTGCTCCCAATCAGCATTCAGTGCACAGCTATTTACTAGTCAACCTAAATTAACGAACACACACTCTCTATTCTGATAGCAATCTGAACTTGTACGAGGAGCAATGTTTCGAATAAAATAACATATCAGACAAATCCGTAGAGGACAATTTGCTGAAGTAGGCGTGGTTTCGTGGCCCTCGACGCCTCGGAAACACCTCCCCACGGAGCAACCAGTTCCCAAGACTAACCGAAATCTCAAATCGCTTTCAGAAAGGATAGATCCTACCTGCAGACATTTCGTTCAACTGTGACCACCGAAGAACCATTTTCGGGAACGTGTCCCATTTTCTCATCGCACGTCTCGCGAGGTGGATAAGAGCAACGTGGCGGTGGAAAGTCACGGGAACATGGGAATATCGAAAGCGGGGTCGTTTCAGGCGAAAGTTCCCGGGATCTGGCGAAAAAAGTTTAATGCCGCTCGGGTTTCTATGCACCGATTCGAGCACGAGAACGCGGAGAGGGTGGAAAATGGCGGAACGCGACTGGTAAATATTAAATGTATCGACTATATAGAAAATTTATCCAGTCGGACAGCGAGCTAGTTCGAACGCGTTGCCGCTGGAACGTCGAGGATGCATTAAAAACGAAACAACTGAGACGGCGTGCAATCGACAGTCGTATCGAGTGCAACCGCATCTGGAAAATCATTGTTCTCGGATGCTCGAAAAAAAAGTAACTCTTTCGACCACATTATTGTCGCCCATTTTCACTAATCGGATGTTCGCGAACAAGTTTATCAAGATCGCAATACACTTGAAACCACTCGAGCAATCATATAAATATACATACAACTCGATCATGTATACGTGCCCATAATTATGAAAGTAGCCAGAGTCATATATTTCTTGTTTCGAGATATTTCAAGGGTTGCATTTGAATAAATTGAAAAATATTTTTCCATGAATGTGTCATTTGACCGCCTGCGGATTAATGGACTTGCGCTTTCTGAAAGTATTTAAAGAACTATTTCTTTCGAAAAATCGCGGCTTTCTCCGAACAATAACAGCGAGGACACGCGTTGACAGAATGTGTCATTTCAGGCTGCGGATTAATGGACTTGCACTTTTACGCGCCGAAGAGAAGAAGCGCGATCGCGCGGCGTGTCAAATGGTTAATAGAGTGTTCGAGGAAATTGAAACGACCTTCGAACGAGCAATAATGATCGCGACGATGGAACGACGGACATCGATGTCCTGAGAAATCGATGCAGTCGAACGTCGTCGTGCAACCAGTCGAATAAAATTCCAACGAGCGAGCGCCGAGTAAGCAGCGTTGTTGGCAGCGCTGTGATGTAACGTATTACGAAACCGCGAAGAAATATATCGACACACGAGATAAATCTGCGATCAACACTGTCAACGCACCACCGTCTCCCTTTCTCTATCGTTGCTGCTGCTGCTGCTGCTGCTACTGCTGCTGCTGTTAGCCTTTGTTGACAGGAAGGTCTACGGCCCCGTCGACATTACAAGCGATTCTTGTTTTTGTTTTGCCGATAAACAAAATCGATGTACGAACACGCACCGCTATTTCTAAATGGATAGCGATCACGAGAAACAGAGCGAAGAGCGACGATCGTCCAGCACCATTGGCTATTTCGTTTATGTTAAAACCGTTAAAAGTTTGTGCGTTATGCACTCCTTTTTGTTCATCTGCCTGTTCCTCGTTTTAGTTTCGTACGGTAAAAGTACTGTGAAATTAAGAGGAAGTCGAAAATGAAACCTTTCAGTTGAGGCTTCGTTCTCAAGGAAAACAAGTTTGGAATGTCCTAAACCACGCGGCGCTATTAAAGGGGCACAGTCTGATCATGAATGTCCGTATCTACTGGTGCGTGTTTAATTTCGAGCTCAACACTTCTTGCGTTCTATGTATACTGTGTACGAATGATCGAAAATGTCAGAGAGGGAGATGGGTGCAAGAGGAAAATCTTTTCCCATTGATACTCGGTACTTGAGGGAATCTTGTAGTTAGGTAAATATCGTCGGCAGCGAGTGATAACTCGATAGCGGTCCATTAACTTTTGCAATTAGCCGGGGAACTCGATACAGTAGCACAGCAATATCGCGCGGATCCATAGAAGCGGAGAGAACCGCGGCAGTCTAGGGCAATTAGTTGTGTTTGGAAATTTCATATACACTCTGGAGGAGTGCGTGTACACTGTACACGGACGAGTGCCGTTTCCGGCGTTTGTTCCCGACGAAAGTTCAGCGACGGTTGTTTCAAGTGGCCCGGTCCACGTGCAACTAACTTTTTTCACGCTAATGAGCACGCGGAGATGGAATGAACCGTAACTGCATTGCCATTTACAATTCCTCGAGCTCCCTGCCCCCCTCGGACGCAATCTGCCCGCCGCGCCGCAGTGCGAGAAACATAAACGCACCACCCGAAAATACTCCCCACAGTGATCTAAAACGCGAAATTTCGTGTAGCCGAAACGAATAAACTTGGCAAAGACCGTGTTCAGCTCCCGAATTTTGAATATGAAAGTTTCCCTGCTGTTCCCCGATCTTCTTCCAGCGAAACAATCGCACCGGAGAAATATCATTTCGCGGATAGTCGTTTCGAAGACGCAACAGCGCACGAAACTTCTGAACGACCCTGTACATCCTCGGAACCGTTCCTACAGCGAATCGAAGTTATTTTTCCGACAAGCAGGAGCTCCGAATAGCGAACAGGCGGATCCGATACATTTACGGTGCTTCGAACTTCGGGTACAGAGCGATTCAAAAACTATCCAACAGTTTTACGAACGTGTGCCACGTATCGAAGTTCCTCCGGGTAGAATTCTTTTATGGCTGGATTAAAGATGGAGACATTTCCGATAAGCGATAAACTATATGGATGAGTTAGTAACTTTCCAACGACTCATCGTCGACTCACGCGATTTCCTTCCTGATCTACATTCGGCTACTATTTTACACGTGTTCACTGACCGAACACTGAAAATTATTCATCTGTGCCGATCGAGTGATCGATCGACAGATTGGCGGCTGTCGAACAATCATCTCCAAGAATTCCAATAATGTAATCAACATTCCGAAGATAAAGCTTATCACAGGGATTACTTGTTCGATACTTTTAGAAAACAAAAATCCTAATGAAATTCGGTTCAAGCAAGGATATCATAAATGGAATTAATTAATTTAAGTATTAACTGACACGTGATAGGTGAGTTTTTAAAAGCGCCGATTTTAAGAATTGACCGTGAAAGACTTGCGCGATGTGTTCGGGCACTATTCAATATTATTGTAAACAAGCCTCTGCAGCGTACAGTATTTAACGATTTAACGGCGCTTGTTAGAAATAACATTGAATGAGTTGGTAAAAAAATTGAAAAGGAACCTTGAAGCGTGCATTATCGTTAACGATCTACAATTATGTTCGTTGTAGTGTGCAAAATCAGTTGCAGTAGTAATTTTCCAACAATTCTTTCTACAAACATTTTCCTACGTAGAATTATATCAGTGTCTTCGAAGTTTTTCATGTTCAAACGCTATGATGTTAATCAGACTGCGGATCTCTATGCATCTATGGCTTCTGAAGATTTTCACAAAAGGGTAGAATATCGAATTCGGCAGAATTTAATACAATTTTTGTCTATTTCAAATTCGTCTAGAAAAACATAAAATTCCATAAACGTCCGCAGCAAACGAGACAACAAACGAGGTACGAATATAGTCGAAGAAAGTGTACGAATTCGATGGAGAAAAAGATCACAACACGGTAACGTTAGCAAGAGCGATGCATTGGATTGCAAGAATTGCATTGACAACGATCGCACAAAAGTAAGTGTTAAGAAGGTAACTATAAAATTAGTGTGTAACGCGCGACATATCTGTGATATGTATGTAAACAGAAATATCTGTATCAATAGACCATCTTAATACATACCCGAGTAGTTGTATTATTGATTGTAAAGATATTAAAACCAAATGTACAAACGCTTCTCTCATAAGTTATCAATAACAATAAGGACCGCGCGATAGGACGACGCACACGTCAACGATTTCCTATCTGACAATTAGTCGAAGACTTTAGCGGTTGTTCCGTCGATCTACCGTTTCGCTAACCTGTTCCAGGAACAATGATCAGCGGCACACGCTTGTTCTGTTTCATTTTGCGCATGGTCTGGTTTCGCAAGCGTCTACTTACGAGCTGTGCTGTAGATTGTTGACGTGCGTGTGTAAGAACTCATTTTCCGTGGGTCGCTTGAGCGGCTGATAATGGTTGTGGCCGTTCACAAAGTCGCCGTTCGTGAAGGGCATTGTTCCTTGGCGATCGTGTGCGATTGGTTGGCCTAAGGGCACCGGCGCGACGCGGCGCGGCGTCGAAACGGAATGCGTTTCGCGAGTAGTAGAAGAAAATCGCAGGTTTTCTGCGATGGCGGGACAAAGAGGTTCCCTCGTTGAGTAATCGCGAAAGTGTGAGTGTCCGCGTCGGAGTAACACGAGTTTCCACGTCGAAATTTGACTGTCCAGTGACCGCTGTGCTCGGACCTGTAGCTGTCTTATATCGATGCGCGGCACGAGTGAAAAAATTCGAGTTACGCCGAGCCGACCAATCATTTCGGACGCACAACACGGCCTCCCTCCAATCGGAACGGAGATCGGAACGGTCAGAAAGTCGCTGGGAGGTAGGGGCACGCGATGATAACCTATTACGAACTAAATGCTCCAATTGCCACCGCTGCGTCGGCCACTGTTTGCTTCTCTTCTCTTTGTGACAATAACTCGCCTACGAAGACCGGCGACGCGACGCTCGCGTCACCTGCCGATCTCGCTCGATCTTGACGATCTTCGCGGCCTCCGCTGCACTCCTCGCTCCCTATCTCCTCGCAATTTCACTCGCAGAATACTTGGCTCGAATCACCTCACGAATTTACTTCACGAATTAGAATTATGTACAAGGTAATTCGATTACATTTCTATCATATTCAATTATGTATATCGTAATTCGAAATTCAGTCGCGCTTCGTTCAATTCGATTGCAATGTAATTTGCATTTCTGCTCTCTCGTTCAATTAAATCACAATGTAATTTGTAATGTTGGTCTCTCCTCTTTTATTTCAGCTGGAGCATTATGATCTGATGTATGATAATATCTCCTCAGGTGCACAAATACTAGTCGCCCCCAACCCAACGTGAATGCTGGTTTTTGTCATTTTTAATTTATTCATGAATTCAGTTGTGCTGGGTGTACAAATGAATTCGTGGATCTCGCTATTAACGAAACTTTGGTTGTATACGCCCGTGGTTGATCTTGAATGATCGTTCGGGCCTTGTTGTGTTTGCACCGCGAGGTGCCCCCTAAGGATTGTTCGAAGGATCACCTTCCAACTTGGAAGGACTAAAGGCAAGGCAAGAGTACCATACATATATGACTATACAGGGTGTCCCAAAATTCGTGAAAATCCCGAAAGGGGGTGGTTCCTCACACCATTTCAAGCGACATTTTCCTTTGCAAAAATGTTATCCGCGGCTTTGTTTAGGAGTTATTAACGAAAAACACGGACCAATCAGAGCGCGACCTAGACGCGAGTTGCCACAGTCGACTCGGCGCGCCAAGTGTCTATTGGCCGACTGTGGCAACTCGCGTCTAGGTCCCGCTCTGATTGGTCCGTGTTTTTCGTTAATAACTCCTAAACAAAGCCGCGGATAACATTTTTGCAAAGGAAAATGTCGCTTGAAATGGTGTGAGGAACCACCCCCTTTCGGGATTTTCACGAATTTTGGGACACCCTGTATGTATTTACCCTATCCTATATGTGTACACAAGTGAGAGCGAGACTGTTGCTACGATTACATGGTGGCAAACAAGATCTAAGATGTGAACTAAGCGGAGTCTAAGATGTAGTCGGTTGCAGTCTACGGTGCAGTCTATGGTGCAGTCTAACTGGAGGACCGAGAGTTCGCATACTTATACATACATACTTATCACAGCTCGTTCCTCTCCACCTCTACAGGTCTTCATCCCTACTTTTTCGCCGATTTGGGGGTGGACGGAGCTAAACCTAGGTGCTTGAAGCGGTCCCGAAGATTCGCCAAGGCCGAACATTTGTAAAGCCCAGCAAACGACTCTTTTCGGCGTTCTATCAGTGCGCAATAGCGATGTCCCTACCATAAAAGGTCGCCCAGCGCTACATTGATTTACAAATCTTTTATACCTATGTAGCTAATTCGAGATCTATTAGTTGCTTGCAGGTGCAGGAACTGCACAGTATTTTGGTTGATCGTGAATAATCAATAAATTATCGAATAGCTTGAAACTAAGTCGATCTTAATCTGCATGTAACTCGAAAGCAGCAGATGTTATGATCTAGATTTAAAGGAACATGCAGCTGGAATTGCAGCTAAAGCTTATCAGTGGAACTGCGTCTTCTTGAACTCCATTAGGTCGTGGGAACACTGATGAAATTCGGTTCAAGGAACTGTATCGTGAACAAAATTAATTGTCATCTGTAGCAGAGTACGATGATAAAGAGAAGATAGACTTCGCAATGATCTCGGAGGAAACTCGTACACATTACTCGGCTAATCGTCGGCCGAGTTCCATTCGCTTTCTCTTGATCTTTCTTCGAGAGAAACAGATCTTTTCTCCGCAGATTAGATATTTCGCCGTTACCGCCTTCCTCTGATCTCGTTTTGCCGGTGTAATTTCAACCTGTTGCTTCCAGAATTTCAAGTTCTTTCGTTAGCTGACTGTTGGACCGCCGCGCCGCGCCGCGCCGCCGCTTCAGGAGTATACTCCGCTCTTCCGGATGACCGAACCACCCTGTTCTTATCCTCTAACACTCTAACTCGTCCTCAACACCTCGAAACCCTGAAGAATCCGCGTCCACTATCCGACCTAATGTGGTCCTCGCAGGAATAGCTGTGCAAGTTAAAACAGTAAAGAAATTTTAAAATAGAAATAATATTAATAAATAATATAATAAATTAAGATCATTGAAGAAAACAATTTTAATCTGTCTGCTGCTCTATGGAAGAATGTGGAATAAAAACATGCAAAACATCTGAGATCTTGTTATTCAATACAAACGAATTGTATAACGCAAGAAGTGACAAATATTGATGCTGCAGTCTGCACAAAGGAATACTAACTCGCATCAATATCAATCAGGTTAAGAAAAATGTTTTATAGAGAGATATAAACGTGACAGGGCAGCAGAAACTGAGCAGAAACGCACAAACTGGCGCTATCTATCAATTTGTACTCTTGCACAGTTTATTTATTCTATGTCCAGACGACAACGAGGAAACTGTCTACAAACGTTTCAAGCTCGGAGAGCCTGAATTATGTATTCACAATGAATTGCAATTATCATCAGTTTTAAACTGTACAATTAAGTTTACAGGCATCTCAAGCTGAAAGAACCTAAACTATTATCATAGCTTCCAGGGATGTGTATAATCATCTAACAAAATCGCACAGTATTCCAGAAAGCCGAAAACCTGGTCATGGGACCATTTTTCGCTTGCGATAATCGGAAAGCAGATTCTGTATCGAGTAAAATTCCTCTGGAGGAGGAAACCTGCCCCAGCGAACGCCGATGGCCGATAGACCGCGCGCGTCAAATGATCGTGAATGGGGCGTTTGAAATAGTTTGAATCAATGCCAAGGGCAGCAGCGTGGTTTCCGCGGGAAGAACGAGGACCTGCTGTCACCGGGAATCGCGGAACGACAGTGTCGCCGATCCTGATCTCAAATTTATCCGAATATCAATCACTAGCCGATGGTGTTTCCCGGTCAGGCGGGGCTGGTATCGGGAAATCCCGTGGCAGATTTACGTCCGGGACGATGTCACGTGCACCAATTTGCCAGGATCCGAATTTTGGCCGGTTCCTGGCGCGGCCTGCTCTCCTTGTAATGAGCTCGTTATGGCCAATTAGCCGGGAGGGGGAGGGGGAGGGAGGCCACCTTGAATCGCCGGAAATTTAACGACCCTCGACTCAACGATTGATATTACCGTTCTCACTTTCGACTTTTGACCGGCTGGAGAAACGGGTCCGTTCTCATAACTCCGCGAGAGATTAGCATCGATCTGGACCTCGTCGCAGCTGTTGCATCACGGACCAATGGTTAAACACAAAGAACCGAGGAAGAAAACCCAGGTCGAAGAAAGAGGAAGCTTTGCTTGTACTTACGCGGAGGATTCAATCTTCGGGATCGTTGCACACGGGAGATTTGACACACGAACGATCACATTTTATTTACTTAGTAGTCGCCCTTACGGTAATACAGTAGAACCTCGATTATCCAGGCCTCTGTAAAGTAAGATTCTCGATAAAATGGGCTACCTTGAGCACACCGCAGAATTTTAAAAAATTGCTATGATTTGATTCTGAAAAATGAATGTATAACATGTGTATTTTTGTATATTTTCTAACTCGTAGGACACGTCCTGGTGTCTTCTTGTCCGGAACAGATTGTTTCGGTACATTCCCGCCAATATGTATAACTGCCTCGGGGTTCTGCTACCTCATTATCCTAATTGTATACATAGATACGTTACTGTTTTGGTCGCGCATGCGCGGGAAAATTCTTTATCGTCTTACAATTAGAATGACACTTGATTGTCGAGAAATCGTTTATGGCCGCGGTGAATCGCGAACAGAGATCTACAAAGGTGTTTGCCTTCGATCTTTCCACAAAGTATTCTATTGTATCGGACGCTGCTATCGTCGCGTCGCGTCGCAGCGATTGAACTGTTCGAAGAAGAACGGAAAGCTTCGTCGTGGTAAACAATTTGTTAATCCATCCACTTATCGATAATCGTCAACCACCAGCGGATGCGGATTGATCGATCGTGTTGTCGACTCCAAGATTGTTTATCGCTCCGACCTGCTTCATTGTTCTTCGACTTCGATGAATAAGCCTCTCGGTTTCCACGATCGACAAAGAAACGTGATTCTTGGAGGTTGATTAATTGGAAAAATGTTTGGTGTAATTGTTAACCCTTTGCACTCGCGGAGCCATTTCAACTCGAAAATTAAACTATCCCTATAACTTTTGAAATTTCACAGATAGGTATAAAATTGCTATAATACCTCGTACAATAGTTAAATTTTTAATAATCGATTAGTAGACTACGGATCTTTGTGCGTTTATAGCATCTGAAAATTTTCAAAAAATGTTTCAACGTAAAATTAAATAGAACTTCGTACGATTTTTATTTATTCCAGAGCTACGAAGGCTACTACCACTGAAAACAAGATTTTATTTAATTCGACTTTCTTAAAATGTACTTGGAAAAATTGAGAATCGCAACATATGAACATATCTAATAATATAAGCAATATTTTAAATAATGGTACAACAATTTTTAGTGGCGTCTCTCAGAGTCACCATTCGAGCGCGCTGAGGACTGATAGAGATGATAGGGAGCATTAAAAAATGAATTATTTTGTCGTGCGCACTAGTCGAAAACGGGACGAATTTTTCGGAGAACCTAATTGTACATCGATCTCGCTCGTTCTATCGCGCGCCGGATGAGCCGCGATAAGAGAACCCTCTGCGATAATTTTTCTCTAAAAACTCTTCTCCTTTTTTTCAGTAAAATATACATTTGTTCCTGTCAGTTATCGCGGGACGAATGGCCGGCAATCGGCGTACATCTTCCGGAACCGCTTTTTCCTCGGTATAAGACGGATATTGCCGAAGAGAAATGGGCTGGCTGAAAAGAGTATTCCACCCCCGCAGTAACTTTAACCCCCCGGAGCCTTATTTATTACCCCCGCCGCAGAGTGTTCGATCAAAATTGAAACGCCGTGCCGCGCCGCGCCGCGCCGAAGGGATTTTTTACGCACCCGTTGAAAACAGCGAAGTGCATTGTAATATGAAACAGAGCTTTGCAACTCCGAGTGCAAAGTGTTAAGAGAGTGACGAACATTATCCCTTGAACTATCTATGTATAAACCCAGCAATCACTTCTATATACAACTCTTTGTCCACGATTGCGAATCAATAATAATCGTTCGAATATGGTATATTAACTCGCCGCGGATTAGCTGTCGCGTCGGTTTATAAAAATAATCGCCGCAACAGCAGACAGGTCGATCAAACAGCGTTTTAACGAGATATTAAAAGTTGTCGCTATCTGGGATCGGTGACACGAATCTCCGGGCGCGGGCGGCGATTATCGATCGGGATCTGTCGTTCAAAGATCAACTTTGAGAGATCCAACAGCCACGGAAGTCGGCGGGGGGGGGGGTTCGAAGAAGGACGTGACGCGACGCGCGACGCGCGTCGGCGGCGCTGACCCCGAGCACTGTACCGATCAACGAACGATATTTTTCAAGAATCTTGTTCAAGTGCAGTCGCGTTTCCCCCGCGACGCACGATTCAGCGTTGTTTACTCCGTTTTGTTTCTCACCAGTCCAAAGATAAAACACGCGAGGAGAGCGAACCATTCAGAACTGGTTGTCTCCCGGAATGATGCTTCGACAGCCAAGGTCGTTGCAACCTGTTCTCGTCGGTAACACTTGGATTAAATTAGAGATCGTTCGCGATCGTAAACCTGTTCACCCTCGGAAATATTGTCAAGATCATAGTTGTGTTGAATTACAATTGAACTTCACTAGAATTCTAATTAGAAAGTAATTCTATCACATTCTATTCGATTATTTCGTAATTCGAAATTCTATCGCTTCATTCAATTAACGCTAAACCTACCTAGTATGGTATTATAAAAATAACAAAATTAAATTTATTTATATTTTGTGCGATTTTTACTATAATACATATTGTATATGTATGCATGTGCCGCTCACTTGCCAAATCGATTAACTCCATAAAACAGAAAGTGGAGAAATGCGATGAAATAATATACATTGTTTTTCAAAATTTCCTTTAAAATAAGAATTGAAATAAATATGCATATAAATACAGATGTAGCTTTCATATGTATACCGACACGCAGAATGAATAAGATAGGGGATAGCCTTGGTGTAATCGTTATTGATATCACAACTTTTCGGTGACTAAGGGGGTTAATCGATTTGACAAGTGAAAAAAAATAAAAAATGTTATGACTGAACCAAGTTCTTTGACACTTAAATTTAAAATATTTCAAAAAGTGGAGTTAATCGATTTGGCCAGTGAACGGCTCATATACTGGAGTCAAAAAATATATATCAAATAAATTCCCATGAAAACACCTTTACAATTTCAATAATTGTCAAATAAAAAATCTAAAATGGGTCATTTGACCTTTCGTGGTAGGTTTAGCGTTAACGGTGACGGGTGGTAAACACATTCGTGTTTTGTCATCGCCCAGTTGGTTGTGCGTATGTTTTGGCTTTAACTTTTAACTAAACAGTTTTGTGGATTTATCTAGGGTGGTTCTGTGCGTTTATCTAGGACGGTCCCTGCCAGAGATGATCTTGAACAGCTGTTTGTCATCCGTAACACCTACTTCCCTTTTTACGGCGTTGACCGTAAAAATGTTCAGTAGTGCCGATCGTTCGTCTTTCAGCAGCCCACTGCGTTTGACACGCTGATACAAGGCCGGCCCGCGGCGCGGCGCGGCGAGCAGGCGAAAGTGTGAGAGCAGTGCGTATCGAATTAAAAAGCAAAGAAAAACACTGGTGGAAGCCATGCCGAAACTTGCAAATTATGGTTCGCCTGTGAGGGCGGGACGCGTCCGGCCAAGGGGTGAGGTCGAACAGACTGTAAATTCAGGTTTCCAGCTGCAGAGGCCGGGCCCAAGCTACTTTGCGATGCAACGAGTAATGCATAATTTCGCTGATCGCCTACAAAGAACTGCGACCCTTTGCTCGTAAACAAATTTCGGCGGAGAGCGATGCTGCGGGACAGATTCTCGGCACCGCGAAACTTTCCTAATTGAAACTTTATACAGTTCCGCAGCCGCGCTGCGCCGCGCCGCCGCGACGCGACGCTCCGCGCCCCAGGAAAAAAGGCTAGAGGAGCGAAAGGGTAGCCCCCGGAACTTTCGAAATGCTATTCAACGGGGAATCGGTTCGATGGAAGTGGCAACTCGACTCGTTGCTCGTGGCACTCGTCGAATCTTAATTTCTTTGTCGCCAACGCTGTTCGACTAAATCTCTGAATGAAATCGAGCAATTTTCCGTCAGCTTGACCTTTCGTTGTCATCAGACAAGGAATTTATGATGTCCAGTCTTGTCAAACCTAGAACAATTAGTCGTGGAACGACCGACCCAGTATGCAGACGACGCGCGGCGCAGCGCGGCGCACAGTCAGGTAAACCGATGAATTTTCTGTCAAAATAAAGGAACATTAAAGGCCATATTTGTTGGCAATATTTTATGGGTTATACTTTTGTATATTAGATCTTCTATAATACATAATTATGTAAAACATGGAGTATTTTCTATTCATCATCTTTAAGCACCTTCCATCAACGAGATGACATGTCTTAAAAATCGATTGGTTGTGTGAAATTTTCGAATAAAAACGCTTCATGTCAATAATAAAGATGCACGAGATATCTCGTCCATAGCATCGTTTGAAAGGGTTAATTAGGCTTTTATTGCGTAACCGATGATCACGGTTCCTGTCCTTCGCGAGAGATTCACGCGTGCATCCTAAATGTGCGCTTCGATCTCGTGATGCGCGAAATGTTTTCGTTTCGGGCCGGAGCGGACGAGAGGCGACCACAAGTTGCCAAGTTGTCGCGTCGATGTAAAATTCCTACACGCATCGCTTCTTTTAATCGCCTTGGCGATAATTATAATAAGAACGAAGTTAGGAAATTGTCGCGACCCCCTATCCGCTGGGGTTCTCTGTTTATCAGTGACCCCCTCCAGTACATTATCGGCGGGAAAAGTTTAGGCACGTAATCGCGTGTAAACATTACGCTCGACCCCGGCCGTGGATAGCGCATCAGAATAATTGCGCTCGCTCGCCGCGAAAATCGCTTCGGCGGTCCCGTGATTTACGCTCGGCGAAATGAAATTCTGCCGCGCAAAAACCGTGGCCGCTCGGCGCGACGAAAAAGGAATAACGACAATGACAACGGCCGAAATAAATTGCGATGCGTTCCTTCCTTCGCGACGCCGCGCCGCGCCGCGCCGCCCGCGCCATTGCGTGCTCATCGGTCGCGTGCGCTCGCGAATCGTTGATCCAGGTTATTAGATAGACCCAGCATCGACGTAATATGTATTTACCAGTAATTGAAACCCCGATAGAGATAAACACGACTTTCGCGGAATTATTATACATTTTGATAATGTCTAACGGACAGCGATTTCGACATTTCTTCGCTGAAAGCTGTTCACACGTTCGCTGCTACTGTCCTGTGACAGTTCTACATACTTACCTGTGTTAGAGTACATATGTATATCGTGATGAGATCTGAATCACTTCGAATCGCTTCGATTCAATATTTACGACAAAAAAAATCGAATCACTTGCAAGATGATTCGAAGCTTCGAACATTTATTCGAAATCAGAAATTCTTGAAAATCTTGAAAGCCTTAAAACTTTCGAAGGTCGAAGGAAGAATCGAAACTCTTGAAATATTGCGTATATCACGAAACAATGATTGCGTCATGTCGGCATTCGGATGAATAACAGTATGAACGTACCAACATTATAAAAAGTATAACATTTATGAAGATTTTCGCAAGACTTTTAAAATTTTCGAGACTTCAAGACTTTCTGATTTCGAATAAATATCGAATTAATTCGAAACTCTGCGGTGATTGATTTTTTCGAAAACTTGCAAGACAGAGTATGCATATTGTATGCCCATTCATAATCTCGGAATTAAAGTAACCCTCCGTCTACAACCTTAGGCCCTCTCTCCGCCATGCGTTCTTTTATTCACGAAACGCACAGCAAGTTTTGCATCATTACGAGAATGTTGAGTGATGACGAGGATATGCTAATTTTCTATAATTATAATCGAAGCAGAAGGAAATTTTCTGTGGATCGTTTATACAAAGAAATATTGATTGCAGAACGTTTGTAGCTGTAGAAGAATGATCAGAAGACGATACTAAACGAGATATTTCGTTTCCACGATGGCGAAGAAACGATGCTCGTACAATTATTGATATGAAGTGTTCTTATTTGAAAAATTGTACATAACTATTCGATTTTTAACACGTTACCGACCGGTGATTATTGCATAATTTTAAGAAATCCATGGAACATGGCTAAACACTTTTTAATGGAACCTTCAATGGAAACAGTAATTTTCATTGAGAACTAACAAGTCACCCACAATATCGTCATATAATAATTTCATTTAAGATTGCAAAATAAAGGAAAATTTCTATGCTTTCTTTTGGTACACCACAATGATTGAAAATCCTATTAATAGGCTTCCGGTAGGTAAAGTGTTAATATGACATATGACCGTTGGTGGAAGGTGCTCAAAGATTTTCTCAGAGACTTTCGCGTATGAGATGCAAAGGGAGAATTGTGTAATCGGGGTATAGAAGATCTAATATACAAAAATACAACTGTAGTTTGCAAAAAGAAAATGGCCGACGAAAGCGTCGGGTCGCGTCGTGCGTCGTTTCAACCTCGTTACATTCAACTGTAAGCTCGAACGCCTACACATATGATGCAACGCGGGGAAAGACTTTCAACAAGATTTCACGGAATCGAAGGAAAATAATGATACTGAAGAATCGCTGTTTTCAGTTGTATACAGTATACATATGTATACATATGTCGGAGGCAGGGATGTTTTCCACCAACTAAATCGCCTCCGCGAGCCTGCTGTCGGTGGAAGTCGTGTCTTTACTGCAAAAAAGGACTTCCAGTTGAAATGGAAAAGAACAAAAGAGCAGTCTGAACGCGGAAAGGTTACCGTGTAAGGCGTTTTCTCTATCGCAGCGATCGAAATGAGGTGCATTAATCATCGAACGTGAATAAATTGTGGTTGCCGCGCGAGTTTGTCATACATGCATCGGCGATTTATCACCTGGAGAACCTCGCGCCTCGCGCAACAACAAATAACAGATTTTTCGACCCCCTTTGAACGAAGAGTTGTTCTTGTCCATCCTGCGCCAGGCGTTTAGAAGGAAACTGTGCGGATTCGTAAACATCGTGATCGAACGCTTGCACAATTCCGCTGTTATTGCGTGCGAGGAGCCGGTGGTTGTTTGTAATCAAGTTTCGTCAGTGGTAATACCAGATAACACGGACATCGTTCAGCGATGTTTCTCGAACGTTCCGAACAAGTTGGTGATTCTACTTTTTAGGAAAGCCTGACGATCGCTTAGATTACTATTGTGCACGTTCCTCGTATTGGCGCGACGGGACGCGAAGGTGGAGAATAATTTGAAGCGTGGTGTACCATGAACGAAAACCGAAGTCTTTATCACAATGATCGCAGAATCACGATCACGGTCGTGATTTCAATTTCATTCAGTGTTTCTCATCTCGATTGAATTAGTACTTTTTCTTTAAATACATCATATGTATAATCGTGTAGTTTGCATGAAAATATCTGCAAACAACGTAAATTTAAACTTACGTTGTGTTTTCTGCATACCATATACATATATTTGTATAAACTATAAACATTTATTTAGTATGTTTTATTATTACAGTTGTATATGTTTTATTATTACTAGTAATAATGTATTATTATTAGTAATATTGCCCAGAAATCGTGTTCTATCGGTAACGTTGGGTGTTGACACTGAATGGTACATAATGGGTGTAAAAAATAATGCATTGGATGTCAAGTGTCAAGTCTATTCTTATACATACCACATACCTCGTCTGTGATGAAACGACCAGCATTAAATAGATGCGTCACGCATCCTCAATCCCCATTGATCCCCAATCCCCATCAAACCCCATTCTCTCATTCTCTCTCATTCTCTCCCGTACTGTTATAGGAGACGCATCCTCATTCTATGCTGTCTGCTGTACCTGTACCGCTACAGGAGACGCACGTACTGTTACACGAGGCGTACCTCGTGTCCTTTCAAATAAAAAGTGTTCTATTTCTCGTTGAACGTATATCAGAGAGGATAAGAGACTGCTCACGCCTGGGTCTGACAATGAGTTGCCACCACTTTCTGGCACGCCACGCTTAGTACGAAACAGCTCCTAGGCGCACCGTAGAGCCCGCTTTTACCACGAAACAGCGACCAATTTCGTGCTTCGTTAATCTCGATCAAGTCGTTGCTGCCATCTGCGAGAACATGCTCGAATCATATTGTTTTACAAAAGCCCGTAAGATGTAAGGACAGTCCTTTTCCCGGAATAACACCATAGAATAAAGTCATAGAGATTCCAATCATCGTGTAACTTAATCTACGGTAAAACTTTTATTTCGGCTAACTTCAAATTGTCATAATAGGGTGGACGGTGGACGGGTGGACTGTTATTTTGATGGATGAAGTAGATTCAGGTATAAAAAGATAAATATAAGACGGTGTTTCGGGTTCCTCATCTATGAGATTAAAATCTTTTGAATATTAATTATTATCATTTTTCTAGGTAGACCAAACTCAAAACTAATATGAATTTAATCAGGAATTTGTGATACGTTCATGATATTTAACGTGTAAAATGTATCCGTGAAGATAAACGATGCTATTAGAATTTTAAAGAAGATGCAACTCCAATGTACACTTATATACTGACCCAAATAAGACATGGATAACACAGAATTGTTATTCTTCGATACATTTTCGCACGACATTTCAGAGGCGAGTATTTACGAGATCATTTAGATCGTTTTCATGGCATTGACAACGTTCTTATTCATTTCTCTATTCGTTTCAGGAACTGAATTTAGATTTAGTACAGTTCCCCAAACCTGTATATATCAGCGAAGTGAGAATTATTCCTTTGGGTGCCAGAGTACAAGCAGATTTTCCTGGAGGTGTCCGGTTAGGGTAAGTCACAGTCATACTGAAAACACAGTTACAAATCAATAAGATAATCGATAACTTTCTTTGATCGCAGCGCAACAAATCCGTCTCAATTCGAAATAGAATTTTTCGTAAATGACCTAAGCAAACCTGGAGCATCTACTTTTGAGTCTTTAGGAGAGTTAGAATACAAACAAAATATTCATATCCAGTTGGAATGCGAAAGAAAGCAAATACCAACAGATGGATTGGTATTGAGAGGATGGTACACCACCATCACTTTAGCCGTGTACGGAACACTGACAAAGTCTTTGAATAATCCTCAAGAAGTTATTAGCTCGGCTGCTGGCTCTGCAGCTTGTGCGAGCGGATTAGAGGAAGCGGTAGAAAATACTGCTCAGATATCGGAACAGCAATCCGATTGGTACTATGAGAATCAAACACAGACAAATTCGAGCGTAAGTAAAACATGGTGGAAAAATGAAATTGCTACGATGACAAGGCAGCTCCTCTTCCTAATAATTTTGTATAAACAAGTACTTTACATTATTACTTTATAAAAATAACGAAAATGCGCCCATTCAAAGTTTTAGCTATTCTTTATGAAAGTAGCTACATGCGCAGCTTTATGCTTTCGAATAGGGCAGATTACGCCTCGTAAACGTAAAAATAGGACTTTTCAGTGCGATCTGGAGCTGCCTCGTTATATTTAATTGATGAAATATCTCGCGTTTGTTCTAACACTTTTATACGCAATTGATAGGAAACATGTGTAGCCGCGACTCCGCCGCCTCCTATACAGCCGATACAAACTGTAGACTCGTCGAGAAATTCAACATCAGATACTGGAAAGACAGACGCGGGACACTGGGAAGAAGATAGCGCGAACGGCATTGCGAAACCAGCGAAACGTCCGTCTTCGCCGCCCTCGGAATCTTTAGTATCGTTAAGCCCTGAATCTATATCAGCGGAGGAAGAAGAAGCAGAGCAAGATGCAGGCGAACAAGAAACAGGGGAACCGTTTGAACCTATATTGTCCGACGAGGACATAATGGCAGACGATATGCCACCAGCTGCGGAATACGAATGCGAAAACATTCAGTTGGACGACATCTATTCTCTGACACCGCCCGATCTGCTTGAACTAGAGAAACTAACGAACATCGCCGAAGAGTGTTCGATCAACACTGAAATTTTGGACAAGATACGCGAAATATTTCAGTCGCTGTCAAAATCGGTGTTGCACTTCAACAACGCATCGGGACAAGAGAAAGAGACGTTCGTTCACAATTGCGAATCGTTGTGCGCGATTCTCAGTCCGTTTGATTTGAACAACACCGACATCAACGACTTGACGAACATCGTGAACGCAGGGTTGGACATGGATCTTGCGCGAGCTCAGCCTCAGCCAGCGTACAAAGTCCGACACGTGAAAATTGGCGTACGATTGGCGGAGGCGTTGTGCAAGCTACCTCAAGGTCCGGACATACTCTTGAAAGTAGACGCCCCTTACAAATTGCTGGCGTTATGCATGCGCGAAAATGTAGCTCTTCCAGTGAAGCTATCCGCTCTTCGTACGCTGGACGCGGCGTTGATAAGTCCCGTGATCGTCCAGGACTTTCTCGAGTCGAAGAGCAATTTGTACAAGAACGCCCTGATGATGTTGGACACGGCTAAGCTGGCTAGATTGAAGTACGCGTTGAGCTCGCTGCTCCGGAAGGTGCACACGTACGAGTTTCTCGAGGAGGTGAAAGAACTGGACGAACTGGCCGTCACCGAGCTGACAAACACATACGTGTGCGCTCCAACGTTAATGGCCCAGCCGAAGCGTCAGCTTCCGGCTGGAGCACAGATGGAATTCGAGCGCGAGCAAAATCGAAATCCTCGTTGCCATCTGATCGCGTACTTCGAACACCACAAACTCTTGTACCATGTTCTCGTGGCGCTCACTTCCCCAAAGTCGGATCTAAACTTGATCAAAGCCACTCGACACTTTCTGTTGCGTCTTTCCGACACCAAGGAGGGTTTGCTGTATCTGCTGAAGGAACCGGGGGTCACGAAACTCATTTTGAAAGCTCTGAAGTGCGAACTACATGGCGCAGGATCCGTCTTAGCCTGGCGACTTCAAGTTGTCCAATGTTTATTACGATTGAGACATCAACCCTCCGACTGGTTGGCCCTGAAGAAGCTGCACTCTTTTCTCACGTTCCCGGAAGGCTTACAAGCTATAATAACAGTTCTTCCAACGGGAGAGTTTATCGACATCTTAATTCCATATCTTTCCGATCCAAATCTCTGCGAATTTTCTGCCGAGATCATATCGGCGACTATTAGATACTCCGATCGAATAGAGGTATTCCAGAATCGTGCCGTAATTATCTTGGAAAAATCGCGAGCCCAAGCAGTTTTGAAGGATGTTACCTCCTATATAACCACGGCCGCGCAGCCGAGTCATTGGAACTATGGAGACGTTTCTCCGCTAGTTGTGTGCATCCGGAAAAACGCAGACAAGGCAGCGTCTCTTCCAGGACAATTGATCACAGCGTGCAGGATTTTGTATTATCTTGTTTTCCCTTTCAACAACGACGTGGATCCGCTAGAACCTTACATCGAGTTGAAGTACAGGAACGCGTTAACTCAGCTGTTCGCTGCTGATGGTCTAACAGCCCTCGTCGCAGTGATGGCGAACATTTCCGAGTTCTACGAGCAGCCATTTTTGCATCGCGCAGCCCTAACCGGACGCAGAGGCCTGGCGTTGGTCGCGCTGCTTCTGCCATGCGTGAAATTAACGAGGGCGTTATTGGAACGCCTTGTAAAATGTATGGCGACGGACTTCAAAGATCTGACGGCTGTGGTGCCATTACTCGGTGTTTACTCGCTGGTGGAAGCTATTCCTCCTGTTCGAATTGTGCAGACTCTGTCCGAGGAAATAGTGGGCACTCTGTTGGTATTCACGCAAGCGGTGGATTCGGATGGATCAGGGAACGTAGCGAAGTCTTTGTGGACGCAGATGCTCGGCGATGTTCTCAAGATGGTTTCTCTCAGCCCTTGTAACTTCATACCTGGCTTGAAACTTTTAACTAGACTATTACCACCAGTTCTGACTTTGAAAGAGACTATAACCGAAGACGCTACCAGATTGTTGGGATTTCGAAAATTGTGGTCCGCCCATCTGCAGGCTCAGGCCAACAACTTGACCGAAACGTTGAGGCTGCTCTGCGCCAGCTGGAACAAGGATCTGCTGATCCTTCTTTCAAAAGTGTGCATGCAATTGAGCGATTTAGCAGCGCCCACGGCGTTGCTCGTCGGCAGATGCTTGTTGGATGGCATAATAGCTGCGGCTCCTTTAGAAAATAATGTACTAATTCTTGCGCTGCTCAGCGAACTCGCTAGGCACGCGCCTATGAAGGCAACCCTGCTAACTTTAACTAGTCCGGCGTCGAGAGCGCAGGTCAAGTCCGATCAGAAATACCCACCTGTTATCGAGATGATGTGCAACGCGCTGAAAAGCACAAGCGACATTAGGACGCAGTACGAAATACTGGATACTTTCGAGACACTGTGCGACTGCACGCTCAGTCTGATGCAAGAGGACGCCAACGAATCATTTGAAAAAGGACTGACGCACTCGGTACCTAGCAAGGAGCCGCTTCTATCGATTTTAGCAGCGCTCATCGACATTCTAGCGACCAGTACGAAATTCGAGTCCGAGATACTTCAAAGTACACTCCGGATACTCGCGTCTCTTAGTAGTCACAACTATGGCCTCTATCATGTAAAAAGCTGTTTAGAAAATAATCCTGACGCGTTGAGATCTTTGCTGGAGCATATCTCCACGTTGGAAGATCCCGATGATCAACAGCTCGTTGATTTAACTATAATGTTCTTAGAGAATTTAATCGCATCGGAGTCGCAACGTAGATCGTTGCATCTGCGTGTACAGCAACTGGCGTCGTTGATATCGTGGGAGAAAAACGATCATCCGCTGGAGAAGATCAAGAGAGCGCAAGAATTGGTAGAGATTTTCAAGTCCGCCGAAGACAAAGAAGAGAAAGAACCGATTCCGGAAATGTTGGAACCGTTGCTGCCAACTCCGGAGGCCCTATTGAATCAATTCTCTCAACGATGCTTAAGGATTCCGGATCCCGTGTCGAAACGACCAAAGAAATACACGTTTATGTCGCCGAGTCAAGTAGCAACCGAGAACACAACGGATCTTCTGGCTCTCGCGAGCGAACTCCTTCCTGCTGATTTTAATTTATTGGCGGAAGCTCAGAATCTCTGCTCGAAGGCACCGCTCGATGATGCTACGCAACCGCTGCAATCGAAATCTCAAAACGATGATCAAGAAGCTAGGGATATACAGAAGCAATCGACGTCTCCTGTTTCGAAAGTGAAACAACCGTTTGGTAAGCTGTATACATGGATTTCTTACACGATCAAAATTCGGTTGAACCCGCGGAACAGCTATCCGTCCTCCGATTTCGATGATTTTTCGAGATGTCGGAGAAATTAATATTTCGAACAACTTTCTCCTGTGCAAAACAATCAATTTTTGCGAAAAACTGTCGATACCGCTACAGCAGCGTGTACTGAGTGATTCTGGGAACTCGGACAAGTTACTGCATAAAATCCGCTATCTAATTATGACACATGATTTTTTCCTCTATCTATTTTCTAGTGTTACGTGAGGGGGTAGACTCGTTTCTGAGATTGCAAGGGTGCGGGATGCGCCTTCTCATTTCTCGATAATGCATGCGATGGGGTTTTTCAGTAGTCAAAAGCGCTAGATAAAAGATCAATACAGGCCGCAGTCGCCCTCAAAAGTCCTATACGTATTTAGCTTACGAATGCGCAGATTTATGCTTCCAAATAATGCAAATTACGCTTCGTAAACGAGAAAATAGGAGTTAAGTTAAGAAAAAACTGAACTCGTCCCAGTAACTTGTCCCAATTCCCAGACTAACCCTGTACCATGCACTGTATAAACATCGTTCTTCTTATTTGGCTATTCTGTTGCAGTTACACCGATGCGAGGCAGGACACAATTCTCAAACTCCTTGAGAGGTGGTCCAGTAGTGGGTGGCGTAGGCAGAGGAGCAGATCCATTTCGATCCAGACCACCAAACACCTCGCGACCTCCGTCACTTCACGTCGATGATTTCGTAGCGTTGGAGACATGCGGCGCACAACCGACAGGACCTACCGGTTACAACAAACTTAGTATCCGCGGTACTTGTCCCTCGCGAGCGATAAACGCGGGAACAAGAAGCAGACCATGGGCTCAGGAAACTCGACCACCTTATCTGCGTTAAACTCGCGACAACGTCCTCTCCATAATTTGCTAATCACAACCAGATGAATAATTTTGTAACAGTAGATTTAATATATCTCGTACAATAAGTTTTGTATAAAACTCTTTCATGATAATAAAGCTCTTTGTACATGTCCTATAAAAGAAAATACCTCGGATATTTACTCGCAACGGTTACTAATTACTACAACAGTTACTTCCTCGACACTTGAACGATATTATTCTTTTGCATCTTCTGGAACCAGTCGTCGTACGCTATCTTGTAACTGTTGTACTCTCGCTGTAGTTGCTTTATTTCTTTACGATTGTATCTGTTCTGAAATACCAATAAATAACAAAATATAGTTTAAGAAACATTGAAATAGCTTTTATCCATCGAGAGATTGCGTACCTCCATTTTTAAATCTTTCAATATCAATTTTTCAAAGTTCTCCAAGGTTTCCCTTATGTACTTATTAGGTTTCATATTATAATCTAACATGTAATTCAGTAAAAATTCGACATATTTGAAGTTCCTTCCGTAACACGCGTTGTGGATTAACGCCCCTATTATTATGTGATTCGATGCGTATCCAACATTATTCATTTGCTCTAGAAGTTCTATTCCGTACGCGATTTTTTGGCATCCTAAGGCCAGTACTCCAAATGTTATAACGTCTGGCATTAGATGATGTTTCTGGATTTCGATTAGAACACTCTGAAATATAAACCATTCGAATAGGAAATGATATATTAAATGTTACAATCGATTGAAAACGTATTAATTGATAACTTACTTTTGCCTCTGTAAATTGTTTCCTAAGATTTCTTCTTTTAATAAGCATATTAAAGAAGCTTACATCTACCGTAAACTTTTCCTTATCAACATATTTCAAAAATAGATTCTCTGCTTCCAAAGAAGGCGGTAGCAGTTCCATGAGCATAGTTATTGTTCTCACATCGGGAATTACATTATCATTTTTCATTCTTTCTAATATTTTCTCTATTCCGCCGAACAAAATTAGTCGATTGTTCCTCAATATTTTATTCAAACTGTTAGATATCGTTACAGATTGATTATGTAGAACCGCTTCCGAATCCATTTTAACCAGACTTTTACTTTCTCTATTGTTCGATTTATCTTTAGTCAGGGCGATAAGAGAAAAACTCAGCACTGGCGGAGAATCTAATAAGTCTGGTCTGCCAGCATCTTGAAGTGTAATTTGAGTAGCGGGTGAATCAGATATGAGACATTCGTTTACATTCAATTTACCGAACTGTGTATCTCTGATTGCTCTCAAAAGTAGATTGTAATGAATTATAGTTGGTCTTATTTTATATCTTTTCATTTGATGCCACAGAATCAGAGCGTACCTCAATCCGTTTACTTTGTCACTGATTGCCGCATGAAATAGAACAGCGTATATATTGGCAGAGACCAAATTCTTGTCCCTGGCTTCGTCCGCTATTCGAAAAGCAGTCTCGATTTGTTTATGCCAGCTATAAGCTTTTATGAGAGTGATGTAGTGTGTTTCGTTCAAAGCGATATCTTTCACAGAAAAACTCTCTCTCAAGCTTTCTAAACACTCCAATGCTTTGTCTGTGTTCGTCGATACCGCACAAGCGTTAAGTAAACTATTGTATATCGCTTGGTTCGGTACCATCCCGCGTTTTTTCAGTTGGTTGTAAAGCTTAAAGCATTTCTCCATGTGGCCTTGCTGAGCAAATCCGTAAATTAACAAGCTGTACATATATAAAGTGGGTTTGTCGCGATTCTGTTTAACTAGATCTAGTACGCTCAGCGCTAGATCCAAATTCCCTTGCTTCATATGAGACTTGATTAGATTAGCATATTGTCCCGGACTTAATTTTTTCCATCTTGGAACGCTTGCATCATTTTCTGTAGCCTCCTCCTCTTCTCTTTCTGCTTCATCCATCTCGGTTACCTCGTATTTCTCATTCGAGAGATCTCCGAACACATTAGCATCTTTGGGTAATGTTGACGTACAGAAATTTCTGTTCGAACCGAATTGGTAGAACCAACTCTTTCTAACTTGCTTCGGTCTACTATTTCTAGCTGTTCTAAATCTTTCGTTTGAACTTACATCCGTGTTTATACAACTGTTGTACCTGAACGCATTTTCTATGCATAGAAATTGTCTTTGTTTGATTCGGCCAACGCTACAGTTTATATAACCTGTTAGAATGTTCGGCTTAAAAAGCGAATTCATTTTCCATAGAAATGTCTACTTAGGGCTCATTTATTGAATTTCTTTCGATTTATCCAGAAGGATACGATGTTTCTATGATAAATGGTTAAGGTATCATTCACGTGAAACAATTCTAAAATATTCCCACGTGTGGAACTGTGTGGAACAGTGCGGAATGCAAGTAAATACGATGCCGCATATCAATTGAAGTTTTACATATACGTCAGATAATTATATACTCTTAGAACGCGTCTAAGTATCACCTGGAATGGAAAAATGTGAAGAAGTACAATTCAAGTAAAAACGTAAATAGACATATTTATTTTATACTTGCGTGAACCAAAGAAAAGTAACTTTTAAAGTTGTTTTTATAAAAGAAAAAAAGCGGGAACATATTGTCAGATAATGCGAACACTCGGTTAGTTTAGTTTAGTGTACATACATAAATAAATAGTCCTGGGAGTATTTAAAAAACGGAAATGCGCTGTATTTCGATTGGAATTCATTTTTGATAGAAATATCTATATAAAAATAAGAACGGACTCGTTGTGCGCAGCTCGACTGATCGCAGCGCCTTGCTGCGAGCCTCCCAACTCCACTCGTTGGCTCATGCTCGTTGTGCATTGGGAGTTCTACCAATCAGGGCGAACCTGCGCAGCGAACGACGCAAACTGGTCATTTGCGAAGTCCGTTCTTACGTGAGACAGATTGTAAATATACATAGGGCTTATTGACTTTCTTTCATTCATCTAAAAAGATACGATCTTCAAATACGATGCCGCATATCGATTGAATTTAATGTCAGATAATTGCTTTTCGAACGCGTCTAAATATATCATCTGGAATGGAAAAACATATATTGTGAACAAGTACAATTCTAGTAAAAACGTGCATATATATATCGTTCTTCTTACGTATGAATAATATGAAAAATATCATCCAGGAATACGTTTAAAAAATGAAAAGAAAACTAATTATGTTTATTGTTGAAATTATAAAACAAAGATATTGATAGCAGGTATATATACTAAAAATTCTTTTGTAAAGCGCGGTTCTATTTTATTAGAGCAAATCTATACAAATTCACGTTTTTTTTATTATTGATAACAAACGACAGGATTAAATCAACTTTTTACAATCTCTCTCTTCTTACACGCTAAACGCACATGAACACTCGCACGCACACATTCTATTTCTGTCTTCCTCTCCCTCTCTCTCTCTCTCTCCTCCCTTCTCCGCCCCACCCTCTCTCTCTCTCTCTCTCTATATATATATATCTCTCTGCCTCTCTCGTACATATTACTTCATATACATAAGGATACGTTCAAAAAATTTCAAAAATGTACTGTTTTAATTCATTAAGTTATCAAATAATCAAATATTTCGATTCCAGTGATTTCTCAACATGATCAATCCAATTCTATATAACTATTTCCGAGTATCTCGAAGAGGAGGAAAAGGTCTTATTGACAATCAGTTTTTGAGTAGTGAATATATGATACTTGTTCATTGCACAACAAATATCTAAAATAATAATATGTACATTTATATCGATGAAAAAATGAAGTTCGACCAAAAATTAAAAATTAGCTAATCAACCATTTTTAATATATGGAACATTCTGCTGAGTGCTGAGTAAGTTGATTTTAGATTTGTTCCAGAGGCCAACCTTGATAACTTTTAGTTATTGACGGAACGCTAAAAGAATTCTAATATTGGCGAAATGAAAAGTACAGTTTAAAGTTTAAACTTGAAGCTTGACACGAAACTACAAGAAAGAAATTGACTTATATATTTTTCGAAATTAATTTCACTGTAATCAGACCCCAATTGTAACAGAAAAATGAATAAGAACTGTAAATGTAATTAACCGATTCTATAATTAGAGTAAGTTAAAGGATCAAACTTGTACACTCTTCCTACTAGTCAATATTAGTTTTTATATTTGTTTGTTGCTTTACATTTGTATTTTCAATTCGCCAATTGGTAATCAATAAAAGAAACGTTAGTTGTAAAACGTATTTCAGCCTCGTGATTGCGCCCAAAATGCAATAAAATCATTGTTTATAATGCATTGGAATTTCTTAAAACAAAAATTCATTATCTGTAATTCTATTTTTAGGATGTTTATGGAAAAAGAATTCTTAAATCATCGACATCGGAAAGGGAAAAATCAGGTGACGGACTATAATCCGTCATATCATCCCCAGAATCATCGCCATCAGCTGCATCATCGTCGTCCTCATCATCATCATCGTCGTCGTTGTTTTCAAGATCATTACGCTCATTTTCAGAACCATTCTCTTCCACACCAGCGTCTGGATTGTCTGCGTCTATTAACAAAATAAGTTTTATTTTACATCGAAAATATAAATGTATTTCTACATACTGTTTACATAAATGAAAAATACTTCGTGAAAGAGAGAGAGTTGTTAAAATATATTCAATTAAGATCACAAACCATCCGCATTATTATCATCGGAACCAGAATTTGAGCCATCATCTTCGCTTGCATCAAGGTCATCTTCATCATCATCTTCATCGGCTTCATCTTCATCGTCTCTCCTTCTACCAACATCGTACAGCCTAACACAAGATTCTTGGATACTATCGAATTCACCCTGATTCTCAACTATAGCAATTTGCGTATCGAACTTGTTACATGCCAGTCCGTAAATTCCTCTTTTGCAATCGCAAGTCGCTATAATGAAATTTACATGAAATACAATTATTATTTTCAAATCAATTGAATTACATATAATTTAATGAAAGGGTATAGTCGAATAAGTCTAGTAAAAGTGTTTTATCAGAAGCCAAATCGATCTATTTAGTTATTAGTAGTGCCACGATGCAAAAGTATTTCATAATAAAGATCTAAAGTGTTTAATATTGTTTAGGCTGGAATAAACGAAATTTGAAGGCCTACTGACAAAAGCTGGATCAAAATCTGCGTACTGACACAAGTAAATAGAAATAATTCATAAATATTGTTAGAAGAATGCATACAACATCTTGTATCGAAATTTAATGCTCAAAGAACTTAAAGAAATGTCAGTTTTTATATATCATAATTCTTTTAACTGTGTGCTGTCAACTCGAAAAGATATTGACGTTAAGATATTAACGTGGTCAATTGATAATTGTAATATAAAAATAATCTCTTCAAATGTTTCGAATAATGAAAAAATTGATTTTGTATTAGCTTTTACCACGGTTATTCGACTATATCTCTGAACGAAACATACCAATGTTACTGTAGTCCAAAGCATCCAGTGTTTTAAACGAAGTGACATAATGGGACTCGTCTCTATTTTCTTGATCCAAAGGTACAGCATATATAATATTATTAACAGGTGAAAATATTACTTCCATTTGATCAAGTGTTGGCACTGTCTTTAATAAATGGAAGGTTCTTAAATCCCAAACTTCTGTATTTGATACCACCTCTGTACCTGTTAAATGTGAATATCAATTTTAGTACTATACCTATAAATTCTAATGTTTTTATGTTGTCAATCTCCCTCTCGGTAAATAAGTTAGAACTTATTATAGGTACCATTAGGATGGAAAACTCCATTAAGCGTTTGATTTAGTTTATCAAACTTATGAATTTCTTTTCCTGAATTTACATCCCACAGAATTCCGTCGCTTAGAACAAGCTCATCGTTCATGCTGAACGTAGCGCGATTTTTCGTGTATTGATTAGAAATTGAAGGCGTAAGAGTAGTTAATAATTTTCCTGTAGCTATATCGTAAATCTGAAAGTACGAATTAGAATAGTTATTGTTGAAAACGACATAATACTACGAAACATTTCTATTTTATATTTTCATTACTTGTTACTTTATAGAAGAAGAGAGCATACCGTAGCACTTTCACCTTGGGTTCCAATAATTCTATCTTGAAGTTTTCCAAATTCAACGTAATCTTCATTTTCTAAGGACAATTTCATATCAAAGAAGGTTCCTATGCTCCAAAGGGCAGACATAGGGCTTCTCCATACAGTAGAGCATAGCAATAAATTTCCACGCTGGTTACATTCCATATGGTAAACATAAGATTCGTGACATGGATATGTTGCTTCCTCTAATCCTGTATGTGCATTCACCATTTTTACGTCCCCCGCGTAAGTACCTAACATTAGATAATCCTGATATGGCTGTAAAATATTTCAAAATTGTACATGCACATAATGCAATGGTATTCAATTCGGTATATTATATATTATTTTATATTTTTTAGATACCAAGAAAATGCAACAGGTAAAACTTCCAACGTCTGTAGGCCTGAAAGTTTTAACGGGACAAAAGCGACTATAAATGTGTCTTCTATCCAATCTTCTACCATCTGCACCTAATGCTCTTCTTGCCAGTCTTGCAGTTACATTTGTTGGTGTTGAATTCTTTATACATGGATCTGGACACTTATGAGGTCTGTAATAACGGTTGTTTTCTTAAAAAAACTAAACACGACTAAGAGAATACGGATGAAAGTATTTGCGTAATTGAACATTTAAGACTCTTACTCGAAAAGATTAAATTGTGGACAAGTAACCATAGGATTTTTACACAGTGCGTGTTGATTAGTTAAATATTCTGTAATAATAGAATCCAGTGTTATAGTAGCTAGATTAGAGGTAGCAACTCCAGCAGCTGTAACGCCTCCAGGATCTCTTGAAATTTGTTTTTGCAATGATCTACACGTAGTCGGCTGAACAATTGACAGACAATTCATAGAACTGGCTAGAGGCTGTTTATCGGCTTGATTTTTCCTGAAATCATTTCATGTATGTATCTTTTTATAATTCTTTCTAAATTAATACATATAAGTTCAAAGAGAAATGTTAGAAAATTGAAAAACTCACTTTGTTGTAATTTGTAGTTTAATTGGCAGATTTATGCTAGATGGAACAGCGTTTTGATTGAGACAGTCAGAAAGTTTCAAGCGCAGATTATTTGCGCACGTCAAAGACGGTGAACTTGAACTGGTAGCGGAATGGGATATAAATCTCGACGATGAAGTGGGTGTAGTGTTATTTCGAGAAGTCACTTCTCTTTGATGACATCTACTTGTACTATATAAATTAACGGGCGCTCCTGGTGAAAAACCGTTTCTTACCTAACATACAAAAAAACAACATTTATATCGGGCGACTGAACATTAAGAAGATCTAACCAATTTTATTATTATATCTTACTCCGGTGGTCGCTGGGGTGCGGTAACTAAGCGGATGATATGTTGTTATAGGTTTCATTATTGTAGAAGAGTCTAGAGTCGCTTCTTTTTGAAGAGTCGTTGCTGTTTCAGTTAAACCTTTCGATATCAAATGTTGGTATATTAGTTGATTCAACTGTTGTTCATTATATTGTATTCTTGTTTGTGCTACCACGTTTGCCTGTGTTGCAAAACATAAGAGTTAAAGAGTTAAATTGTTCTTTATAAATGTATGTATTGGATATACATATTTTTGTTAAAAGGATTTACCCTGTGTAGACTAGCTAATGAAATTTCATATTCTGCTCCGGTAGGTTTTGCTTTTCCAGAAACTCTTTCCATTAGTTCTAAAGCATACTTTTGAAACATAACGTGTTCCTGCCTTTTCTCTTGAAGTATAGGATCTTTCATTAGAGCCTGGATCTGTCCATCGGTAAACATCGGGAGCTTGCTAATGATTTGTCTGACTTTTTCGCTGCGCGCTAGACCTGCCAAAGCACGACACGCTAATGCTCTTATACTGTCGGCATCTGTGATTGGAGTTTTTACCATCATTAATTGTAATAACACCTATAAAAAACAGATACAGATAAGTTTAATACAACGCTGTACAATATAATTGAATAAGAATCTATTAAACATTAAGAGTGTATTAAATACCATTATTCCATTGTTGGATCTTACACTCTCCCAAATTTTTTGTATCAATTCTTCGCTGTTATTAATATTTGCTTTCTTTTTAGCAGAGCCAGATACCGAGTACCTCGCAACATTGCCACCAATCTATAATGAAGAATGCGAAAGAACGGTTAAGTTATTTGTACCTTTAAAATGAAAGTGTTTGAACCTGAATTTTTTCGAGTTCAGTTCAATTATTTACCCTGTTTATCGGAGCACATACGCAATTGATTACAGCTCTCAGCGCAGCCCTTTGTACATCAGCATCGGCAATAATTTCACACTCTGCCGCAGCCAAAAGTAAATTAATCGCCATCGTCATCGACATGTCTGGCATATCCACTCTTTCACAAAGCAAAAGCATTACTTTCGGCACGACAGAACAAATAGCTATTACATCAAGACAGGAACGAACAGTTTCCGCGCTGGAAGTTGTATGGACACGTCCGCTATAATTCCATTCCCTAGCGAAAGCGATAATCTGCAGAAGGAGTGTTATGCCTCCGAGACGATGTAGTTCCTCCACAGGTGGCCATACTGCTCTTACAGACATTAGTTCTTGAAGAATTTCCACCTATAATAATAGCGAAACAATTTTATATCCAATTTAAACAGACAAACTATTTAATCAATTAAACGGTTTTTCATATTCTGCACATTCTTTTATTAGTTGTGGACGATAAAAATAATCTCATTACCCATTATAAACTTATCTTATTGTGCCCTTATGTCTTTGTTCTCAAAGAAAGAATATATCGTACAGTTTATTACTTATGTTTCCCTCGGACATTGATTTTTTACAGATATTAACTGCAGAAACAAGAGACGAATCAGAGGTTAAAGGTATATTACCTTTGCTTGTACTTCTTCGCTGCTTAATTTACAAGCTTTATAAGGTGGTAAAGATGGTTGCAACGTATCACGTTCAGCTCTGACATTTTCTGCTCTCTGTAATTGCTCTGCTTTTAGATGTAAATGGGCTTCCATATACCGTTTTAAAGCAACTGCAACGTGTCTAACTATTTGTCTAGAAGCACACTCTTCATCATCGTTTAATGTTGGTTCTTCTTCTAAATTTAAGATTGGTAATGTGGATATCTAAAGAGAAAAATTGATTCTCATTCAGTACACTTATCGACACACGCATAAAACATAGAAATAGATGCTACAATAGAAAAAGATATTTACCACATTAAAAAGTTTCCTTAAACCATCCTGCGCATCAAATTCCTGTAATATCACTTTAAATGGGAAAGAGAAACCAAAAAACATTGTTGCATGGCATCTCCCGGAATCATGACTTCGTTCCAAGAGCCATAATGCATAGGTAACAAGATCCGATATAACATGTTTCGGCAGCAGACACACCCTTTCCATTGCATCTTCGCAATACGCTAGGTAGTACAAACATATAGAAACACCAGTTGCTGCGACACTGGGTCTTGGAACGTCTAATAGTTTTTGTAAACCTCCAACATTGAGGAACTCGATAGAGAATTTCTTATGACAGAGAAGAGAAGCTAAATATTTCAAAGCTTCAAAGGCTAGGCGACTATCCTTGGTTTCTCTAACATTAATATACTTCAGAATTAGTTCCAGAGCATTTTGTTCGAATACATGACCTAAGAATTCTTGATATTCACCCATCGGTGTCAGATACCTGTTGTATAATTTCAAAGAAAAATTCGTTTAATAAGTATCACTGTCGCAAATGCTAAAGCATCAATGGTAAACATTATAATTAGACTCTGGATGTTCATGCAATTTTTAATTTGTATAGTTAATCCTTAAGAAAGTGGAATCAAATGGAATGTTATTGTCAGCGACAATGTAGAGAGAAAATTAATTAAAATCGTAGGAAATTCGATTGAATTTTTTGAAAATTTCTATATGCCATAAATGCATAGTCTAGTCATGCACAGTCTAATTATAATAGATATTATTATTAGTATGACTATTCAAACGATTTGTCATGTTCAAAAAAGAAAAGTATGTACTATAGATTAATATAATAATGCGAATAGAGTTTTACCTCAATATTAACATTTGTCTTGTGGACAGTGTTGGAGGATGTATTTGCATATTTCCAATAACATATGATTCCATTTCTGCCCATGAAGAATTCGAGTTTCCTTCTAACAAGGTAGACGGAGTACTAGAGGAGCTCTGTGACAGAGGTGTAGAGTTCTTTGATAGATTGCATCGTGCTGAAGAGGCACTTAATGGCCTGCTATGAGTACCTTGTGCCTTGGATGGTGTCACTTGATTATTAGAATTACAGCTCTTTGGCACTGACAAAGGTGGAGACATTATTTCTAAATACATGACATCGTTCTTAATGGGAGTTTCACACTCTGTATCATTTTTCTTCTTCTTGGGTAACGGAGCAGAGTCATCGGGAGACTGAAGGTAATCATCTTCTTTCTCGGAGAAACAATCGCTATGATTCGGGCTCTTAAGAACTCCATTCTCTTTTCGTTTTTCTCGTACCTTGA
Source organism: Lasioglossum baleicum (assembly GCF_051020765.1). Classification (NCBI taxonomy): domain Eukaryota; kingdom Metazoa; phylum Arthropoda; class Insecta; order Hymenoptera; family Halictidae; genus Lasioglossum; species Lasioglossum baleicum. The sequence continues at coordinate 11,464,583 of NC_134934.1, forward strand.
AACAAAAGAAATTCATATCAAAATAATACTTAAATGCAATCTAATTAAAAATTGGATGGGAAAAGTACTGTCATCCTAATACATGACAATTATTCTTACTTTCCTTTTTCCAGGTACACCTTTATTTTCTCCATCTCCTCCGCTACTCCTGTCTTCACCAAAATGTGCAAATGGTCTATTATTAGCTGCAAGTTGCCTATCTTCTTGTGCCTTCTCTTGTAATTTATGAAGCCTTTGCAACATTAAAGGTACCATTTTTCCGTTTTGTTCTCTAAATCCTAGAATAAAAATTGTTGTATAGTTTATCTTCTGTTAACACATTTCTTAAAAAATCTTAATCTCTATTTAAGAAATCTGTAGAAAGTTAGAAATATACCTGTAGCAATCTCCTGTACTTCCATAGCCGCAGCTACAAGACCAGTTGCATAACTCTGCAAAGGTTCTATACTTTTCTCTGCCCATGAAAAAAGGCGATGGATAAGTCCATCCATATCAGGTTGAAATACCGCAGAAGTCTCTAATCCAGGAAGAATATCAAGCATAAGACGACAAGCTGCAATATTCAATTTTCTGACATCACGAACTGTGGCACCTGTCCGAACCCAGTAATTTTCTCGCAAATAATCGTTTATAAGCTGTGAAAATAAAAAATATCAGGCAATAATTCGAAATATTATAATCGTACAATATAAATTAGAATAAAAGTGAAAATTTATTAATTTACCTTGTTCATAAAGTTATCTTTTCTAAATAGAACTTTCAATATATGCCCGAAATTGCACTCTGGATCTGTACGTGATGGATGTCTTTCATCAAACGGGTCTGGATCCATTTTCAAATAATTTTCTGTTTCCAATTCTATAATTTCTGCCAGTCTTTGAAGCGTTGGAATAGGATCGTACGAAGGTGTCAAATGTTCTTCTTCCCATTGTCGAAGAATTTGAACTACATCAGTTTCTTCTGCTAAAGACTCTGCACTTGACATCTTTTCTCTTATTCTCTCCTATAAACATAAAATTATCATCCCTATATTTAGTTTATATTTTTATTATAATTATTCATCGATGCAACCCTGACAACAAGTACCCAGGTACTCGTTTTCTTATATTAATTATTCACAAACAAAAATAGTAGCCTACTTAAAAGCTATATATATAATTGTTTTAACAAATTTCTAGTACATTAATAATACAGTATAGAAGTATATTTATATGCATTTCTCTTTTTGACATCTAATAATGTAATTCCATTGTCGTACAAGTTTTTAATTAAATAAGTTGTGTATTTTTAAATTATTCAAATATTTATTCTAACTTTTTGTTCTTCTCCATATACTGCAAAAGACGTTCGCTTAAATTTTTTAAAAAATATAAAAAATTCACTAACAATTCAGAGCAAAAGATATTTCGAGTATTTTCATAATTCTAACAAGAATTATTTTTCCGTTAATTCAGTTACATATTAAATGTTTCTAAAACAAATCGTAACCATATTAAATCGAAGAAAGATAATTGGGATGAAAATAATTGTACATTGCACAATAGAATTAAATTAGCAGAATCTTTGCAATGATATTTCGATGAAAAGTGGTATAATACACATAGTTATCAACGGATGAGTCAGCTGGTGAGATAATAGAGTTTAATACTTATTAATTATTTCAACATTATTAAGTAGATTGCTTATTAATTCTTATATCAACTGATAACTTAACCTTAAAACTTAATGTACAATAAACAAAAATTGAACTTTCGGAACAAAACGCATAAGAGATACGCAAGATATCAACTATCGGTAAACAATCGAAACAATTACAAGGTGAAAAAATGAAATATTACATTGATAAAAACAAGTCCGAACATTTACAAAATTAGATTACGAAAAGTAGAAGCGCGTGTTTTTCTAGGTTAGAGTTAAAGAAAATGTTACTTCTATGGAATTTATTTGACAGCTAACTGATTTGACAGTTATTCAGAACCTAAGTTACCTGTTCAAGCAAGCGAAATTCAGTTATTTCGTGAAAGTACACGTAATTCCAATCAAGAACAGTGTTTTTTATAAAAGTATGAAATGCGACCACCGACACGCACGCTGAAGACGAGCTAGTTATTCAACTTTTGAAATGCGATGAAATGTCACAATAAAATGGGAAGTTTTTTATTGTGCACGTTGGTTCTACACACTAGTACTATTTCAATATATATTTCTCACAAGACGCCACAAGACGCTAAGTATATATCAGTATATATCAATATATTTAGAACGGACGCGCTAAACCATTTCAACGAATATACATATACGTAAATATACAAATATTTTCGTATAAAATGTTATCCAAGATACTATTACGATATAAGTATGAAATATCTAATTTCTGTATCGTCTTCCTAAAATTTTTATCTTTTTACGACACTAAAAAAAGTAATTTACAGTTTTTTTAACATAGTGCTCGACTATAATTGCGATTATAATTGATGTATCTACAGGGTGTTCAGAAAATGCTATATTTCTTGAACTTATTTCAAGTAACTTTTTCCTTTACGAAAATATCTTCTCCGCGGCATTGTTAACCAATTAATGACAAACGCGAACCAATCAGAGCGCGGTTACAGCAGACAGATTTCGGCTTCACCAATGACAATGTCACACTCAGAATCCGTCTACTGTATCCGTGCTTTCATTGGTCCGTGTTTTTTGTTAATAACTTCTTGACGAATCCGCGGAGAACACTGTCGCAAAAGAAAAAGTTGTTTCCAACGATCTTAGGAATCACCCTTTCCAAAGGAATACGACATTTTAGGACACCCTGTATATGTATACCAGACAAATTTATGTTCACAAGTTTTTTGAAATTCATAGAATATAAATATATGTATATATGTATGAATATATATTATATTTATAAAAAAATGCATAAATATATTTCACAATTATTTACAATAATTATTTTACAATTATCACCCTTTCCAATAGAATACAACATTTTGGGACACCCTGTATATACCCAGCCAACCAAAAATCTAAATTTGGTCGACCTCCTGTGCGCGCATATGCCGAGCTAGTGTCGACCGTAGGACCAGAGTTTGGACATGGGCATGAGGTCGGCATCAGGTCGGCACGAATCGGCCGAATGTGCCTTTGTGGCAGCACTGTCGCACTGATGTACCGCATGCCGAATATCGTTTTACAGGTGAAACAAACAATTCCAATGCCGCTTTTGCAAAATTCACATGTTTTTCTATAAGCGAGGGTGAAACTAATATCCTAATCGCGATATGGAGCAACAAAAAATGAGTATACACATTCGGAGCTAATATCCCGTACATTACTACCGGGCCGGTATATAAGAGAAATTGGCGAAACTCGGTCGCTTTAAAAGTTGAATATTCTTCTATTGGCCTCGGGCGTCTAGAAAAATCAGATGGACAGTACTTATCGAGTACTGCCATTCGCGCGGAGATGATAAAATCATTTTTATTTATCATCTTTAAAATATAAGTGTATTCAATTAGTTGAAATTGAACTGTAAAGAAAATTGTACGGCAATGCAAATTTTAGATTATGTCTCTTGCAATCGATGCAGACAATTTTTATTTCGCATAAAGATCCGCAGTCTAGGAAAAATAACAAATGTGAGAAATAAATAAAATTTGTATTTTTTTTTTCGCCAATTTCTCTTATATACCGGCCCGGTAGTAATGTACGGGATATTAGCTCCGAATGTGTATACTCATTTTTTGTTGCTCCATATCGCGATTAGGATATTAGTTTCACCCTCGCTTATAGAAAAACATGTGAATTTTGCAAAAGCGGCATTGGAATTGTTTGTTTCACCTGTAAAACGATATTCGGCATGCGGTACATCAGTGCGACAGTGCTGCCACAAAGGCACATTCGGCCGATTCGTGCCGACCTGATGCCGACCTCATGCCCATGTCCAAACCCTGGTCCTACGGTCGTCCAAAATTAAGCCAATCGGGACTTGAGCACCTCCGAGCGTAGATTGGACAATGATTTGCCGATCTGTGCCCTAGGCACGGCTTGCCCAAGGCACGCCTGGTTAGCTGGGTATGTATACCTGTCAACAGAGAGTCTGCTGTCAAATTTACGTTCACAAAATTCTTGAAATTTATAGAATATGTATGAATGTATATTATATTTGTAAATGTAAATGCATATATTTTACAATGATTTTATAATAAATCTTTTAGTTTAGTTGTGTGAATCGATCATAAGAAAGTAAATCTTATTGTACTTTAGGAACACATTTACCTACTCCCTAATATACCAAAGTGGACTACTTTTGGAACACGTTGTCCGTCCGTGTCATATGATCGTCATTAAGTGAAGACACCTTCGTCAGTAGGCGTTAACTCCTTGGAAAATTCGATTGGAGACAGACATCGAAAGTATTTAGGAAAATCTTGATTATAAAGAAAATAAGAGATTCTAGCAGTTCAAAATGGCACTGAGCGACGCAGATGTACAAAAGCAGGTACGAAACTATTCGAATTTAGTCATTCACAGAATCCCAAGGCGCATTGATTTTAAGCTATTTTTGCATTTTATTCTATATATTGTTACTTTACTAAAATAGTTGTTTCTAATAGCTACTCTTTTGTCAAAATTTATTTGTTCCGTCTTCGCCTATTCTCTGTTCTAACGTGGAAATGAATAAAAAAATTTGCTTTTCTTCGAAAATAGATTCTCAAATACTATCCATCTAATTGTACTCGAATATACGTGCGTATCTTGCGTTATATCGATTCTTTGATTTTAGATGACAGATGACTTATCAATTTTTTTTTCAAAAATTATATATATATTTTTCGCATTGCTTTTTCATAGATGATAAATTTCATACTTGTGATCTTATTCTCCTTCGAGTATACTATATATAAATAGAGTATAAATATATTCGCTATTTTGTTTTATAATCAACTTTATTTCAATATTTAAAAATAATTAGAAATTTTCGTTCTTGAAATCTTATATTTTTAGATTAATCATATGATGGCCTTTATCGAACAAGAGGCTAACGAGAAGGCAGAGGAAATCGATGCTAAGGCAGAAGAAGAATTTAATATCGAGAAAGGTCGCTTGGTTCAGCAACAAAGATTAAAAATCATGGAATACTACGAGAAGAAAGAAAAACAAGTTGAACTACAAAAGAAAATGTATGTATTAATATAAAGAGTAATTATGAGAGAGAGATATTCTATTATTATATATTCTTATATTTTTAATGAAATTTGTTGTACAGTCAGTCATCAAATATGCTGAACCAGGCTCGTTTGAAAGTTTTGAAAGTAAGAGAAGATCATGTACGTAATGTACTAGATGATGCTAGGAAGAAATTAGGAGAAGTAACTAAAGATGCACAGTACCGGGATATTTTGAATTTGTTAATTGTGCAAGGCTTATGTCAGGTATGTTTGAACAAATTTTTTAATCAGTTAATGCTGTCAGATTTTCAGAAATATTGATACATTCTTGATTTTCAGTTGACAGAAAGCCATGTTACCGTTCGTGTACGTCAAGCAGATATTCCTCTGGTTGAATCGCTTCTCGATACTGTCCAAAATGTTTACAAAGAAGCAACACTGAAAGATGTAACAGTTAAAATTGATCAAGATAATTTCCTCCCAGCTGACGGTTGCGGTGGCGTTGATCTATATGCAGGAAGAGGTATTTTCTTATGAAATTTTTCTTTGTATTCCTCTCTGAAATTTTACCATGATTTATTTGAAAACCATATGAAAACTTCATCCTTCTACAGGACGTATAAAAGTCAGCAACACTTTGGAAACACGATTAGAATTAATTGCACAGCAATTAGTACCAGAAATACGTGGTTCTCTGTTTGGCAGCAATCCCAATCGCAAGTTCACTGATTAAAAAAATGCCCTTCTCATTTTCTCTTCTTTTCATTCTTTTTTCCTTCCTAACAAAAACATTCCCTTCTTTAGAAAGCTAAAATGACTGCAGAATTCGTTATGTAGAAACTGTAGAATCTGTTGTTGACATTGTTGGAAAAAAGAGAGGAAGTGAAATTGTGAAATATATAAAGATATGCGCGCATGCTCATATATATATATATATATAAATACATATATATACATATAAATATAATATACATATACCTATAAAGTATTTTAATGTGTACAAACTTGTAAATTTTTTTAAGATTTTCCTCTGGAAAAACTTTCCTTTACTTCGGTTAATTTTATTTTTATAAGTTATATAATATTATATAAATGTAGCCATTGTTAATTGTTGTGGTGAGTATAATTGTTCTTCGAAAAAGTTTAATCTTATAAAATAATATATAGAAGTACATCAAAACGTCATTTTATGGTTTTCTTTCTTCAGACAAAAAAAGGCTATATTGAAAGAATCAATATTACTTTATATATTCTTATAAAATAGAGTAAATAACACCATTAATAATTTATAAATTGTTTAATGTCATTTTTCTCTTTTTAAAGTATTTATTTACATTATAAACAGAAAATAAATTTAACATTGAGATTTGTATACAAATTTAACAATACAATGCAGAGACTATTATAATTATTAAAATAATCTATCACAGGATGCAGTATAAATACAATTACCACATGTAAATAAAATTAAACACTTTCTTTGCTAGATCCCCGTAAAATGGTTGATACGCCATTTATTTTAAGTATTAACTTTATTATTTTGTTAATGTTATGGTAAATATACAATTTTAGTCATTTGAAATTACAATTTAATGTTTCCCTTTGTATTTGCTTAAAACTTTTCATTCAAATAGTTTTCCCTATTTTTCACAAATTTCCTTCTATATAAAATCTTTAAAATATTTTTATAGAATGTCCCTTTTCCTTAAACATTTAAAGTCAACATCGTCTATCGTTTGTATTGTTGCTTAAACGCTGTATTCGAACGTATGTATTTTTCTCTTCTTCGTAATAGTAAATACATAAAAAAAGTATTACTTATAGTAATACTTATAGAGTATTAAATGCACATAATTAAGAATTTTACAGATTATAATTCTTTCTTATTGTATGTTTCATATTTTCATATACATATGACAAATTCCACGAATATTATGTGTATCAGTTCTTTGTTTTTAAGTAGATTGTTTCTTCACATCGTTTGTAAGGTTTTCATTTGTTTTTAAAGTCTCCGAATTTTCAGTAGTAGTTCTACAACGACTTTCATTCGAGGAAGATTTCTCTTCGTTTAAAGAAATTACTTCATTTTCCTTTCGTTTTTTCAATTGTCCTATGACTTTAACATAATTGTAAGGAATGAGGCCAACGTTTGCATTGTCAGTAGCTCTGCACCATCCTGGCAAATTTTTTGGTTGCAAAGCTTGAGGTGCAAGATAAACTTTTTGACCAACTTTTACACTCAATTCCTCATTGTTCGATGCAGCGAAGTCATACAGCACCGACGCAACAAATACTGGTTGGTCATACTGATACCAATCCTTTGGATCCTTACCTAAAATACATATACAGAGATTTAATTAATATTCTATACATAAAATGAAAATTTGCATTTCTCTATAATACAAAGTAAATTCTCATTGTCATACCTTTGATTTGAACATTTCGAATACTATTTGTAATTTTATGAATCATATAAGGTATTACAAAGAATACGCTAAAGAGAAAAAATCCAGACCACAAAGGAGAATTATTATTGTTAACATTTTCATTTCCAGTCTTTCCTACAGATTTTTCCCATAATTCATCACTCAGAGAACTTTCACCCTGAAAACCTTAAGGAAAGAGATTAGAATGTATATGTATATGTAATATTAATTATTTTAATGTATACAGTATATCTGGGGCGTAAATGTATACACGCGATTATTTTTCTAACAAGGAGATCAGCCTCCGATTTTAATTTATACATTTCAATGGGACACACTGTAAAAGTAATTTTAATTAATCTCTCACCAGTATTGCGTATAATTTTCTTGTATAACCATTTTAAAAATCGAATGAAAGCAAAAGTATGAAACAACTGTCCTATAGTTGAACGTAACTTTCCAACATTTTCTGCAACGCTTATAATTGCCCTAAACGAATTTGTTAAAGTGAAATATGTTGATTCCAAAAGCATTGTCATGGATGAAAATGTTTGCAGTACTGTTTCAATTAATTGAAAAGTTGGTCTGGTGCTTTCTTCGAAGTACTGAAAAAATCTGTGAGCAAAAATAATTGTAAACGTAAAAATCCATATATCTTATAGAAACAAATAGATTTCTCAAATCACAAATTCTTGTTTTGTTCGAATAAATATCATTCACATTCTTCTAAAAATTCTACTATAATAAAAGTAGATGAGAACCTATGTTATTCAAGTTATAATTCATAATTTGTTGCAAATACATTAAGTGATAAAAAGAATCTAAATAATTAAGTAAATATACTATGTTATTTTAGTATTATTACTATCATATTATATATATAAATAATTGTAACTGCTAACATCATTTTAAATTAGTTTAAAATCATGATTTACCTGTTTTCAACATCGCCGCTGGGATTACCAAAAGATCCATAATTATTATAACTAGAATATGGACTATAACCATATGAATTATATCCTCCATATGTACTAGGTCCCCTATATTGACTTCCGAACCCGTATCCATATCCGCTATAGCAATTGGACCCATACGTTCTATAATCATTCAAACTGGAGTAATTTTGAACTGGATGGCGTGGGGGTATCGGCGGTGGATTTCCTGATGGATTGTTTATAATAGGAAATGGTGCCGAGGTACTTGATACACTGTAAATAATTTTAGGATTATCCACAATGAGATAGCATAAAAAGTAACAGAATTATAAAACCATTATTAAAATAATTGTCAAACGATAATTATATTTGTTAGAAACTCATTATTTATTAATACAAGTGTCATCTTTATTATAATCCATTAATAGTATATCAGACCACACATAAATTTTGCTCTCGAGTATTGTACGACTGTTTCATTTCATTCTTTGTTGCGTTTTACTAAATTGTTATTTTATTAGAGATAATATAAAAGAGTTTTAATACCTGGATGTAATTTGTGGGACATTTCTTAACTGATTTCCAGTAATATCATTTGATCTTTCTGGTGCCATCGTATGTTACGACTTCTCTAAATATAGTAGTTGATTTTAATCAGATGTCCTGTACAAAGTTCATAACCCCTCTACAGACGTGAAAAGAACTTCATTTGCATTTCGTACGAATTACGAGTATATACATACAATTCTTAACTCTGAAGCCACAGAGCATTCTCGCATTCTTACAAAGGCGTTCAAAGACGTTTCACAAAATATTGCGAACTACACTAGTACAACGTACAACTAAATACAACGCACAACTACAAATACAATGAAATACAATTCCGCGAGCATTTTCCGACAGCCAATTACTAATACGCATGCGTCCATAAGTGGTGGGGGTCCCTCACACTGATATATATTATACAATATATATACTATATCAGTGGTCCTTCTGTGGGCCCTCTGTCATGAATTGTTGTCTCAGAACTTATGTGGTTTGTATTCTATAGTGGACCCTACACGGTCAATCAGGAATGACAGTCTGATTGAACAGCATTGAATAGTCAGACTGTCAATCCTTACTTCAATCACGAAGGAATATTTCCAAATATCTGGAAATCCGTCAGTCCATTTCATCAGTCCGTCAGTATTAATCTTTCACGATCAATCCGAATGTCAATCTTCGACGTGCCTGTCATTCCGATTGACCGTGTAGGGTCCGCACTGGACTGCCCGAATTGACTCTGGCACCAATTGGAGTTTGCGTTTGCAGTCAAAGCCGCAGTTGACTTTGGTGCAAAGGAAAATGTCTCTTAGAATGGTCTCAGGAACCACCCCCTTTCGGGATTTTCACGAGTTTTGGGACACCCTGTATTTATATATCAGTGGGTATTGTGCACTGATATTGTGCGCCATCGAAGGCCTCCTCAGGCCTCCTGCTCGCTACGCCCTCACCAACTATCGGTGTCGAGTGAGATAGATATACAACCCGCCGCCATTGTGGGCTTCAACGCTTCGTACAGGCCGCGCAGTCTATCTTTATATGTAAGTGTTTATAAGCACGTGATAAGCACCGACGAGATATAAGTATGAGTGGGTATAAAATGGTATAAGAGTAGACCAGAGTAGACCAAACACCATATGGGATTTCGTGTCTCACACATGGATATATATTGATAATATCCATGGACGACGCAATGTTTTTTTTACGATAAACATCTTGTAGTCGCTAGCGGCTGTTTCAGGGCTTGGATGAACGGTCCCTTGTGGAACCGTGGAGGTGGAACCAGCTGTGCTGTGCTTCTTTTTGGCTTCTTTTTTAGTATAGGCCGGAATATAATACATTTGACAACACTGTCATCAGTCCGATTTGAAGTGATTCGGAAATTGTTCGCGTTATATCATGGCTGTGTCTATATTATATGCTATGATCGTATTATGTAGATATAATATAGATGTGTGTATGTAGTGTATAAGTGAAATTATTTTTTTATTGTTATAAATAATATATTAGCGTTAGAATTGCAGAAATAGAACAGTACGGTACGTAGAAAAAGATCATAACCTTCATTTCGTATTGAACAAAATTTTCACTATTTATATATTACTAAATATGAAACCTTATGGCCTATCGAGAGTATTTCTTTGATATCTTTTGTTACAGATGCCAGATAAGTGTTGTGTACCCAAGTGCAATAGTAATTACGCAACTTGTGGTGCAAAATATACTCCAGTTTTTCGCTTTCCTCAGGATGAAAACTTAAAGAGAAAGTGGATACAGAATATAAATAGAGAAGATTGGGTACCAAGTAAATGGTCTGTTGTTTGTGCAAAACATTTTCCGGAAGATATGATTTCATCTCAAACAATAATAAAAGATAGTAATGGAACTGGCAGAAAATTATTTAAAAGTAAGATAAAATTAAGAACCGGTGCTGTGCCTCAGATATTCCTATCTAATTCCATCCCAAAAATAGAAGAACCTAGCGATCCATTGCTTCACAGAGAAAAACTTTTCGATTTAGATGAAGCAAAAAATAATGGTTGGTTGCAAAGCGATTTAATAAAGAACTTCACAGACTTTTGTAACAAACTACTAAAGAAACAACATATACATGTATCCTGGAAATTACATAGAGATATTAATTTCGTTGTATTTTATAGCTGTGATTTCAATGGCATAATACCACAGATAGTTAGTAGTATAAAGATATTAAACGATATGACATGCAGCGTAGTTGTAAACAATAGTATATTGTCAAAGTCACAGTTAAAGTGGATTCTACCACAGAATTTAAAAATTACGCATTGGTCTCAAATAGAAATCATTTTGGCCTGTTACAAGAAAGATAACATTAAAAAAAGTAACTAAAAATTTTAATTCCTCAATGAAGAAAAGAAAACTTCAAACATCACAAAAATAATTCGATTTTTTCTGTATGCACATACATATATGTTTAAGTATATGTTTTAATCTCGAGATATTGTATTACATATATATATACTTCATCATATTGTTCCTCGTTTTGTAAAATTTATGACACTATTTTATTTTTAAATTTTAAATAAAATATAAAAGTCAAAAATATGTGTTGAATTGATACAAATCCTTTTATAGAACTAATTGATCCAGGGAGGGGGGGGGGGTATAAATTCATTTAGCAGATAATCCTCTCTCTATTCTAAACAATAAATTAAAATTATTGTCTATATACAACAGTGAATATCATTATTAAATTTACACGTAAATAAGTCTGTAAAAATAACTGGACCTTATTAAATATTATATATAATATCTCTCTGATAATATCTTATAAAAGTCAAATATGCAATAGTTTGATCGGAACAATCTATTCCGGACAAAAAGACTCCAGGACGTATCCAACGAGCCTACGAGTTACAAAATAAAATATGTGTACACATGCATACCAATATGCATACACATGTTATACCAGTTATACCAATGTTATACATTCATTTTTCAGAATCAAGAGAGGGGGTATGGGGCAGTATGGGGGTATCTTCAGGGTATCTTGTATTCCCCTCGAGTGTTGATTTGGTCCAATTTGGTCCTAACATAGACATATAGAGATAGACTGCGCCGTCTTATGGGCGAGTTGAAGCCCACAATGGCGGCGCGCGGTACAAAGAGTGAGAGAGAGAGCATTAGCCGGGGTCCATAGCGCTCTCTTTCTATATGATGTGTCGACACATCAATATTGTATTTTATATCTTTATTTTTGTACTGTTAACCTAGTTCGTAAGGATAGAATGTATTTAATAAGTTTTGTATCATAATTACCAGCTTATGGACCTAACCTGGTCTAAAGCCTTAGTTCTTCACCGGTCATTACATAACCACGTATTTCTAACCTTTCCGTTTCATCGTTTGACACGTTTTTGACACTGACATTCTCTGTTCATGCCATTCCATTTGGCGTACCTCAGCGTACCTCCCCAATACGGGAACAAGTTTTGTCGCCACTTCCCATAGACATATAGAGATAGACTGCGCGGCCTGAACGAAGCGCTGAAGCTCACAATGGCGGCGTGCGAGAGAGAGAGAGCATTAGCCGGGGTCCATAGCGCTCTCTTTCTAATTGATGTGTCGACACATCATATAGAAAGAGAGCGCTATGGACCCCGGCTAATGCTCTCTCTCTCACTCTTTGTACCGCGCGCCGCCATTGTGGGCTTCAACTCGCCCATAAGACGGCGCAGTCTATCTCTATATGTCTATGCCACTTCCAAACTGTACAGATAGATCTCCTTACTCTTACTCACTTCATGGCCGGGTCTATAGGTATATATATGGTCTAAGATTTGGTCACTTTCTGGCGACCCTGGTTGTAACTCGTATTTCAATCACAGAGGTCTCTTCTGTGTCTCACTTCAGAGTTCAGAGCAGTAGTTTCCTTCCTTTTTAACATTGTGCGGCACCACGAGCCACGAGGTAATCTTTCTGTACTGTTCTGTACATTCATTAAAATCCGAAAATATCCTAATATATATTATACATCTACATATTTCACATTTATCTGACTTATTATCCAAATTTTTACAACTGTTCTATAAAATATTGAACTAACATTTTTTATTTATTCTTATCAGCCAATATGGGGCGCCGTCCAGCCAGATGGTATGTAATGAAATGTCTATTTATTTATGTAATTGATGAATTTTATTAAAAAATTAGTAAAACATAATAGATTTAAATATATTCTAATTTCTCTTGTGTTTTACTGTTTCGTGTGAATCTTCAATATATGTACTATTTATGTAGTAAACGGTAGATTAGGTTAGAAATGGTCACGAGACTCTTTTTCCTTTTTTATATTAATTCCTATGTGGTCTCCCCATAGCCTAAAATGTTTATTCTTTTTATTACAGTTATCGGTATTGTAAAAACAAACCGTATCCAAAATCAAGATTCTGTCGTGGTGTACCTGACCCGAAGATTCGTATCTTTGATCTTGGAAAAAAGAAAGCCTCTGTGGAAGATTTTCCATTATGTGTACATTTAGTGTCCGACGAGTATGAACAACTTAGTTCGGAAGCACTTGAAGCAGGACGTATCTGTGCGAACAAATACATGGTGAAAAATGCTGGAAAAGATCAGTTCCATATTCGTATGAGACTTCATCCGTTCCATGTTATTCGCATTAACAAAATGTTATCATGTGCTGGAGCTGATAGGTATGTATATCATGTGAAATCCATTAAAGCACATAGTATACCTTATAATTGAGAAACAAATATTACAGAATTAAATATTTGTTATGTTTGTATCGTAAAAAAATTTTGATCGAATTTCCTCTTTTATTGACAAGGCTTCAAACTGGAATGAGAGGAGCTTTTGGAAAACCTCAAGGTACAGTAGCCAGAGTACACATCGGACAACCTATAATGAGTGTACGCTCGTCGGATCGTCACAAGGCTGCCGTTGTCGAAGCACTACGTCGTGCCAAATTTAAGTTCCCTGGTCGTCAGAAAATTTATGTCTCAAAGAAGTGGGGATTTACCAAATACGATCGTGCTGAATACGAAGAACTTAAAACAGCTGGTCGTCTTGCTCCAGATGGTTGCAATGTCAAGTATTTGCCTGAGCATGGACCATTGGATGAATGGAAAAAATTCAAAAAATTACTTGCTGTTGTTTAAAGAACAAATAAACTTTTGGTTGTCAATTTCATTAAAGAAATTATACATAAACATTTATATGGTACTCATTTTGTTCTACGCTTAACATCTTCGCGATGGATTACAGTTCCCTAAAAGTCCCTGTACATCGAAACCATATCGAAACTGAGAACAAAAACCAGAAATATTATTTACAACTTCATTTATTCCACTGCCAGCCGACGTCGCAGAGTGGCGATGATTTATCTCGGCTCGGGTATATCGTTGTGAACCACTATTTACATTGACATCATTAGTCGAATGTAAAAAAATGATTAATTTTTCATTATTTTTCTATGGGACTTTCACCAACTTATTTCTGGCATTTTTCTGATTAAAACAACACGATATAATTTCAACTGTATTTAGTGGCACAAGGAAGGACATCGTATGGGAAAGAAAGAGACGCGGACAGTCGCCGTCGCCGGCACAGTTCAAAGGCCCGCGTGTTCGCTGTCCTTCCTTGCGCTCGAAACTTTCATCGTCGATTAAACCACTAAATACAGTTGAACTTATATCGTGTTTGGTGTTGTTTTAATCAGAAAAATACCAGAAATAAGTTTGTGAAAATCCCATAAAAAATTAATGAAAAATAAAGAAGTTTTTTACATTTGACTAATGGTGTCAATGTAGTGGTTCACACCGATACGCTTCGGCCACGCGATTCGTATTTCATGCTGTCCTTCTCTACGTTCATCTTTTTTTTTAACCCTCGGCGCGGTAGACGTAGACGCAGTCATAAAAAAATGATGTCGGTATGCGATCACTGTCCGTGCAGAACACAGGCTGTTGGACAGTAAACGCGACTTTACTGTAATACTTTATAGTTTCCGTGTCACTATGCAGATCAAGAATGAAGAATGTATAATAATAAATAGTAATTTTTATTATTTACTTGTATCAAAGAAACGAAAAACAAGTTTCAATCTTATCCAATTTCTAAGTAACAATGTATTATTTACAATGTAAAATTATATTTGATGGAAATATAGGCAATTTTATATTACAAAAAGCAATTAAATAAAATATATATGTATATGTTAAAACAGATACGATTAGATGTTTTTAAATATTCAACGTTTCTTTAATGAGAATGGCATGTAGCATCAGTATCATTCTCATTTTCTGTGTTTTGAATCTCGTCGTCAACATCTATGTCACATATTCTATGACTATGAGTATCAAGTGCTTCCGTACTAGTTGCTGCATCCAATAAAGGAGATAGTTTCTCTGCTTCGCTATCTTCATCTTGTCCTTGTCCCTGTGAATATCGATGGACATAATATTAAATATCGTATTCGAAATGTTCTCTGTTTATGGAAATAAAGAAAAGTATGAATTTATAATATGAAAAAATTACCTCGTAAAGCGAAACAGGTTGTTTTTCATTAACAAGTCTGAGAGTGTCCCGAGATCTTAAGGAAGACTTTTCGCGTATATGTCCAGAAGATTTCATTCTCATCGCAGGTGATCGAGCGTGAAGGTCTTTCTGTGAACCTGAATGCTCGTCTCTAGCCAATAAAACTGACATTCGAAATTCTGGAGTAGGACATGTAGTACCGCTTGATCTAGCAGATGTATCTACTTCCTTTGAAGACGCATGTTTCAATACAGGCGTACGTTCAACAGATCTATTAAATAAAATAAATCACTAAAGAAAATATATAGTTTATCAAGAGTTTTACCTGTTTAATGCTTCGGCTGCTTGAATTGCACTAGCTGTATCTGTATCTGGTGTATCTGGAGATTCTGGAGCAAGAACAGCAGTTCTTTGAATATATGGACCATTTAAAGCTTCTATTAACGATACAGCCTCGTACCCGGATGGAATGTTTTCACAGTTTCCCTGAACATTTATCATTTTATTAGTTGAACATAACGGAATTTACTAAAATGTTTAATAACAAATATTAACCTCTGGTAATGAAGGATTTGATATAACAGCTCCAGTTGCCCTCTGTAGAGCTTTGATCTGTAGAAGAGCTCTGAAAGGAGCACGACATATGGGACAATTGTTGGCTTGGTATCGCAGCGAATCGGCACAACCATAACACAGGCACAAATGTCTACATGGTAATATTAATGTGTCTCGCACATCATACATACAAATAACACATTCCGAGCCGTTATCATCTGTATCTTCGTCGCTACCTTGCTGCTACAAAATAAAAATATCGACTTTATAATAATAATAATTAAATAAAGTAAATGAAATTTTGAATATAAAAATCACTTTGTATTTATACGATATACCTTTGCATTTTCAGCATTTTTATTTTCTATGCCATATATTTCTTGAAGCAAATAACAAAGACCATCGACGTAAAGTTTTTGTTTCAGTGCTTTTAATACGTACGTTCCGTCTGAATGTTTTTCAACAACAGCAATTGTTGTATGAGATTGTTTCGGTTCATCCGAACCCTCTTCTGCCACACAATGAATTGCTACTGGTATTATCTATAGATAATTACAAACTATTGTTATACAGTAATCCAAGAGATATAAAAACATAGAATGAACGGTATTTTGAAGCTATACATACTTCTCTATCAGCATTATATAATAAATCCTCTTCGTTGTACGCTAATGGATCAAAAACATGCGATGTTTTTGAAAATAATTGATTCGCACCTTTTTTGTAATAGTATGTTTCAGAATTCATTGAAGGATCTCTTGGTGTATAACTGTAAACAAAAGGTGTTATGTACGAGTTAAATTTAATAATAAAATAATGGATCTTTATGCAAAATAATAATTTTCTATTTGAATTGCAATTGTACTTTTGAATTCTTCTAATATTTGTACTGCTTTAAATATAATGTATAATATAAGAATAATACATACGTAACACCCTTTGTTGTTACCTCTTCGGTGCAAAAATAATATAATGTAATTGCACATCGTACATCGCAATCAAATGTGAATTCAATATTATAACGACTTGATTTTTTATCAACATCGCCGTCGCTGTAATGTTTTAAATTATGACACTGGGGCGAAGCAGAAGTTTGATCGACATTACGAACTAATCTCAACGATTCTCTTCTTATATTTACTAAACTTTTCAATGTTTTAGTAGGATCGTTCGCTTGCGGAGGAGGATACGGAAACTAAAACAAATATTATATTTTGAGATTATATGTGTGATTTGTTATAATAATTTAATATTATGTAACTTACAGGTGTAGGTCTGCTTCCTAGAAAATTCAAGTCAGCATTTTCTCCGAACAAATATGCTTCTGGTTGAGGCGTATCGAACCTCTCGCCACCCATGATGAAATGGCTACCGAAGTAGTTTCCTAATAAAAAAGTTTATCCAATAAAATGTGTATTTTAAGATAAAAATGTATAAAATTAATACTTGACAATTAATTAAAGCATAAATTCATTTATTCTGATATTTGACTATTTCACATATAAATTTTTCAATTATAATGTTAGTAGTTTGAATACAAACCAGAACGAGGAGGATATTTGTATGCATGATTTGAAACGATATCAACTTCCTCTACGCCAGCGTTCTGTCGACTGGTTAACGATCCCATTACTTAATTATTTGAAAAACAATTGTAAATCGCCACCGTAAAGTGAACTTCGCTGACGTATGTAAGTAACTCAGCATGTACTTATTTGCTAAAACAAATTCGTAAATAGTAAACACTAAGGTAAACCATCCATTCATAAACAAATGATTTTACAAGTTCAGTAAATTTTGACAGACAATGTGTCTAAACACATAAATACATAGTTGACACTTGCAATCTATTGTCCTTTGTATATGTGAATATGTGAATGAACAGTATGAAATAGAACACATATCCACACCACGGACCACGGACCTACACACATTTTGCAGGCTGACCAATCTTGTTTACATAAAACCTGCATAAAACCTGATAAAACCCAATAAAACCCAATAAAACCGCATTATTCTTTATTTCTGTAAATCTACACATTATATATACTTCATCCACAAGAGTCTTTAGTCTTTACAAAAAGTGAGGAATTTTTTAATACATATTAAAACAATATTGATTAGCTATTGTAATGATTGTAATGAACTGTAATGAACTTTTTTAGTGGATTAGACTGTGATTAGACTGGATTAGACAAATGTGTGTGTTTCACAGACTGCTGTACGCAAAACGCGCTGTTTTAAAATTTCACTGCTATGTTCTCATATGTTCTGTAAGCTTTGTGGTTGATGTTTATTTATGTTACGCACAAGTATTTATCGTATCAGCATTCAGCATGTGTAATTGTAAAACGACAGCGTAACAAAAAATGTTTATTGAAGACAGATTATAAAGAAAATGTTGATACTATCAAAGCAAATAGAAATGAAGCACGTAACAGTGGATTGGAGCGTTCGATGTTGCCAGTGAGTTTCAAGATTATAGCGAAACTTTTATAACGAATATAGTGGACATGACCAACAATGAATTATATAGATTTGATGACCGTGCGATAGCATTTCTATTACGCAGGAATGTTTTAACGTGTAAATAATTCTCTATATTATCATGAAATTTAACGAGAAAGAACTTGCGGAGGCAAGTAGTGGTCCAGCTGATCTAGAAGGTCGTTTAAATCATAAACGAGCGCACAAATCAGGTTAGTTTACTTAATGATTTTCATCAATTGATTAAAATTAATTTGATATGCTCATTAACCTATAACTAGACAGCGGATATCGACAAAAATGAGTAGGTGTAATCTAAAAATTCTGTAATTTATACATTTCTATTTCACTCCAGTTTGTTACAATTTAGGTGAAACATTTTTATTTTGCATAAAGATCCGCTGTCTATCTATAACTGTCCAAGAAATGTTGGTTCTAATGTTTCTTGAATTTTTTCTATCTTAGATATTATCTGTTCTTCTAGGATTTAAAGAGAAATGGTTTAAATTAAGGTACAATCTACTATTCTATTTTAATATCAACGAATTAGGACAAATCGATACCAGACAGCCTGCTGGAGTAATCGTTTTAGAAAACTATAGTATTAATATTGACAGCACATCGGGAGGAGTATTTGCATTTAGTATAGCATTTCGCGACGAGCATGACAAAAGGCATGTATTGAGTGGACGTTCAGAGTCTCAAGTAGAACAATGGGTGAACGCGTTAAAGCAAGCCAGTTACGAATATTGGAGATCACGGTTGATAGTGCTTCAAGAAACATTGTGCAAGAAAACTGGAAAAGACCCTTTGCTTATGTATCCAAGGAATCAAGGTACTGTTAGAGACGAGGCATGGGAAACTGCGTCAACTTTCCGATCTCATGTACGTTCCTTCACAACTTCGGTTGTAACGTCAACAGCTATAAATACAGTGACAAGAGAAGTGAATTTGATTGAATTTTAAGTTAAACAATTAGATTATGCTGATTTTCTTCTTATATTCATAAAACTGGAATTTTATTTAGACATACAAGTAGCATAAAAATCATTGCGAAAACAGTGATGAATTTACAAATTTATTTATTCTAGCTAATATATAATTTATACAATCCAAAATGTATTATCTAAAATTGTATCAAATTTCTACCACAAGTTTTATTATTTATCAACATAATGAAGATTTTCTATTGAACTTGAAATAATTTTTAAAAATTTTCAACGAACCCCAAAAAATTATTGCAATATATACAATACAGCATCGCTTTTAAAATACATTATGTAGTATAAAATACATTATGTATTGGGCGATACACGGACAATAGTAAAACAATATTTGTACCTTTAAAATAATTTGCATCAATGAAAAAGAAGTATGCAATTGTATATGGTTCTTGTCTCTATTTTATCTGTATATAAAGTTATTAAGTATTCATATACCAAATACTCTCTATAATTTATAATATATTGAAAACATATTTGTAATATTGTGACAAATAAAACCTATTTTTTTAAGTAATGCATTCAACGCATTTACATATCAGGTACCCTTGGAAGCATCTGAATTTTATTTTGCTTTAATTATTTACTATTGTTTATGAAATATTTAAATATATGTCAATAAATATTTCATTATTGAAATCTATGTTATTCGAACATAAATTGATTTTCTTGCATGAACATTATTAGATCTTAAATAATAATATTATTATTAATATTTTTCTATCAGATCTTGTAAATCCACAACTTTCCGATACATAATAACTTACTAATACGAAAATAAATAGTATAAATAACAAAGGGCTCGCAGTGGCTCAGTGGGTGAAGCGCGTGCCTGCGGACTTCCGTGGTCGCAGGTTCAATTTCAATCCCCGATGTCGGCACCTCTGGAAATTACATATTCCATCTCCATGTGCCTTTTTTAAAAACTGTGGTGACCCAAAGGTGGTTCGGAACTTTCCAATACATAATAACTTACTAATACGAAAATAAATAGTGTACTCGTTGTTGACTCTAATTGTAAGCTCTGAGATTTCTATCTGCCTCGTATTTGCCTCGTCCTGAAGTTTTATCTTCTTCCAGCATCCTTTTCCTTAGCCAATAGGAAAATTCGGATCTTCCAGCTGAACGTTGATTCGTCGGGTGGCTCGTCTTCGGTTGCTGCTCGATGGTGATTGGTGGTGGAGGTGCTTCAATAGCGCGCGCACGAGAGTGGGGTACACGCGAGGGTGAAGGCCCGTCAAAACAATAAGGGTCGTGGGACCGAGCGAGAGAGAGGTCCGAGGGAGTTCCAAGAGGTCCTTGACTGAGAATTTACGACTTCCCTGCTTCCCGTCCTTGACCGATTCTAGACTTCGACTGTCTATTTATGCGAAATTGGAAAAGCTCCTCCAAGAGGTTACATGACTTTACCCAAATTCCTCGATTAGTTTCGCCTATCTGGTTTCGTCAAGGATCTCTGTGGGAACCTTCCGTTGTTTCCCTACTCATTCTAATTCTAAGCTATCGTGCCCGAATAAAGAATATATATGTATATGAAATACGCGGCTTTATATTCAAATTTCCCTCTCAGCGCCATTAATCGAACCTATATTGCGGTAACGCTATATCGTAACTATGTTCGCGTGATCAACGGGTCACGTCAATGGCTACAGTGGGCTACAGGAGTAAAAAGTTGGTACCATTGTTTTCAACCACGTGTAACCACGCAACCTATTTATGCGTTTACGGAGAGGCTGCCGCTGCCACGAATCAATTGTGATTGTGATCATTATAACCTAACATGATTTAAGCTACCGGTCGTTAGTACTTCACAGATTCAGAATTGACAGTGTAATACGTTTTCCAAGTGTAGTAGACAATTTGTTAATTAAAAGTGATACATACAATCAAAATGAATCGATACATAGCTATTTGTACTTTATTAGTTTGTGCAATTTCCAGAGTTTCTTGTGAAACTTGCCAAAAGCCCGAAGTTGTTGCATCTGCATATGTCACAGAAGATGCTACAATTTTAACAAATGTTGCATTTACGACACAATTTGTGCTGAAATGTAGCAACGGCGTGAAAGGTATTACGTTATATGCAGAAGTTGAAGGAAAATCATTACCGGCTGCTAGGTTAAGCTCCGATAATAAATATCAGGTATGAAAACTGTATTTGAAAACTTCTATTAATTCAACTGATTCAAATTAAAGGTCACGCATAAATATAAACAATACATAAATACACGCACAGCTCTAGTTGGCTCAAATTATAATAGGATAATACCAAAATTTTTGTAGGTTTCTTGGACGGAAGATGTGAAAAAAGCACGTTCCGGTGATTATAGAATAAACTTGTACGACGAAGAAAGATACGCAGCTATACGCAAAGCTATCAGAAATGGAGAAGACCCTAGCACCGTGAAACCTTTAGTCGTTGTAGTACTGAATAATCCAGGAGTTTACCTGGGACCATGGGTTAATTCAGAACTCCTCGCTGCTTTATTAGCAGCTTTAGTCACTTATTCTGCCTTTTCAGCTAAATTCAAGCTGTTGGCTTAAATATATTTTCACGACACAATTCTTAAAATAAATTATTATAAAAATTAAATCTAAGGAATTATTAATGTGTAGTAATGTGAATACATTATTATGGTTTATTGTCACTTAGATATTCTTTTAAATACACTTTTGTAATATAATGATTTTATTCAATATATTAATGAAACCCTGAAATTTTAATTGACTGCTCTCTTAAAAAGATTTTGGTTCAATGGAATATAAATTATAGTCAAGTTTGATATATAATTCGAACTTTATTACAATGGTTATTTATAGACAACGGTCAGATTAGAAAGTTTAAAATATTTCTGGTGCAGGTGGATTACCAAAAAGATATTCCCAAGATGGTGGATATATAACATTAATACCACTATCAGAATTCGTTTCTAATACATTTAACCACTGATTCAAACCTTTAACTAAGATTAGCGCATCAGAAACGTTGTCTCCTTCGGAACAATAGCAAAAGAGAACGGTACAAGGAACATCTGCTGATTTGAGATAATTGTAAAGTCCATTTGCAAATCCTCCACCAGGAATGTAAGAATTTTCTGCAGACTCTACTAAGGTATTCCTTATATGCTCTTTCCAATGAAGCAATTCAATATTATTTAATAATGAATTATCTGAAGAAAGATACCTTAACCTTGAATCCGACCTGTCCGATTGTTCGTAATCGTAACTACTAGTTAAAATGATTATCTATAACAAAAATATTATTTCTTAGTATAGAACACACACACGTAACAAAGTAAAACATTAGGTGTCTATTGAAATACCTCATACCTTGCTAAATTTCTTTAGTTGAATAAATTGCAACAGTTCTTCGTAAAAATCAGTCGAATTCCCAACATAGGGAGATCTTAATTGTAGAAGAATTATTTTACATGCAGCTCCTAGATAAAAATCGGCAGCGGTGCACAGAGAATTAGACTTTTTGTTGTATGGATCATGACCGATAATCGGAAGGAACATTGAACTCCACATTGATCCAATTTTCCGTAGATTTAAACTTGAGATCAATAGATCGATAGATAATTGTCCAACATTTCCAACTGCCACCGACGGAAGTATCAATGTGTAATCTTCAAGATCAATTTCTTCCGGTATTTTTATCATCTCTGTATAACAAGAAGAAAATAAATGCCTGTATTATTTATTATATATATACATATATCAAATTCAGTTATACACACCT
The DNA here is from genome assembly GCF_051020765.1 of Lasioglossum baleicum. Classification (NCBI taxonomy): domain Eukaryota; kingdom Metazoa; phylum Arthropoda; class Insecta; order Hymenoptera; family Halictidae; genus Lasioglossum; species Lasioglossum baleicum. The sequence goes on from NC_134934.1 coordinate 11,487,974, forward strand.
ATGACGTAAATGTACGTACTACTTTAAAACAATATTTAAACGAAATAAACGTTTCGGTAAAAACTTTGATTGCAAATATAGCTATACGAATTTGAAAAATGCAAGTCACTGAAACAAAATGATTATTAAATATTGGTTGACATATAGCTTTGGTTATATACGATTGAATTCTGCACTCGAATTTGATGTAAATTCAAATACTTAAAATTACCATCGAAAAATAAAATTGCTATAGCTAAAAGAAATTCATGTGTGTATTGACACTGATTGACACTTACGAAATGTTTAACAACTGCGCTTAGGCATATATAAATAGAGCAGGGATTAGGGATACAGATACAGAGCAGACGGCTGGACGACACTCCGAAAGAAAACCACTGGAGAACCACTTTTAGAGACAGACTGAGACAGACCAACTGCAGACCAACTGAGACCAACGGAGACCAGTGTGTCCAGAGAGGGGTAATCGAAAAGGAATCGGGGGGAATACAAGTACCCCCTCTCTGATGACCAGAGTAATATGAAACACGTTGCGCGACGAGAATAGAGTGAGGCAGAGTGAGGCGAATGGAAGACACGTTGCGCGTGCGCGGTAGGTACTGAACGGTGGAATAGGATAGTGGAAGGGGATAAGGTGGAGAGCCTGGAGGGGGAAAAGATGTTGGTTTCACTATCAATCTGGCCACACTGACTGAGACCAACCAAGACAGACGAGTGCAGACGGTGCAGACCAGTGCAGACGTTGGCAGACGTGCAGATGCGTGCAGACGAGCACGAGATAAAGTTGGTACTTCTGGTATGTAATTTTCAGTTCTCTGCTTCATCCAGCTCCATCTGCTTGCAATCTGCTTGTATATATCAGCTTGTATCATGGATATAGGAATATATACTTATTCATGTATCCATGGCTTGTATGAATTGCTTCCAATTTATAATATAATGAGTATGTATATAGACTGCGATGATGTTTATGCAATTTTTAATTTTTGTAGACGATTTTTAAGAAAGTGGAATAAAATACAATCTTATTTCAAGTGGTAGTAGAGTCTTTGCAGGTCTCAACAAAATAATAATTCTACTATTATAAATTCTATCGAATTTTATATTCCATCTTTTTTGAAAATTTTCAGAAGCCTGCATAAATCTATATAATAACGATAGATTAAATCGGGGGAGTTGTTACTCGTATGATGCTTGTAATTTTTCTTTTTCTAATAAAAAATCTTCTCATTTTCTAATAAAACTATTATGAAAAATATATATATTATTCATTTTTATATATATATATATATATATATAGGTATATTATATAAAGATTCATTGATCTTGGCTAGGTTTTAATCGGTGAATTCATTTTCTAATAAAATTATTATAATTCTTAGATATATTATATTTATGCATGGCCGTTCTTAAATTGTCTTAATGTTTTTACTGTTTTAATTACATCCACCGATTTTTTTCATAAATGCATAAAATCCGCAGTCTAGTTATAAATATGAACCAGTTCAAAATGATAAATTTTGCGTAAAGCGTGCGAATTAATGTTCATATGGTTTAAAAGTTATTCTGTACCTCGAGTTATATTGCCTATTTTTACTAAAAAATTAGATGGCAAGGTAGTCAAGGGAGTGTGTGCAATTGTGAGTAAACAAACTACAAACCGAGACCAGCGATCGGTGAGCGAGTGCGAGGACGATATGTTTTCCAAAGAGGATTAAATCTAATCCTCTTTGATGTTTTCGTTCTCGCGACAATAAATGCCTCGACGGGTCTGTGTGTGCAGCAGTACGTGTATGGTCAAGGTGTCCTAGTCCTTTAGTCAAACACAGCAATGAAACATTCGGCAGAATAAGTCGTGCGTTCTTTTTCCTACGCGATCTGATTTAAAGTATTTTTCATTTTCCCGCCTCCTTAGTTCCAATTGAACACACTGAACCCCGCGTAACACTGTTTGAATACAAATCAAATATCGATAGCTATCGATCACAACTATTATATATACATTCAATGATACCCACAGGCAACTTCACGATGGTGCGCTATTGAAGAAATGGCGGATTGTTTTTACGTGGGGGGAGTTGTAAAAATCTGAGCGCGAGACATGTGGATGTTGTGACGATTCACGAAGGAGTAAGGAATTAAAGAATTTTTCCGGCATGAACGATCCTTATTGGGAACCATTGGCCAACGTTTACATCGGAGAACAGACAGAGTTCTCTGACCCTGATAATTACATTTATTGTCTTTGCAGCAGAATATTTATTAGGTAAATACAATCACAATGCATGCATGCACACGTTGTTCCCACTAATGTCGCAGCTTCATTCTTGCATTCCGTTCCGATGCTAATTTAATGCCCCCTGTAAAGGAAAAATCTTAACATTTATCGATCAGTGATGTGACACATGACCTAACCTTGACACCCACTCAACTAAATACCTTGGTTCACGATATATTTGTTGTTGCATTTAGAAAGAATGTATATATTTTAGTAACTATTTTAGTAGAAATATATGAAATGTTTAGTAACATCAAATACACACACATAGATTGCTAACTCGTTTAATAGATATTGTTCGTTATAGCAATAAAACATTAATTGGAATCGTTTCTTTGTTCTTTTTTCCGATTGTACGGAATATTATTGAAAACAAATGCAATATGTATAGTGAATGTTGACGAATGTAACAAACAGGTTGCGAAATTTTGCATTTTTTTGTGGGATATTGAATTGTGTAATTAAGTCTGCTTGAGAAATTAATATGATAATGTGTTGTTGATGGAACATATTATTATACATATTATTATTATGTTATTATACATATATCGTAATTAACTGCATTTCCCATTACTTGCAAAATACATATTTTCCTATTTATTAGGTTGGAGGGAAAGTTCTGTCGTATTTTAAAGAAAACACTTGAATCAATTTATAAAAATGTATGTATGTATTCAATGATATAATTTCCATTATTTGTAACAATTTGTTGCCATCTTCGTGTTTTTAATTTACAAGTAAAATTAAAGAACAGAACTTTCCCTCCAACCTATAATAAGAATATCTATTACCTATAGAGTTATCATTAAGAAACTTGGATTAGATACTCCAACATGTCTACATCATTGATCGATTATTAATATCGAAAAAGTGCTTATACAAATTTTCCTTATAAAATTTTGCTGTGAAATTCACAAAATTTGTATTATTTATCTTGGAAAGTTTTACAAGCTACGTATTAAGCTATTACCTTTGAAATATTTCTAACATGAACGTTTATTTTCTTATCTTTTAGAAATCCGGAAATATATTCTTTCCTTGCTTTAGAGGATGCAAGCGCGGGCGAAGATGTTGAGGGTGATTGTGTTGGCGAAATGTTGGACCTTCATAAAAGGTCTACCATAGAAGCACAATCCATTGAGAAACACGATGTAAGATTGTCTTTTCCAATTTAATGTATTTATTTAATTCCCTTTAATTTGACTTTATAACATTTGTATATGCGTATACATATATGTATATATGTAACATTTATATTTGAACAAGCACATTTTTTTTCATCCTTAAAATTAGGAAGAACCAGTGAGCTGTTACTGCAGTGCATCACACACAGACAACAATTATTCTACAGATGAACATGACTCGGTTCGTGACTCTGCTCATCGTCCTGCCACGCATTCCCTTACTCACAAATTGGGTCTGCATCAATCAGATTCTGGAGCAGACCTATCCGAATATCATGATCAACACGAAGCCAAGAGTATACAAAATCTTTTGGCATCTTATGGAAAGACTTTTCAAACTACAGAGACTGAACTAGAAGATGGATTTGAGAAAGTGAATGTATTACCGGAAACTCGGGAAGCTAAGCATTTAGGATTTGAATCCGAATTAACAGACATTCACTCATCAGATCGTCTTGCAGAAAACATTAAATTTTTAAGTATTAATCCCTCCAGTTGTACCGAAAAAAAGTTTCATATAAAAAGCCCGTCATTTATTTTGGGAGATCATGATTCTGACATACAGAACACGTCGAAAAACGATGCACAAGTTTCTAGGGAAAATGTTTCGCACACTTACAGTCATAATTCTCATGCTTATCCGTATTCTATGTATCAACAAACTAAGAGTGCGATAGACATTTCATGGGAGAAGTATTGGTCAGAGAATGGTGAACAATTGATTTGGTCGTCGTGGATTGGAAAGTATGCAGATTACATAAATCCAGAATATTGGCAACAAAATGCTCACTTGATAGGAGACGAGAGAGTAGAAACGAAAGAGACTATAGAAAAGTATTCGGAGCAGAACACATGTTTTCCTAGTCAAGCGCACAGGAACTGTGAACTTGGACGCTCAAATTTTGAAGGAATATTTAGTAAAAACAGTAGTACAGACGATAATGAAATTAAAGCGAAAGATACGTACAGCGTAAATTTTTCATTCGACGATCTGAACAAGCAAGAGATCAATGATAAAGATGCGGAAGAGAATAGGAGAAGAATGACGAGTCTCGAAACACCGCCTGAAACTGGAGATGGCTGGAATCCGTTAAGTCCGTTCAGTTTAGAAGAAAGCTATAATCAACAATCGAACGCAGAAAACGAAAGACTTTTAACGAGATGCGATTCTATTAACGAGTCGATAGCTAAAACGAACGCGACGTCGGATTCCATGACCAATGTTACAAAAATGACCCTTACTAGTTCTAGCTGCGACTCTATTTCTATGCATTCATCTAGTCTCATGAGTTCTGTAACTAGTTCCATTGAAAGCAATATCACGAGCACCAGTTCCGAGCAGGACCACGAATACACGCCAGAAGACAATGATAGGTACTGGCAACATTTGTGGAAGGAGAATTTTCAAATAGAGTATCACAGACACTATGAATTGTTCATGGCAAATTATAAAACAGAACATTCTATCAACGTAGGTGTTGAATGTTTTTGTGGAGAGCACAAGAATGGAGAAAGCGATGGTAGCATAGACCAAGATTTTACAGAAACAGATGCAGTTAATAAAATTAATTTGTCCGAAAATAAAAACGTGTCTAACAAGAATTTAACATATTGCAAACGAGAAAAGACAAGAAAGAAAAGATTAATTATAGAGTCGGTAGGGATACTCGTACAAAATTTAATAACGACTACAGATGACAATGACAGCAGGGAAGGGACGAATAGAGAAGGTAATGAGAACGTGTGTTCTTCCAAAGATAAACACAATGGTCAGTCCGCGGTCACACAAAACGAAAATAGTGCAATTATTCGTAATCACACTGATAGCAATAATAGTATTCAACGAAATTATTCTAATGAAGGAGATGGGGACAAGCCCCCCGAAGATAAACCTGTTACTTTGAAAAGAAGGTAATATATTTATTGATGTACTGAAGTAATCTACGGTAATCAAAAATAATTTATGTTATTTCAGTCATGAAATCGACTGTGATGACGGAGAGGAACGTTTGGAGACGGTGAAAAAGGCATTTTCATTGATGGGTTACGCTTTCAACGAAAATCACAAGGAATTAAAATTACAAGGGGAAGTAATTTATAGAAAGAAAAATATTAGATCACAAAATAGGCAATTGAAAATGAAGTTTTATGGGCCCAAGCATACGAACAAGCATATTTACTTTGATGATAATGGAATGGAAATCACTAACACTATAGATAAAGTAACTTGGATTCTACATAATATCCAATACAAAAGTATTTACATAAAAATGTAATTCATTTATTTTAATTGTTTCAGGTAAAGCATTATTTATCGTACTGTCCAGCTTTATCATCGTCGGAAACAGACTTACAACCTCCTGAAGATGGTTCCTACAAAGCACAATTCACATCAAGTTCTGATGAAGAGTGCAATCCTAGTCTTAATACAAAGCTTCAAATGAGACGACTTGTATTTAGTAAGCCGAGTACAAGTTCGATAGAATCAGGAGCAGATAAAAGACAGATCGACGATGCCAGTGACTCGTGGAATGTGTCTGACAAACAAGATGATGTTTTTAAAAGTATCGAGGAGGATAATAATGTATATTTTGACCAAGACGAAAGCACTTCTGCTAAATGTATATTAGAAAGCCAGCCTGCGAAAGATAATGAAAAAGTTGATCCGATGAACGTTAATATGGATGTAGATAAAAAATATAATCACAACGAAGTACAGACTATGGACTTGTCTGATGAAGATAACGTGAAGAAAACTCAGAAGAAAAAACGAAGGAAGCAATGTAAAAGAAATATCAGTCTACCAGCAGAAGTAGCGAATGATAGGGCTTTAATGAAATATTGGTTGAAAAGGTATCGCCTGTTCAGCAAGTTTGATCAAGGCATTAAATTGGATCAGGGTATGTTTTTTTAGATTCTTCATATTAAACATGGGATATTCGTCATCTTCGGAAGAACGAAAGCGAAACCTGTTTCAAATAATTCGTTAATGTCTGTATGTACGTATAAGATGTTTATACTAACACTTTCTTTTGCAGAGAGTTGGTATTCTGTAACACCAGAAAAAGTCGCTGAGTATGTAGCTGAAAGGTGCAGATGTGATACTATAATCGATGCATTTTGTGGTGCGGGTGGAAATGCTATCCAGTTTGCTTTTACTTGTGAAAGAGGTGCGTCATCTATATATACTTAATGAATCTGTGATCGAGCTGAATTCACACATTTATGATTTTCCAGTATTGGCAATTGACGTAGATCCTGCTAAAATTGAACTTGCTAGAAACAACGCACGTGTCTATGGGGTCGACGACAGAATAGAATTTATTGTTGGGGATTTTCTTCAACTTGCACCAAAATTAGTTGCAGATGTTGTATTCCTAAGTCCTCCGTGGGGAGGACCCGGATATACGAAGAATGAAATTTTTGATCTTAATGACATTATGAAACCAATTGGTGGAATAAAAATATTTGAAATAGCAAAACGAATCGCAGATCATGTGGCCTACTTTCTACCTAGAAATGTAGATACTATGCAGGTAATGTTATGAAGCCAGAAAATTGATGTATTTGTAATGGATTTACCTTTTCATGTTGTGTATATGTACATATAAATTACAGCTTGCCATGTTAGCCGGAGTAGGTGGTGCTGTAGAAGTGGAGCAGCAGTTTCTCGACAAGAAGTTAATAGCATTAATGGCTTATTATGGCGAACTGCCCAGAGACTATTAGTTGTGATACGATGTGTAATTTGTGAGAAGATCCCAGTCGGTTGCTTGAATGTGGAAAAAAGCTTCTCACATTTTTGGATCACTAGCTGTAAATAATAACTCGTATCAATTTGCTTAGGCTACTCCGACAGAAGCAGTACCTTTTATTTTCAGTTAACACCTTCTTACAAAATGCATATAAAAAAGACATCAGTTGTATACTATAATTTACCAATATATCTTTTAAAATCTTTCTACTGGATTTTTTGTATGAATAATATGTTTATAGATCGATCAGTTACCACTCACGAAATTTTTACACTTAAGCAAATTGATATAGGAAACTGATTTTGTGAGAACATATTTGTGGAGTTCAACAGTTAATATATTGAACACTCTTGGAAATCCTTAAATTCATTCTTCCATGCTAATGATATAAGTGTTATTTTTATCTGGTTGCTAATTAAGTCAGAAAATACCAGAATGTTTCTCTTTTCATCCATCGTGTAAAATATTATTTTAATCTTACTACAAATCACACGAAATATTGTAATTTACATTTTACAACGGTTTCCACACTATTATTTTACAATTTTTATGTACACTTCTACTAATTTACTATTAATTATCAATAAATACATTCAAAATATTAAAAGTGTTTTTTAGTATACAACAATCTATGTTTATAATTTTAACAAAAATTAATATAAAAACAATTACAGAATTAAACGTTTTCGATCCGTAAAAAAAACGGTTCTTTGAAGACAAAATAAAAGTTTGAACTTATACGATTCTGAAATAGAGTTTATGCATTCAGGCAATTAACAAGTTTAATACACCATTGTTCTTTAAAATAACAAAAAATTTACTCCACCCTTTTGTTCAAATAGAATTGGATTATTAGTAGTTTCGTCGCAAATACGATATAGAATTTCAAAAATAGTATCACAATTAGTATTTTTTTTTTAAATTAAAGCATTAGATCTAGATTTTTTTCTATCGAAAAACGAAACAAGTTAATTTTTATCATCTAAGTAACGCGTGACTAGCATTTCTTCATTTACTTTCGACGTATAAATTTCTGGCATTTCCAAAAGTATAGAAGTATTTTTTTCTCATTAATTTCACTTCTTATATTTTCACGTATCAACATTAATTGTTGTTGCACCCGACTCTTCGGGTTCTGCTGGAATAGTTATACCGCCGGTATCTATATTTTCTTCTTCTTCTCTTGGAATTTTCAAGAAACAATGCATCGTTTCTTCATCTTCTTGTTCTATCGTCGAATTACTTTTCGTTCCATTTTCTCTTGTTGGCAGTGAACCTTCAAGATGTTTCGACGGTATTTGTATTGTGATCGTTTGTGATGTACCGTCTGCAGACGTTGAGGAAGACATTAAATTCGCTTCTAAAGTATCGCCAACTTTCGAGAAGGCTCCTAAACAACTATAAATCAATTGCGCCGCTGCGATGTTACCGGGAAAAACTTCGACATTCTCACCATCTAAAGGAAACAAGAATTAATGTCTGTGGATACAACTACATTTAACTTTGGATATTACCTTTTTTCTGCATGTTCGCTTTGATTAATCCTTTCTCATGATCCCGAACGTGTTGCATGTAACTTTCATTTTTTACAGTTTTAAATGGACACAAATCACAGGTGAATAAACCAGATAATAAAGGATGCCTGGATTTCAGATGATTTTTGTAACTACTACTTTGTATTGCGGTATAAGAACAATGAGGACATTTGTAAGGTCTGAAACCTGAAATAATTATTTGTATATGTAATGTATACGTATTGTGCGAGGGATACCCGTATTCAGCTAGCTACAGTGTTATGAAAGTATACCTGTGTGTTGCATGATATGACGACGCAACGTATTATGATCTCCTGTTTTATATTCACATAGGTCGCAGCTAAAGGGTTTGTCACCTGTATGTTGACGCAAATGCATTTGTAACATTGCTTTTCTAGCACTGGAATGTCCGCAAACATTGCAAACATATGGCCGCAATTTTGAATGCACTGCTTGAATGTGACTTTTCAGACATTTGGAGTTCGCGTAGGTCTTCCCACACATGTCGCATTTTTTTGAGGTATACCAACGTGTAACTTCTAGCGTCTTACGATCCAAGTGCATTACTCTATGATTACGCAATTGACTGGCTTGCTTGAAACATTTACCACATTCGGAACATTCGTACTCTCGTGTTTCACTGTGCACTCTCATGTGAGTCAACAGCTTCACCATTGTTGCACTTTTGTATGCTTTACATATTTTACAAGTAAACAGACCTATATCTAATGGAGAAATTTTTCTTTTAAACAGAAATATCTTTTAAAATCGTTATTTCTTTAAATATTGATACAAAATACTAACCAATTTGATGTTTTTTCCATAAATGTAAACTACATTGTCTCCATTTAGTAAATTTTAAGTCCCGACATACAGTACATTTAAACGCTGTACCACTTTGGGATTCCGTGTGACACAGAGCGTGTTGCTGCATTGTTTCTTCCGTAGCAAATTTGTAAGGGCATCCTCGATACGAACACCTTAAAAAACATTTGTTAGATAAGTATAGTGGCATTGTCTAAACTATTTAATGATTTACTTACTTTATATTTCTTTCCATTAATTCGATCATTTTTTTGTTGAGCATATACTCAGAACTTAAAGGTTTCTGAATTTTCACTTGGTGTTTTATATCATTATTTACAGCGCTCTGTCCAATACACTCGTCGAGTAAAGCAGAATCTTTCGAATCATCTGTTATATTTTCTTTGCCACCTTTATTAGAACCTGTATCTGTTAATTGATGATCCTAGAATATAACAATTATTAACGCTTAATTGTGTGAACCAAATTTTGTTACAGTAAAATGTTTTGCATAATTACATTTATCATATGTTCTTTACAATCTTCTATAGAGGGAAAACAATTGGAGCATTCTCCACACATATATAACAGTTTCACATCATCTGTATTTTTGAATTCTTCTTTTATCTAAAAACATATCCATTGAAGCATGGAGATATTGTATAAACGTAAAAAAAGAACCAGAAAACTTGAAAAACCTACTTCAACATCAACTTTTGGATTCACATGTGTTTTTTGAAAGTGCTGCAATAATTGTGTTTTGTCTTGGGTTGTGTAAGTACATATTTTACATTTGAATGCTGTTACAACTTCCACAAAATCATTAGCATTTACATTTTGCTTCTCCACAATGAAATTCTTTTCATTTTGTCCCATAACAACTTCATATTGTTCCTGAGATTGTTCATCAATATTTCTGATTACTAAATCTTCATTAGTAATGTACTGAGCTTCACAATTATCAACTCCTTTAGGTAATAAAACTGTTTTTTCTTGTTGTTCATTTTGGTCTATGACTTGACTGAAATCTAATTCCTGTAACTCTCCGTTTTGAAACGCATAAACTTGTCCATCTAGGCAAACTAAAGAAATCGATTCTTCCTCTTTTTCTGTTTGAGTTTCATCTGTAATATTAATTGCAGTTTGCTCTTCATTAGTAGATATGGTTTTTATTAAATCAATAGGTGAATCTGATACTGTTTGTAAAATATATCTAGTACCATTTATTTCATAACTTAGATATGAAGAATCTTCAATGCCTGTTTCTTCATTCATTATGATTGTAATATTTAGTTAACTCATATCTGTAGAACTGTTTCATATTCAAATTAATAGTGACATTTTGCCTGAAATGTAAATACATAAGTTTATCATGGTATTTCATAAATAATTTAAAAAAAAAAACAGAGAATTTCAATTTACTCTACTAAATAGACATTTTGAACACTGCTATGGATTGAATTTTAATGTGTTAATAATAAAACGCGATTTGTGTTGCCAATAATAATCTAAAATCGGAATCTCGTACAATTATTAAGTGTAAATACACATATATTTAAATAGAACGTTATGCTATGTGCCACTGAACTAAACAATCTCAATACCACTTCAGGTTAAACGTTACCTTCGCGACTGAGATATTTTATGAAGCATACCAATGATAAATATCTTTATAAAAGCTACGCAAGAGAAAAACCACTCGGAATCATATTTCAAAACGGCGGTATTCGTATAAATTAACGAAGAGGTTATCTTTAAGGTCGATCAGTAGCATGACTTAAAAAAGTAATTTTCTCGAACATTTTCTATGCAAACTCTTTACGTTTCCACTAACCGAAAGAGAATGCACAGCTATACACTGTCATCTTTTGGTGATCAAGCACAATCACAGATGTTCAAATTCGAAAATCATATTTAGCGAATGCAAACTCGCGCGTTGTAAGCGTCTGGTTCGAGATTTCAAACGACATTTTTAATTAAGAGAGAACTTCGAATGCTTAATACACAGCTAGAGATAAAGAGAATTTTACTTACGACCAAAAAATTTCAGTCAAGTGATGAATAAGAATACTGAAAAAATGACATAAACGTTACATTTTAACGCGTTATCCATGAGATCCGTGATATTCCACCATCTTGTGTCACGTGATACTATGAAATCTTCGCAATTCGCAAGGAACATCGAAATAAATAAAACGTAAATAAAAGAAATAGATGTGCAAATTTCGACGACTGGTTTCATTTGCATGTTCTATTGTACTTATAAGATAGAATTGCTGTAGGAATCCGGTATTTAATAACTGATATATCAACTTTATTGACATTTTTATTGTCAGTATGTGTATGTACTTGGAACTATGCGAACACAAATATTATAAAATATTATTTAAATACTCTGTACACAGATGGATGTTTACATAATTATAATAATCATAATCTTTAAACGCTTAAGTAGACGTAAATATTACACAGTTATGAAATAAAGATCAACTTACACTTTATACTAATTCTTCAATGAATGTACATTGGGTGTCTTTTCAGCATTTTGCCTAGCAATTTCAGGAAAGAATTGTGAATTATATTTTTGTTTGATAACAGGTTTAGAAGGAGTTTCTGGAGCCACTACTGGTACTGGATCTCCTCTTATTTTAGCCAACAATGCTTCTGCTCTTAATTTCTCGCTTTGTTCTCTCAATAATCTTTCTGCTCTTAACTTTGCTATGTCCATAGTTGGTTTTTCTCGATTTACAGTTTCTTTACTGTAGTGCTTATCTTTTTTATGCTTCTTCGATTTTTTATGTTTATGTTTCTTCGACGATCCACTTTTATGATCGTAATCGCTATCCTCCGATTCCTCTTTTACCCTTTTTATAGAAACCGATTTTGTTTTCAATGACTTCTCTCCAGAACCAGCTCCCATAATATTCAAATACTTTCTAATATCCTGTATTGGATCATCCAAAGCCTTCTTTTTCGGTTGTACTTCTATATTCTTTTCGGTGTCTGTAATTCTTCTAGGCAACTCCTCGTACCAATTCTTTTTGCCTGTCGCCTCGTTAGTATCTTGTCCAAGATAAGTAAGGTAACCGATTTGCTTTTCGTATTTTTCTTTCTCCTCTTTCTTCTCTTTCTCATGTTCTGCATTAGGCTTATTATAGTCAATTATTCCTTGCTCAAGATCAGCGAAGAAATTGACATGTTCCAATTTGGATGTAGATGCTTCTTCCGCTTTAGATGTATCCTCTCGTCCGTCATACTTTGATCTAGCTTTTTCTCTCAGAAAATCAATCCTCGCTTCGGTTTCCTGATACAAAAAAATAGCAATTAACGTACAAACGAATAATACAGATTTTTGCTTAACGTTGATTCGTGCTTACAGCTTTCTGAGCTCTTTCTTGTTTGATCCTCTCTTCTTCTGCAGCCTTTGCTTCATCTTTACGCACTCGAGCAATATTCTCTTTTGTACGTACATGCCACCTAAAAACAATATTTCCATAGAATATAATATTTTCGAGACTTATTATAGAAATATTTATACAGACAATTCAATCGTACCTTTTCTTTGGGAGAATGTTCATGTTTACTTAAATATAAGTGCTTCTTCTGCAAGATATGTACAAATTCTTTAATGTGAAACACGCACGGTTATGTGCATAAAATTTTGCTCGTCAAATTCTACTGGAAATGTTTGGTAAGTAGGTAAATTATTATTATTATTTATAAATAATCTAATTAAATGCAATCATATTGTGTGCAACAATCCTTAATTAGACATTTCATTCCGAATGTTTGACAAGTGCTTGTTATTTTATTATTTAGTGTAGTGGCAGCCATTCATAGTGCAGTTGTTGAACTGTGTTGAACGCTTCAAAACAGAGCGGCTTTTAGTACGACACGCTTTGCAAGATTTACAAAATTTCAAAAATTTTCTAAATATTTATTGTTTAAACATGTAAGTAATCACATATTATACTACAAATAACAGTTAACCCCATTAATCTTACATCAATACCAAACTTAATTTCGTTGAAATCATGATGTTTTGCACACCTAACCCCCTTTGATCCAATCATATATGTATTACATATCTAAATATTAAATATTGTTAAGACTTGATGTTTTTTATTGTTCAATGAAATCAATTGAATTGTCGTATAGTGTGGAAGTTTTTTTTTTTACTGTTATATTATAAAAATAATGGAATTATTCTTCACAGAGTATTAAATAAATTCACATCATGGCTGCGACAATGCCAATTAATCCAAAACCATTCTTAAATGGTTTGACTGGAAAACCTGTGATGGTTAAACTAAAATGGGGCCACGAATACAAAGGTTATCTGGTCTCTGTCGATGGGTATATGAATTTGCAATTGGCCAACACCGAGGAGCATATAGATGGAAATTGTACTGGCAATCTTGGCGAAGTTTTAATCAGGTGTAATAATGTTATGTACATACGAGGCGTGGAAGAAGAAGACGAAGAAGGAGAAATGAAAGATTAATCTTTAATTATACTTATAATTCAATTTAGGGTAATATATTTTATTCTTAAGTTAAGACGACAATGAAAATAAAAGTACAATGCTTTTCTAAACTTATTAGAATTTCTTTTTCGTCGATACTATATTCATGGCAGACTTAATTACATTTTGGAACATTTGTTATAATAGGTTTTGGTCTTGATCTAAACACCAATTTTTTCTTCACAAGAGCCTTTACAATATACTCGGTCTTTACTTGGGATTCGTCTGTCATTTTATCTGTTGCATTATCTTTCTTTTCCAAAATAGCAAACGGTTTTGGAAGCGCAACCTCTTTCCCATGTAATACGTGAATACCAATTATCAATATTGGTATGCCAGATTTTGAAAAGTGCAGATCTCCGATATATTTACTTATAATATCTGTAGAATCGAATTTTAAATCGCCTTGTAATTCAATGATTGCCCATTCTTCGAGGCTGCCCTCTCTGCAAAATCACAAAAAACTTCTTTATTATACGATATGTTAATTATTTTACCACCTAAATAAATGTAGAGACACCTTTTAATCGGTATGATCATGTTCCTTGTTTGGTGTTGTTTGGCGGCAAATGATGTTTCTATATATGTATAGAATATAGAAAGTTCATAGCGGTGCCTTTATAATTTAATGAGGTGGCGCCATCTAATGACGAATAACTACTGACCAGCAGCTTAATTAAGCTTTTCGCCACAGATACCGCTATAGGTCTTTCCTCACAAATTTAAAATGGTTCTTTTGATTTTTTTTCTTTTCAATATAAATATATATTATTTTTTTTTCCATTAATTACATTCCCAACACCTGCTAACAAGCTAGCGTATGACATTACTTCAGAAAAAATATTTAATGGTTGATTCAATATATGTTTTGTAGCTGATGTTTCTTACAAATATGTTTATGAACAAGGATTTCCTTAAAGTAGACACAAAGGGTATATTTAAAATGTTCTTATAATTATTTATATAAATACTTTGGATTTTGATAATTATAATTTGGTACAATTATTTTGTTTATATATAGTATGTATATATATAGTTACGCGATTTTAAGGAAGGAAACAATAAAATAAGGTGGATTATGCAATCGTGTCTGGTAATAAAATACAAGATAACATTCAATATCTGTATTTTATATATAATTTTACTTGCATGTCAAATAATACATCGATCCAAAAATGTCTTTTAAGTGATACTGATTTATAAAAGGTTCTTTTTAGCGACGATGCAAGTACAGTGATAGAAACGTAATTTATAGCTGTATTCGTAATTTATGTAGCTGTATGTATAGCTGTTTATGACTGGAATAATATTCATGCGAGAATGTTTCTTTTCTTTACTTACGTTTATACCTATGTGCATTTTATATGTTTACTGTAGATGTAGAAAGCATATATGTATATGTATATATATATATATATAGTATATTTTACTTCAAATATGAAAACAAGTTCATGGGGCTGTTGCATTGGTCCTGTGCTTTTATACATAATAGTGCAGAGGAACAATCCTTTTTGTTTAAAATGAACACCCCCACTTTCATCTAGCAACTCTAGGTAGATTACCTTATATGAGAAAGTGTCGTATACCGGACACACATTCTCTTCGTCCGTAACACGTATATCTGTATATGCATATGCGAGGATGTTTGTAACTGAGTGGTTATTACAATATAATCCCGCATGTACACGTGTAAGAATGTTTACATCTACCAGTTAGGTCCTAGCAGGACTTACATGTTTTTTTGTCATTACTATAAACATTTGATCTAAATATATTATTATAACATAGATGTTAGAGGAATCGGTTTCAAAGTATTAGCTGTTGATTGTCATTTAGAGGACTACATAGGGCCTTCTATCAAACTAATTTTCATTGTGAAATAATAAATGCTGCGTCCAAGACACAAAAGTGCCAATAAAAATGCACCTGAAATGCAATACATTTGTCTATACTTTATTCATAATTTTTTTAAAATTGGAAACCGTTTATAATACTTACCGACATAGACTACATAAATTCCACCACGAGTTCTAGCATACACATTTGTTCCAACCTGCAGAAAACATAGCAACAATTGAATCCGTTCCAGAGTGTAAAATTAATAATCGATAAAATTAGTAGTTTATTTGTTTCGAGTATTACTTCGAGAAGCTACTTACAGTCACAGCTATCGCAATTATTAATGCTATTATTCCAGCGATTAAGAATGCAATAGCTCGACCTCTAGCAAAGTCTGGACCAACAGAAGATATTTTTCGGCAATGTGGACATCGAGCCAATGCGTTAGTTAACGTGTTAAACTAAGGAGCAGAATGTACATTAAAATCCATATAAACGTTGTATTTACATAAGCTACTTACCAAAAATGTATCATGACAGTGAGCACAGCATACTCTACACATTCCAGGCAAACATAGAACAGGTGGTGTAATTGGACTTGGAGCGAGATTAATAATACGTTTACAATTTGGCCTTGGACATGCGATACGTTGTGAGGAGCTTTTACATATTAATAAACAATTACAGGGGCAACGGACATATTTCTTTCCAGGCGGTGCGTTCCTTATGGGCTACAAAAAATAATTAACGCAGTTAGTTTTGTATGTAGCTTTCGCAGGACAGGGAAAATTATTCTTGAACGTACGGTAGCTTCATTGCACTGACAACATTTGACAACGTGTTGATCTCTTTTACCAGATATATCTATCATCGCCTGACAAACTCTACATGTAACCATAGGCAGACAACCGCCAGGAAGTGATTCATACGGTGGAGGTAGTTCATCGGGACCAATTGGGGAGACTGTGTTAACAGTCACTTGGCTTTCATCTGGAAGATGTTATAAACAAGCAATCCGATTAAACAATTTAGTCAATACAGTCCGACTGAGAAGCTATTATTTACCTAGAAACTCACTGCTATGTGAACTGTAATTATCATATTCCTTTTTTAATAATGGCTGTCGCTCGCCCTCCTTGCGCTCTACCATGTTGAGCCGTTAATCGCCCAACAATTTATTTAAAGTGGTGTTTGACAGTACTCCCGGTGCTCCGATGACAAGGATGACAAAATACAAATTTTTCTGTCACCCTCCACGGTTCTGTCTGTTTCTAGAGCAGCGACCGTTTCACTAAGCGGATACAAGCTGTATTAAAACATCGGCGACCTCCGGCAGATAGGTTTAGGAATTCTACAGACGCTTGAGACGCTCAAACCCGAACGCACTCGAACGTTACCGCACGTTGGCTGCACTGTTACTCAATAGATTAGTGATGTTTCTGGCGTGATCATATTTTCAGATTATTCTTTTTAATTTTTTTTCGCCCGAGACGGAGACGGCGTAAACAATGATCCCGTTTAATTCGTATGATATCGTAAAAATCGACGATTCTATTATGTGAATCTGTGTAATAGGGTGAATGGGGGATATAGTACCAGTTTTATCAACAGCTCCCTCGACACACATCACCGCATCCAACCGCATCACACGATCATTTCTACTCGCGAGAGTGTGTTTTACGAAACACTCAAATGGATGAGTCACCGGTTTGTTTTCATGTATCGGATCAATGAGTAATTAAAAGAGCTACCGATACTGTGTTTTCTTTCTTCTACTCTGAGAGATCGAATTGGTGATCTAAATCCGAATCATTTGAATTGGTATCTACGTGATTTACATAGGTAGATAAATCTGTGACTCGTATGTTTCTGCTCGTACACTTGTAAAACATCGTATAAGGTACGTTCGCACGAATATCTTGTGGAAACAGAAACAGGAATTTCATATATATTTTCTAGAGATATATGTACAAGCGTCTAATATGGAGAAGATGACGCACTTGTGGAATGTCAATCAGTTTATTACGAAATTGAATTGTTCTCAGAGTGCATATTTGCAAACATTCTACATGTAAGCTTCACAGATTTTTGTTCATGCGAGATGTCCACGTGCTTGAATCAATAAATTATTGACATTGTGTACTTGATGTTGTTACTTTAGACAAAAATGTAGAAGAATCGGCCAAGGGATGCAAATGCCATTGCAAAATTTTGGTCCTTCGGCGATGTGTCCTTATTGCGGATCGCTTTGGAGTACGATAAACCATAGAGTCAGGATATCGGAAGGCAAGCCAATCTCCAGATCGATTAGAAAGGTTATGCGTTCGATGAATAACAATGAGAAGCCTATATCTAAATTTCATAAAAGTTTAGTGCAGAAGTGTATAAAAAGTAGAATGAATCGACTAGTATTTAAATGTTCGGTATGTTTACAAAGTACTAAGATACCTTTTGATAAACCACCGAGGGAGAAAATACCGACATTTAATGTGGAAGACATTCAAGCGTCGCAGAAACGTAAAAAGAAGAAGTCCAAGGATAAAACTGCAGGTTTAAATCTTTCTGGAATTTTAAATTCAAGTATGGATACTAGTACAGTAGAATCGAAAGAAACACCTATTAAGAAAATAAGAAGCGTTACAAATTTTATTACACCAACTCAGAAAGTAAAGAAATTAAATATAAATCGATTGAAAGATATTGTAAATCATGGTACGACGCCTCACAAAAGAAAAAGTCTGCACAGTTTTTTAACAGAGCTCTGCTGACGATTTATTAAAATATTTTATAAAACATCATGACTACTATAAACTGTTACTTACAACATACAAAATATCGTATCCGTTTCATTTACAAAAAGCTTGGTATCCTTTTATTATAATTCCACTAACAAACACCTGTGGTTTATCTTGAAAAACGGCTTTTGCTCCTTTACATTAAATATCACACAACATTAAATCTGTTTTCACTTTAATTGTAAATAGGTCTCTACATCGCAGTCCATATGATAAAATAAATACACTATACAACACGTGCACAGAGAGCATAAGAGTCTCGTGTACAATGTCTGATTCTGATGGTCCTTTCATCACTCCAATGGAATCTCTTTCCGTACAACCTGGAACAAAGTCGAATACTATATTTCTAAGCGATCACAGGTATCACCTAACTCATGCAACTCCTTTTCCAAGGTAAAAGAAAAAAGGAACGAATCATTTTCAAGCGAGGAATCTTTGAATGCAAAGGGTTCTGTACTCGATTTCACTTTTTAGAGATTGCTCGATGGGACGCGAGTTTTCGGTTGCGAGAGTCATGCGCGGAAGTCTACTTTCATGCGTTTTGTGTTGTTAATTCGGTCAGTGTGTTGGGCCAGGAGGCGCAGGAGAGGAGTTGTTAGTCACCTGAATGCACGCCTCGAGATAATCCCGCTCGGACATTTCCTGGTCCTTCGCAGGGGGAACTTTTCCCCGGCGGCGCAGCTCTTGCTTGGCATCGTTCAAGTCAAAGATTGCCACGGGGTCCAGCTTGCCCTTCAGTACCAGGCCCGCCAAGTATTCAATGTAGTGCTGCCTGCGGGGAAAAGTACCCACAATTTTAGCCGTGCCGTGCACGAATCCTCGTTTACCTGGCTGAGGTCCTTCCGATAATGCTCTGGGTCGCGACCGTACCAGTTTGGGGGTAACTTCAAACCGCCGCGTTTCACGCACGTCTCGAGATCGTCCACGTTTAGCAACGGGAGCGGCTCCAGCTGGCTTTTACGAATCTTTCGGACTAGGTATTCGATGTAATGTATCCTTGAACGTCGGAAGGCTACGTTAGGATACAACTGAGGTGGTCGTGAAGGTGTGTCGAGGGGAGGGGTTGAAACCTTCGGCGCAAGTACAATTTTCTTTTTACCTATCCAGCTTTATCAAATGCACAGCCTGATGCTGACGTAACGTTGGGATAATTCTCAAAAGAACGCGGCTTACATCCGAAACGGCGAAAACTGTACAAGTTCTTTGCTCGAGGTTTGAAAGTATCCTTTAGAGAAACAGAAAACATGTACAGAGTGGTTCTAAAGGTAGCAGAATACTAGTCTGTCTATGCCTAAGTGGCTCATTATGCGTGTTTCTTTCGTAAAGTCTGCGCCGTTTCAATATCGTAGTAATTATAGAACCAGCAATTTTTGTAATCTCTTTAATTGTAACATTACTGTACCGTTGAAGAGAGACCGGCTTTGATAAAAGCAACTCATGCAAAGTTCTGGGCTGGAGTGGGAGGTATTACCTGCACAAACCGGCGTGTCCCTCAACGACGTCTGAATTGCACACCGCGTCCACAACACCGGTGGGAGTTTCTTTCTGCAACTGCACTTTGCACTTGCGCTCCCCGGCCGGACCCTCTGTGTCGTACTCGATTCCATTATCTCTCAACAACTGCTGCAACTGCGCAGGCTCCTTATCACGTAGATAGAACAGACAGTTCCGCGGATGATGAGCGTGCAGGCCCAGTTTCGCGCAGTACAGGCTGACCGTGCATTTAGCTCCCATCAGGAACGCCTTGCCGCAGCCGCAACAGAATTCGTACTTGCACTGGCTGCACGTAAAATGCATACAACCTGCGCCGAATATCATTCATGAAACGTTTGCAAGTCATTGCAACGTCGGTAGATTTTCAATGAAATTTTAAGAATATGTACAATCAACACAGGTCTACAAAACGTATGTTTGAAATTTTCCATGTAGGACCACATGAAGAAGTTGTAAACAACAAAACGACTTAATATAATATCATGCAGTGTGTGAAAGTAAATTATTCAGTTCTTAGCTAGAAATTTTTGAATAATTTATGCAAGAGAACATTACTTCAAGATCTCACCTCCCCGAGACAACGAGTACCGAAATTTGCACTGCGGACAGTCTATGCCATAATCTGCCAGGTGTTGGGCTAAGCCTGCGGCCTGGTTATCCGGGTCGTTCTCGTCTTTCCAAGCGGCAAATTGCTCGCACGTAATTCCTTCGTGCTGTTTCTCCCACTGAAAATGAAACCGCCGCTTCAGATGATGTTTAGGCTGTATATTGCATAACGCGGGTTTAATTTCCGCGCAATTTTGAACACCTGTACGTACCGGTCTCCGGCAAAATGCACAGGTAACCGATCGGCAATCGGGACAGATCAGCCGCTTATGATCCGGATCTGCGTAAAATCCGCTCGAACACTGAAAGATTTGTTTTTATCGATTTATTTTATTCGACCATCACCTGTTAGGTGAAATCAAATTCTACCCAAGTAGGGGCAGTACCTGAATGCACCACTTGAAATTGGGATCCTGCATCAGCGTTCTGTCTCTCAGCTTTCTTTGGAAAAGCTCGTGAATCGGTGGGTCCAAAAGCGTTTTTAACTGGATGTCCAGGTTGCTGAAGTACTCTAGAACTTCGTCCTCGTTGGCGTCCCTTAACTCCGGCTCCTTGCAGAACGGGCAAACCGCGTCCGTGATATTTCTATCGCTGATTTGGATCGTGAAGTAGTTCTTCGCGCACTCGTTGCAACACCGGTGCGTGCATTTCAGCATGGATGTCATCTAGGAGTGGAACTTGCGATCAGATATCTTTTTTCTGTATTAAGTTAGATAATCATGCGACTTTCTTCACCTGATTCATCGCGAAACGTCCAGTGCAAAGCTCGCACTCTTGCTGCAAAAATGCGAGCGCCGCTTCCACGCTGGAACATTCCTTCGCTGCGTGAAGAGCCTCCGCGTCCCCAAACTTTAGAGCCAACAAGCTGGCAGCGACCTCCGCTTCATCATAGTTTGACGCTTTACCCTCGGCTAATAGACGACGAGCTATTCTCTGTGAATTCAAGATAACGCTTCTCAACGTATAATCAGACGCAAATTAAAGATCTAAATCACATTAGGAACTAGAACGAGTACACACACTTTCGGTATCGAATATCCTCAAGAAAGAGTGATGAAGTTAAGAATGTTCATTGACTCTATGAAAGTAACGATCGCTTATGACTTTAGAAGAGATAGATGTACAGCCAGCAATGCGAAAATGGGATACCATGCACAGGAACGATAGAAAAGACTACACCAACGTCTAGAAACGAGCTCTTGAAATTTCGACAGCAACATCGACTGACCAGAACATTAATTGATTTGTTAAGTATGATGCGAAGAAGGATTACAGGTTCGATTATGCTAGAAATATTAAGAAATAATAATGCGTTAATAGGCGACGACGTATTATAACGATGAATTTTTATGTCGTAGAACTTCAACGTCGAACATTCCAACCGACCTTCATTGTCACGAATCCTGGAGCACATACAAACCTCGAAGCATGCTTTCCAGCGTTCCGTGATCCACGGCTCCAATTTCAATACCACCGCAACAGCAAGATTAGCCACGATAAGAAGAAAAGAAGTACTTACCCCCGGTACAAGGCCTACGAAAACAGTCTAACAAGCTACGGTCAAAACAGGGTTAAAAAACTTTAGGGAACCGTCTCCGATATCCTCGATCTCTCGTTTCGTTCGCTTCATTCATTTCGAGCTGTTTGTAGACATTGGCCTGTCACGGGCTAGGGCCGACATAGTGAGTCTGACAACTGACGTTTACTGACCTCCCTCTCCGTTTTAGGAGATCCCCCTGTCCTCATGTAGCCGCTTGTACTATCCACGTACTCCCTTTCCGTATTTTCTTCACCCTCGAACCGACGGATACAACTGGCTACCAGGGAGAACCGTTTCCTCGGTATCCCTCCCTGGTCCACCCCCTTATCACTGCCCGTGCTCGCTCTACGATTCACCTTCACCCGTTTTTCATTCACGCGTTTCGCTACTTTTAGCCCAGTCTTAGATCCCGATTTGCGTTCACCCTCAACGTCATTCGTCTCGATCCTCTTTTTAGATCTCGCAAATTTTTCTTCTATCGTGCTACTAGAATTTGTCTTATTCGAGTTAATCGTAGGCTCTACAAACTTTGTCTCTTTGACGGTGTTCATCGAATTCTTTGAACCCTTTTTAGCAGCATTCCGTAACCTTTTCGTTTGTTTGTCAGTCTTTTTCTGGATCTGTTCCGAGTTAACATGGTCAGCCTTCAAAGTTACATCGTCGTCGGACGTCCCATCGATCTCCATGTCCTCCAACGGCTCCACTTCCTCCAAAGACGAATCGTCTATCTCAACGCCATTAGAATCCATCATTTCGACGAGAGCACCGCTAGAGTCAGAGTCTCTCGGGCTCTCCACGTCGCTGTACTCGTTTCCGGTCTCTTCGGACTCGGAGTCCGATATTTTTGCCTTTATCGCGTTGATCGTCTCCTGCAGTCGGATCTCGGCGTCCGTTAATTCCTCCATGCTGTCTAGATCGGAGAACTGTCTATCGGTGCTGGACACTTCGGATTCCGCGGCGCTCTCGAAGTCGGAGGAGCCACCTACGTCCGAGTACTCTTCCAGTTCTCGCGTGTAATCTTCGCTCGAGTCTGTGTCGCTTATATCATCGTTCGCTGGAGCCTTGATCAACTCGAAGCCTTCTACTCGTTTCGCGATATTATTTGTCTTGTTATTCGCGTTCTCATCGATCATCGAGCCTCTTGCGATCTTCCCTTTTCTATCGGATAAATCCGCATCGGTTCTATCGGGGCCAATATTTTGTCTCGCCTCTATCTTCAAAGAGTTTCCCGATGAACTAGTTTCACCCGCAGTTTGCCGGCCCGTCGCTTTCGCCGCGGTGCTATTTAAACTGGCAGATAGTCCCTCGGAAGGTTGCGAACTTTGCGCAGATTGCGGACGCCGTCTCCCCGTGAACACCGGGATCCTCGAAAGGAAAGAACCTCTCGGCTTGTCGTCCTTTTTCTGCCCCATTTCCGTAACCGCGTTTCTCTCCTTCGACGACCCGGGTATAATCGACTTTTTAATCTGCTCGCAGCCCCTCGATATAGTTTTTAGGATCGCCGATCTCTTTTCCGCGGCCGTCCCAGAGCCAATTAATCCCGGACTTCTGTGAACTTGTTTCTGACCCGCCGCAACTTTCGATTTGCTCGTCGCCGTAATATTCGACGCGATTTTCGTGGTTCTCGTGTCTCCCTTTGCCGCGGTTTCCCTTTTCCCTGCTCTTTGATTCGCCGGGATCGATCTGTGAGTTATTTCCGCCGCCATTTCTTTCGCTCGCGAAACGCACTTCGATCCCGCACCCTTCGGACACATTTTGCCATAATTTCGCCGCGGTATACCCGTGGGCTTCCTCACCACCTTCACCGGCGATTTCCTTCTGCCGATTTTCTTGCCCGGAGATCTCGATCTCTCCTTGGTCGGCGCTCTTACAATCACGGCCGTCTCGATCTCATTTGCCTTTTTTTCGCTTTCAGGTTCTGCGATCGGTCCGACCGATTTTTGCGTGGACACAACTTCGGACATTTCAGAACTTTTCTCCAAGTTGATTACCGGCGCACATTCGTTCACTGCTATCATCGGCGACTCGGTTATGTTGATTTCGATGATCTCCGGCACTCCAGGCTGACATTCGATCACCTTGCAACGGGTCTTCGCGTCGATCAATCCATTTCGCTGTTCCATGTTAGTCGCTTCAACTTTGGAAGACGTTAACTCCGGCGCGTTGTTATTCGAATCCTTTACGCTGGAGGGCTTGTTAGAAGAAGTTGCCGAATCCGACACAACTGGGGTAATTTCCGTGCTCGAGGCGGATGTCGATATGTTACGTGACATATCGGCAATATCATTAGGATCGACAAGACTTTCCGGAATTTTGTTGGCGTCTATAGAATTTAGCTTGTTAACGACGGATTCGGTGTCCGAAGTATGCAAGTTCGACCGTGGACCGATAATACGAGAGTCACTTGAAATAGTTAAAATCGTCGATTCGGCAGTCGCGAGTGCCTCGGGGCTTTTATTCGCGGCGATCTCGTTTGGAATTGAAGAGGGATCCAGAGACGTTGAAGTGTCTCGATCGGCCGGAACGGCCGAAGAATGTTCGTTCTTCGAATCCTCCTCGAGATCTTCGGTTCCCTCTGCTCTATTTAAATCATCCTTTGCTCCATTCGAAGAGACGTCTTTCGTTACCTCATTGTTTCCGTCGATTGACATCGATACAGCGTGCCCGTTTCTACCCGGTTTCCCGTCAGAGCCGAACGACTTACTTACGGAAGTTATTGGACGAGTATCGATTTTGTCAGCGGGCTGAGGAATGTGGCATGCAACGGAGATAGGCTGCTCCACTTTTTCGCACACATGCACCGGGCACCTGGAGATTTCAAGGGAAAGCGTTTGCGGTTCGTTAGAAACTTCGGGACATCCGGATACCTCGTGAACAATAGCAACCGTGTCTTTAGAAATTTCTTGCGTCGCGAGCTGCGGATCGTTACAAGTTTTCTGATTACTGACTTCGGAATCTGTGGTAGTTTCTTGCGTAACAGATTCGGGCTTCTCGGAAATTTCGAAGTCCGCGGGTTCGGGATCGACAGGAATTTCATGAGCAACGTGTTCAAGATCTACACCTTTCTCAGAAGTGTTAGTTGCTGATGTTTCGTTGCTATCTTCCGGGACTAGGGAAGGTGTATTCTGTGGTTCTGGCAGATGTCGAACCGGGGGCTCAGATTTAGTGGACGCTTCCTGTGATCTGGTTTCGGAATCATTCGAAATTTCAGAAGCACAGGTTTTGGGATCCAAGGGAACTTCTGTCTTAAGATTTTCGGAATTTTCTAACATTTCAGTCACAGCAGCCCCAGGATCCTGAAGAATTTCTTTAACAAGGTTTTCAGTGTCCGGAGGAGCATTTACAATCATTTTAGCATCCTTCACAGTCATAGACCCTACTGTTTCAGGTTTCCCTTCGTTACAATCTATCGAAATTTCATCAAATTCCGTATTCTCCAGAACTTTCAGCTCCGAGGTTTCGGTATTGACAGAACGCTCGGAAACATTGTTAACATCATCGGAAACTTCTTCTTTGAAGTTTTCTGGATTGTCAATTTCACAAGCATCGATTTTCGACGCCTGTGAAATTTCAACGGCTTTCGAATCTATAGAATTTTTCGCTAGATTTTTAGCTTCGCCGGACACCTCAACAAGAACTTTGGAATCGCCAGGAATTTCGTTCTTGATCATTTTCGAAATCCGATCATCGACTTCCGATGATTCGTAAATGGAGGGTTCGGCAACATCGGGTGAGTTTAGCGTCAGCGTTACACACACAGAGGAATTAGTCAAACCATTAGCACTGCAACCAACTTCCGCGGAATTCTTATTGTCAGTGGCCAAACATCCAATTAATTCCACACGGTTATCACCGCTGCTCTGAACTTTGATGGTATGCGTCCGCGTGTCGGATGATTCACGATCAGATTCTTCCGAGTCACGTGCCAATGAGGATGACGTCTCGTTTGATAATGATCGCGCGCCAATGACTTCGTTCTGCCCCGTTAAACTATGCGCAATGTATGACTCGTCGTTGAAAGTCGCATTGTTAGATCGAGAGTCTGTAGTATTATTCTCGGAAGAGCCGTTCGCTTCCTTTACAGATGGTTCTTCGTTCTTTACGTCTGTCTCGAGATGATGAGCTGATGAGTCGGTACTTAGCATTTTCACGTCGACGTCCAAAGGTTCGCTTGCGGTTCGCCTAGCGTCAACTTTGCGATCAGCGTCCACTGGAGGCTCGGAGCTAATAGCGTCGTCCGCGACTTCCGCTGGACATTTTTGCAGACTTACTTTGGCCGCGTCGTTCCCAGATACCGTCTCCTTTGTCTCCACGCCCTGGTATAGCGTGGCTCTCGCGTCCTGATTCGACGGATCCTTTGAGACCTCATTACCGTCAAATTTCGCTTCCTCTGAGTTTTCAAGCGCCTCCATTATCCCCTCTTTTACGTTAGTTTGAACAACGCTACCGCCTTCCCCGCATTTACGTACCGTTTCGAGTTCTTGTAGCTTTTTGATGACTGCCGTGGTCGTTTCGGGTGTCGCAGATTCCGTTGTCTCGAGCGCGGAGTCTCTCGTATCACCGGCAATCTTCCTCGCCCGAAGTTTCACGCCATCTTCCTCGCTCTCCCCTTTGTGTCGACTTTCGGAAAACTCTGAAACTTTTTTGATCCCTGTTCCCTTTTTCTCCACCGTTTCAGCAACCGCGTCGGCGCCGATCTCGTTCGATCGATCGACGGCGACGGATCTCTTCGGGGCTAACATCTGCATCGCCGACATGAACGGGCCCAGGAATTGCTCTGGCAGCGATTTCACCGCGGATATCAATGCCTCCACCGTGGCCACTTGCGTTTCGTTGCTCTTCTGCGGCGTTTCTTGCGGCACATCGCTCGAAGAACTGTTTTCCGACGTAATGACCGGTGATCCTTGTTTTTCGAGCGTAGCTGCGGCTGACTCGCTCGGCTGCCCAGTCGAATCCTTGCTTTCAGCTGTTCTTGCTCCCGAAACATCTGCCCCTTGTGGTTTACCTGGCTGTTCCAATGTATTAATTACAGCTTCGTTCTGCGGACTGTACGGATTTCGTGATTTTTCCTTGTCTATTGAGCTAGGTTGCTTCAGCGTTCCTATTCGTTGCAAATCGTCTGGTAATACGCTTGACTCTGCAGGATTGGTCGAGCTTTCAGGTGACAGAGATTCTACATTTGCTTCCATAGTGTTCTCATCAAGATCAGATGTCTCTCGATACGTGGTTTTGTTTTGTACATCCCGTGGAATAATTTTTTCGTTCTCTTTCCGGGCTACTTCCGAAGTTGATCCTCTTGTTTCTTCTTTATTTCCCTCCGAAGTGTGTAGTACTTTTAATTCTACTCCCGCTGATAGTTTATTTGTCTCGGTGATTGCTCCCGGTTTTTCCACCACGACTTCCTTCTTACTTTTGTCCTCGAGCTCGAGTTTCTTCTTTGGTAACTTTGTGAGTCGATCCTTCGCCTCTTTATCAAGATCTAGAATCATTTGTTCTACTTTCTTAGTACTGGAGTCCTGTAATGAATTTTCTGACGAGGTCTGTGCCGGGTCCTTCTCTACTTTGATTACATTTGTCGCGGAAGTTTTAACGTCATTGCCTTTTCGGTCGATGATTAAAATATCCTGTGCTAATTCCTGACTGTCCCTTTCATTAACATTTCTCTTTTGCAGCTCGGTCGGTCCCCCCTTCGACTCTTTATCAGGATCCAAAGTCACTTCAGCTACTTTGTCTTTGGTTTTGTCGTCCTTTGATAGAATTTCTTCTTCCTTTTCCTCGATGATATTCACGGTAGATGATTCTTTGTTTTTTGGTTCTTTAGCAGGATCGGAAAACACTATTTCTTCTTTATTTTTATTATCTGGTAACAAACTTTCCGCAGTGTTTGATATTTCTTCTTTCTTTCTCTCAATGTTTATGGTAGATGTGTTCTCATTTTTATTTTCGGTTTTTGGTTCTTTGGCGGCATCTAAAATCACTTCAACTACTTTCCCGTTACTTTTATTAGCTTTTAATAAATTTTGGGTAGCGTTTGAAGTCTGTACCTTGCTGTCCTCGATCATATTCACGGTAGATGATTTTTCATTTTGATCTTTGGCTTTTGGTACTTTGGCGGCATCTAAAATCGCTTCAACTATTTTTTCTTTATTTATATTATTTGGTAATAAGTTTTGCGTAGTATTGGATAGTTGCTCTTCCTTTTCTGCGGTGATATTCACCGGAGATGATTTTTTATTTTGATCTTTGTATTTTGGTACTTTGGCGGGATCTATAACCACTTCAACTACTTTTTCTTTATTTGTATTATTTGGTAATAAGTTTTGCGTAGTATTTGATATTTGTTCTTTCTTTTCAGCGGTGGTATTCACTGGAGACGATTTTTCATTTTGATCTTTTGGTACTTTGGCGGGATCTAAAACCACTTCAACTACTTTTTCTTTATTTGTATTATTTGGTAATAAGTTTTGCGTAGTATTTGATATTTGTTCTTTCTTTTCAGTGGTGATATTCATCGGAGATGATTTTTCATTTTGATCTATGAGTCTTGGCACTTCGTCGTCATCTAAAATCACTTCAACTACTTTTTCTTTATTTTGAACATTTGGTAATGAACTTTTCGTAGTGTTTGAAATCTGTTCCTCCGTTTCCTCGCTGGCATTCATAGGCGATGTTTTTTCATTTTGATTTTTAACGTCAGCAGGTGCCTCAGGTTTTTTAAGCAGGGTATTGTTTGGGTTAGGGGATACATGAATTTCGTTTATGGTCGTTTGCATTGAATCGTCGTTGGGGCCGATCGCGTGTCGATTATCCGGCGCTTTTTGAGCCTCGGCTACTTCGAGGTGTTGTACGGCCCTTGGGACCAGATTTTGATCGATTAGAACTTGTCGGTGATCAGCGTTACCTTCATGCAGATTATCAGGCTTATTACCGGGTGTGTTCAGGGGGTCTTTATCGAGTTGCCAGTTATCGGTCAGTTGTCGGAGGGCCGCCACTTGGTTTTGAAAGTCGGCCTGCAACGCCACGAAATTTTCAACAATTGGTGATATTACCTGCTTCCGCGCTTCTGAGTCCGACACGTTGGAAACCTGTTCGGGAACACCCGTACCACCACCGACCGCACCTGTCGCATCTAGAACAATCACGCTCGATAATTATAACTGTCCTAGCCTGAGAATTCACAGGGTGATTTAACAATTACTTCGCAACACAATGAAACATATACATTTTAAAAATATTTATCGATCGATTTCCGACATCGAAACGATCTAGAATATTGCTGAAAATCAAGGACAAAGTTTTTCAGAAGCGCGAACCTTTAGTACGCGAGGCGCGGCTATTTTGAAAGAAGTCGGACTCCAGAGAGTTGCAGCGCGTTTGATTGAAAAATATATAATTCAGTTCGGCGATCTGGTTACGTTTCAATAATTCAATTCGAGGGACACGCTAGCGCTGCTTGATAGAGAATTCAAATGGAAAATTCCGGTTGCCAAAGTGTCGAGGTAGATTAAGAGATCGCTCGGTCTCAATTGAGCCGGATTCGGTTATTTTTAAAGCAGTTCCTTCATTGAAAGAGGAATATTAAGGGACCGACGAATAGGGGCGTCGACCTGGCCGAAAGCGTTCTGACGCCACGGAAGAACTGCGCCATCGCTATTCTTCTAAACGGTGAAATATTCGCTGACCTTTCCGCGGTGCAGCCTCGTCATTTTCCACCCCAACCGGAGGACCCCAGATCCTCATCAAAAACGGCTTGAGCTGATTCTTTTGTAGCTCGAATAAAGCTGCGTCCTCGGCACCGGCGTTATTCTCCAGCGCTTTCACAACTTCCGCCGTCGCGAAGTTGCCTTTCTTCATTATTTCCTCGCACTGTGGAAGTCAGTTGAAATTCTATGTCAACGAAAACTTGATAGTACTTAAAGAGCACCGCAAAACCGCAGTTATGTTACTTCTAACCGGATTCTACCGATACGTTCAACACCCGTACGCTTCTCAAGTGAAGATTCACCCATTCTCTGTTTCAGTACGATCTTTCTCGCGTCTCAATGTATTTGTTTAACACTAAACCTACCGGCCATAGAAAGTGACTGATGTTTACCGTATCATACAAATTTATTTATATTTTGTGCGATTTTTATTATAATATACACTGGAATAAAAAAATGTATTCAATCAATTTCTATGAAAAATAAATCCAAAACCGATTGTTTGACCGGCCGTGGTAAGTTTAGTGTTAAAATAAGAGATTACGAGTAGTGTACAACGAAAATGGACGAATACGAACGAATGGTCTTAACAAATGAAAATGTTGACTGAAAAATATGACTAGCGTTGAATCGAAATCATAGAAATTGAGAAACGTATATGAAGTAATATGAACAGATCAATTATCTCGTATTCTTCTAATATACAAGGTGATTGGTAATTGCACTTCCCTGTGCACTATGTCTAGCCCGAACATACATATCTCGCTGTAACTTATCGTCCCGGTTCTCGGCCGCAAAGTGATAATGATCTACAAAGTATCAGCGAGGATCTAACGATTGGTGTGCGACAGCGGATAGGGGACATACTTTGATCTGCCTACGTTGCACAGCGATGGCGACGGAGTTCCACACGTCGCCCTTGGCCAATCTTAAGGCCTCCTTCGCCTCGGCGGCAGTGATCGCGCCGATATTGTTTTCCTTCAGCTCTTTTCCCTGAGTAGTTGCGAGAACTTGCACCGTCTCCACCAAATGGGGCCACTGCGCCTTCAGCCAGTCGATGGGGTTGGTAGCGCCCTGCGATAAAGCCACCTGAACGTCGTCGGTGGAGTAACCGTGCCTCTCGGCTTCTCGCAGAAGTTCGACAATTTCTAAGCCTTGCCGCGTCAACGTTGAAACTCCTTGGGAACTAGGGCCCGCCTCGAGGAATCTAGGCTGGCTCGGCTCCTGAAACATGAAATTAATTCATCGGTCGGCTAACTAACCCCCGGAAAAAAGAACTCCACAGGGGAAAGGGGTTAACGCGATGCGTGTAATCGATTCGGATAAGGTGTCGATCGTCTCGAGATGCCCTCTGTCCAGTAGTGACGACGATCGGCGACGACGGTGTTACGTGTACAGGTGTGTTCTATCGGAGTGAATAATTTTCGGAAACCACACCAGGACACAGATTAATCAGTTCTACTACGGAAGCAAAGACAATCAACGATGAATAAGATTCGCGAACAGGGGCTGCTGGCGATCCTGTGTACGTTCACACCGAGGCTACGGAACTTCAAATCAACATCGATTACAGATTAAAACGGTTAAGCGCAGAGCGTGTGGATTAGACGGGATTAGAAACCGTTGGCTCTCTTGGGGGACAGGCAAGTTTACCCTGGAACGATAATAGAGATGGGTCGAGTCGATGGAATTCCGGCGGGTTCGATCCTTGCCAGCGGCGCCGGCGATCAGTTGCTGAAGAAACTGCTCCTGGCCTCGTGGATAGAGGTCCGGGCTGTTCGCGAACCTGGTTGGCTCCTGAAACAAACGCTCCGAATGGCTCTTTTCATTAAACCGTTCGTTAGCCGCGCGCCGTCGTGCCGCGCTCTCTGGCCGTGCCATTAAAAATTTAAGGGCGCTTTTGGCTCGCGCAAAGAACGGCTCGGTTCGAGCGGACTTCGCCAAGCTTTCAAAAGCCCGGCCAATAGCGCGGTCCAAATACGAGTTCAAAATAATTGGGGGTATTTTAATTGCGAGCTTTGCCTTTGACGCGGACGGATTTGGAAAATAGGGAAAAGCGGGACGGCCGGGAAACCTCGCGAGGCTCTTCTTTCAAATATTTCTTCCTCCGAAGAATTTCACGAAACTTGAACGGTACAAATAACTTCAGATTATTGAAATATTCTCCGATGGCTTTTACTGTTTTTTCTTTTCTTTTTTGTTATGGGGAGTTTGACAGAGTTTGATCTTTCGTTGAACGGTTTACCTCCGCGTCACTGTCTTCGTAATATTGTAGTCCTTTCGAGACCGACGCTGTTCTCGTGAGTCCCGAGCCTCCTCTCGCAGGAAGGTAGTCGTACGTCTAAAAATTTATTATTGTTTGAATTTACGAAGCTCCTCGATGCTGTAGAAAAATCACTATAGTCTTCTTTTCTGTCCTAGATTTGCTTACTTGAGTCGAAATGCTCTGAGGCGGCGGTGATGTTCCAGTGGAGACCGAGTGGCTTTTCGCGAGCATCGGTCGCCTTGCTGACGACGCATCCTCGCCGTTCGTTTTTGCAAACGCGACCGAAACGTCCTGCGTGATCTCAATAGGCGATGTACCGTTCACGATCAATGACGACGCGTCTTTCACTACCGACGGGGCTCCCGGAAGCGTGTCCTCGGCAACGACCGCAGACGAGTCTTCCAGCTTCGCGGGATCTGTAAATTCAAGGTCACTTCATCATTCTCAGCGAGCCACTATTTTTCCATAACACTGTATTCGTGTGTGTACTCGAAACAACGAAATGTACCCTGTATTCGTCGGGAGAAGGTTTTATAAGACGGTTCCAACAACAGGGGGGACACAATCGGGCCACTTTAATCTGTCTTTCAGTTTTAAGAATCGATTAGAGTCAGTGTGTTCGTGAGGATCGAATGAACACCAGCCAAATGCACGGTCGTGCTTGA
The DNA here is from genome assembly GCF_051020765.1 of Lasioglossum baleicum. NCBI lineage: Eukaryota > Metazoa > Arthropoda > Insecta > Hymenoptera > Halictidae > Lasioglossum > Lasioglossum baleicum. The sequence goes on from NC_134934.1 coordinate 11,520,966, forward strand.
AAGCCAGCTCTCCTCTTGAATGAATAATAACGTACCAGACATGGCCGAGAGGTGAAGGGTCGCAGGCTTCGTTTCAAACACGACTATGCATTCGGTTTCCAGTGGACTTTGCGTACGAAACAGTGTGCATGTCTCTTTATTATTCATCGAAGGGTATACATCGACAACGGGGGACAATCCATTCTGTTCCATCGCAATTTCGTTCTTTCTCGTTAAAAAAGAAATGAAAGGGGAAGATCGGCGAACGTAGAAACACGCCTTGCACACCTCGCGGATTAGGGACAAGGGAGAGACACTCGGAGGTTGGGCAGCGACAAATGGGACCACGCGGTTTGTTTCACTTGTGCGATTTGGTACCGAAGGAAAAGCTGATTTTGCGCCTTGCTCTACCTTTATTCTTTGCCGAGCCACTGTCCCCGCTCTCTTCGCTGTTCGAGATCTTTAACAGGCTCGTCCGTTTCTCGAGGTCGGTGCTAGGGTCGCTCGGATTGCTGGACGGCGTCGCTGACTCGGTTTTCGGCGGCTCGCTCATGGGAACTTCATCCGGGGACTCTTCGGGGCTAGGTGGTAGCGCGCTGCTTCTGGTTTTGCAACAGACCACGCAGACGCGGTCCTTATCGTTGTTCAAGAACGTGCAGTGCTCGCAGGCCCATTCCTCTTTCGGTATCTCCATCGGCACCTTCGATTCGCTCGCAGCATCTTTCACCGAAGCGTTCTCGTTCTCGCGATTAGCTTCTTTCTCTTCCGAAGCTCTTCTTTCTGGACTCTTGACAGTCTTGGCTATCTGATCCTCCTTCTTCCGAGGACTTTCTTCCCTTCGTTTCTCCATCAGCCTCGGTTCAACTTCTCTACTCTGCGATTCTTGGTTCCTGCTAGCTGGCCGCGAAGTCTCTCGATCCACGATCTCCCGAAGCTTCCTGGGACCAGGCTCGCGAGACAGCGTCTTCCTGCTGTTCTGGTTATCGGAGCCCCGTCTGGCTGACTTCTCCGTGTCCTCTAGCGACGATTCCCTCTTCAGAGTTTCTCTCTTCGTCATCTCCCGATCGCGCGAGGGATCTCGACTTCGTTGAGCCCTCGCGGCTGATCGCGGTACGCCTTCCTCTTCTTCTTTATCTAATCTCTCGGGTTCCTGGTTCCTCCTGGAGGACGAGTCTCGCGACGGTGTTTTCCTCGGGGCTTGCGCGTCGCTTTCGATCGAGGATCTTCTGGAATCTCGCCGGGAAGATCTATCGAACTCGTCCAGTCCCACGTGCCTGCGCACGGAGGACGATCTTCGCGGAGCTATCTCGTCGTCCCTTCTTCTCGGCGCGGATTCAACCTTCTCGAAGTGATCGTCGGAGGAGCTGGTCACTCTGGATCGAGTCGGCACGTTGGATCTCCTGTCGGACGACTCCTCGTCGGTGCTTCGTCTTCGACGATCTCTGTAGCCGCCGTTCGGGACGCGATCGATCCGTGAATCCAGCCTCGAGAGTCTGCGGTCGTCTTGCTCGTAACGTCGCCGTGAGGTCACTGTGTTTTTCTGAAGGTCGTCGTAGTTCCTCGAGTGACGCCTGCTGGGACTTTCCGACCACTCCTCGGTGCTCATCACCCTTTCTTCTGACATCAGCCGCCTGGACAAAACCAAACATGCTTGTATAACATCGCTCGATCTCTTGTTTCTCATCATTGTGAGAGGGTCCTGTCTAGCAGCAAGCGTTCGACTCCGCTCTCAAATGAATCTACAACTTAAAAATCCTCGTCAAAGCAGTTACGCTAGGAACTGAAGCTATTGACTTACTCGCGACGGTTTCTCAGCAGACCCCTGCTATCATCTTCGTGGTAACTCCTCTGCCTACTCCTGGGGATGCTTCCCCGTCTAGTGCCTCTGGAGCTGCGGGACAGTCGATCGTCAAAGTCCGAGTCTCCAGAGTCCTCGGAGCTCGCGTCAGACGGCGATCCCTGCGATCTTCTCGATCGCGATCTAGAAGCCAGCGATTTTCTGGACTTCATACTCGGCGACGGCGACGCTGCCCTGGATCTTCTGCTGGACTTTATGCTTCTCGCTGGACTGTGCGGTCTTGAGTGCGATCCTGGATAATGAGGTGGTAGCATTGGCGATGGAGGGTAGCCCATGGGGTAGCCCCACATCGCAGGATGGTTGAGGCTCATGGTGGAGCCGCTCATGGGCATGTCCCAGGGACCGTTCGGCGGGTACCACATCATGGGCATGCCTCCCGGGCCTAGGTGAGCCATGGATTGGGCCTGCAGAAGGTTTTCTCGTGAGAATTGCATCTATGGAAATTTCTTTCGTACAAGTCGACTGATATCTCGGTAAATGCATTTTTCCGATTGATATATAGTCTTCCCTCGTATAGTGTTACATTCTAGCATGACCGACCCCGCAAGGGGGAACCCTATAGTAACACATTCCGTAGAGACGAAAGTCACTCTATGGGAGGGAAGACTATAATACCAAATCTAGTCACTTCGATCTCCCGGCAGCAGTGCCGTGTTTTCGAGCGTCATAACGATCTATTCCGAGGTAGATAGCGTCAGAGGCTATCTGAAAGTTGAATATACTTAACGCTAATTACCTGATGCATTCCAGGATTCCACATATGCGGCGAGGATAAATCGCAGACGCTCGCTGACTGTATCATTGATCTAGGGGGAGGCGGCGGCGGCACCGGTGGCGCCGTTCTAGGGTTCCCCATACTAAGCGGCCTCATGTTCATCGTGTCCCTCGAAATGTCACTGGAGGTATGCCTCCTCCTGGTCGCATCTTGAGCACGCATCGCTTCCTGGTACTTCCTGTATCTCTCCTGAAGATTCGCAGCTCTTTGTTTGCTTCTCTTCTTAATTACACAATCGTTCTACACCTATTCATAGACGATCAGGCGTGCTCGATCATTATCCGTGGAGTTAATGGCTGGAAAGGTCCGCATCGAGAATGTCCGATCGTCTATGAACTCGGCGAATGTTTCTTACCTGTAGCGTGGACATTTTGTCAGTGCCTTGTCCTCCAGGTGGTTCGACGGGAGCGGCGTCTTTCACGGCCTGCATGGTTTTCGACACCGTTTTCGTATCTAGGGTCGCCGATAGCGGCCTGCTCGGTAGTGTTCGCTTCAAGCTGCCGACTCTCTCGATCAAGGAGAGATTCGTGGGTCCCTGGTTTTGCGTCGATTTAGCCTAAGCGCGGAAACCTGAACTTTATTACACGGTCGAGGCTGAGCCGAACACCGTTCGCAGTGTTGTTCTCGGTAACTGTGGATTCTACGGCAGGATTCTTGGATGGTCGAGAATGCGTAACACAAAAAATCAAAAAAACAAAATAAAAGAACATAATCGAAACAAAAGAGTATGTCTGCGTGATCGTGGCGAGTCTGTCGCAGCTGGGGAAGCGTCGCTCGGGATTAGATGGCTGGCTGAATCGGTAAATAAAGAAAGCGTTAGCGAACAAAATCAAATAAAATAACGACGGATAAAGAGAAAATGTTTTGCAACCTAGGTGAAAAAGTCGAAGACGACGGGCGTCTGGTTAAAGAAACGATCGACTCGGCTGAAAAGAATCGGCGTGTCTGAACAATGTGTATTAAACGCTATGATTAAACGTGTCCATTGTACCAGTAACGGTACGGGAAATACGGAGCAGCACATAGTAATGAGAAATCACCGTGCTCACCACGCTCTGCCATATTCACCGACAATTCCGTGGCGGATCATACCCGCCGCGTTCTGTTTTCCTTTTTCGACTCGCGGGAATCAATTACTACGTCCCTGTTCGTTTTTTCCCGCCCGTTACTTCGTCGTGAAATTGTGTGAAAGAGTGACAGAGCGGGATCAGTGAATACGGCAGTGGTGTTTTTGCGGTAACGTGGTGTATTCGACAAAACCAACGACAATATACAATCTCAAATCTCTGCTCGTTACCGAGCAGCGTAACGTAATATTAAAAAATCTGTTGCGACCGACGCACAATAACAATCTTCGTTGCCTCGGTGTGACGTTTCGCTAAAAATCAACAATCTGGTCGTGTAAAACGGGTAAACAATACACGAGCGTGTTTGAACAACATCGAGAACGATCGAACTCGTCGGGAGACGAAGTTGCGGAGACTGCGAACTACGCGGAGAATCATTCGATTACGACTACCCTGCGGATATTTATGTAAACGTCAACGAGTCTAACGGGTGGCAACAAAATAACACTATACGCAATACGCATTTAGGAGGTCGCGCAGAGAGAGGTTCAATCTTTCACGTACCACCGACTAGATAGGAACGGTGAAATCCCTAGCAGGGATAAATTGCATCGCCGTCAAAACCTGGATCAGGTGGCTAAGATACTGCAAGTTTGCTCCACTTTTCTACCCGCGAGGATCTTGGATATTTCCTCCGCTTGGATATGAGAACCCGTCAACGGAGCTGCGTTTTAGTTTGTCGTAAATTGTATAAAATCCGCAGTGTGGTTGTAACGAAGCAGCTTCGACGATTCCAGTGATTGATATCAAGGGTGAGAAAATAAGGGATCAGTTTGATGATAGAAAGAAAATCGGGAGGTGGTGTTGACATGAATCTCGCAACCAGGTTCCCGAGGATTTCGATCGATTTCGACCCCATGATCCGACGCAGGATTACGGCTGGAGGATGCGAGTACCTAAGGCTAGTTGTCCTGGAAGAAAGTTCACGGGAGGGGATCAAAGCCTCAGGCCAGAACGCATCCTACCTGACTCTTGCGGTTTCGCCTTGGTGGCGGTATCGGGGGTGGATTCGACATGTTCTCTCCTTTCGGTGGCAGCGGTGGTCGCGTTTTCGTCGCCAGATCCGTTAGGATCCTCCTGCGCACGTGGTGCTTCCTCTTCGGGTGTTTATGGTTCATGTCGTCGCAGGCCTCGCAGTAGTTCTCTTTGCAGGTGTCGCAACGGGCGAACACGTTCTCGGTGCCACACAGGGCGCATTTCTTCGCGTTCGGCGTCAAGGACTTATGGTTCTGGGGTTGCGGTCGGGTCGGAAATTCGATGATCTCGTAGTCAGGGTCACCACAGTCTCCCGAGAGCGACGGTGGTGGTACCTTCGGCGGGGTCGGCGGTCGTCGTTGGTGCTGCTGTTCCGCTTCCTTCTGCTGTTGGGCCTGCGAAGGCGACATCGTTAAAGCACATAACAAAACGTGAAAATGTTGTCCGATTTTTTTTGTCGCATGTTTTGCTATTACCAATATTAAATATATATTTCACAAATATACAACAATTGCATTTAATGATGTTTCGTAGTCATAGAGGATTCGAAAAATCGTTAACATGATTGATAATTAGCAGACTGCGGATGTTTACGCAATTTTCAATCTTTGTAGGCAAATTCTAAGAAAGTGGAATTAAATAAAGTCTAACAATTAGACAGCGGATCTTGATGCAAAATTAATATTTTCAAACTAAACTGCATCAAACTGGAGTGAAATAGAAATTTATTTTCTTGCTCAACACATTGAATAGGTCGAACATAATATAACAATATTTGTAAATTCTTCCAATGTTTGTACAATGCATTATAAATGCATCAAATCCGCTGTCTATTGAGAATTTAAAGATTGCGTACCATTACCCAGTGGGGCATGGACCTTGCCATGCGCAGCCGAGTCGAGGGGTTCGAAATGGCCATCGGGCGCCATTTTTCAGCTCCCGGGTTCTGCAAAAAAGATTCGCCGATTTCGTACAAACAACCTCGCAATGTTCGTGCTCCTATGCAAACAATCGGGCTCGTATTTTCTCATGGTTCCCCGTAACTGTGAGAAACGCGAGTACATAAATCTGAATATTCTCCTTCACGTTCTCACATTTATATTTATATCGTAACTCGTACGTGTAATCAATGTGTCACATCTGTGCAACTATGTGACACGTTTTCCAAACAAATTTCAAGCCCGAACGTTAACGGGACAATATTTAATAGAATTCCGGACCGTTTACCTCGTCCGGCGAACAGAAAGTAAGCCAGCATGTACAGCGGCCTAAATATTCCTGGTAAACAGTGCACCGTTTGCGATTCTAGTGGCGTGCGGGCGGCTATTGTTTATCGGCTGAGCGCGTTTTTACACGCAACCACGAATCGAGGCGTCGAGACGAGCTGGCAGGGCTCGGGTGCCAAGCGGCGCGTGAATTCATGTCATCGCACCTTGGATTAGGTGGCTGAGTAATTTCGAGGATGCACCGTCGAGATTTCTCGAGCGGGTCCTCGAGAAAGCTTGACGTCATCCTAGACGATTCTATCGCGCCGGCGGCGGGCAACGGAAATCACGTCTATTTCTGCGGGGAGGGAAAAATCGTGGTTCCGCGTCTCGAAATAAAATCGAGCCGAATGGCACGCGACACTATATTTCTGCCGGTCGACACGAATGCGGAGAATCCGTAAATATCGCGGGGTTATGCTCGCGCATTCATTCAACGTTTCTATCGGGATTACGTTAACGCTCCCTGCGCCTCCGCGGGAGCGTTCCGCACGCTCTCGCGGACTGAAAGTTCAAGCGGGATTCCCGGCGGAATTTCAAAGTATTTTTCTAGCGAGAAAAATTAGAATTTATTCGTCGGTGCAGCCCGTTTTCCTCTCGACCAACGATAATATTGTGGAACGTCGACGGAAAGTCCGGACGGAAAAATAATATTCTATCCGCGGTTCCAGTCGGCCGAGCGGCACGCCGCGCTGCGCGGCGCGAGTTCCACGCGCGTGAATTAGAAACCTCGAATTAGAGCCATACGTATCTTTAGAACGTTTACCCCTTCTGTTCTTCGCGACGGTTCCGTCTCTTTTGTTCTAGTCGGCTATTCGGTCCTATGCAAGAGCAACAAAGCACCTGATTCCCAAGAATTATAAATTTAGAAACGGCGCCGAGCGCGATCGTTCCGCGCGAGGGAACCGATCCGCCTTATCACGAGCCAGCCCCATTCAACCGGGGGAGACCGTATCGGAATTTTCGCGTGGATACGCGATAATTTTAAACGGGATCTCCGAGGGCCGACCCGTGCCGGCTGCGCTTTACGAGCCACTATTTTTCGATGAAACTGCTAAAGTCTGCGGAACTTGGAGGTGGTCCAAGCCCTATATCCTATCCGCCGCCGATGGAGACCCTCCGCGAAACAGTTCTCCGACTATGTAATAATCTTCCCTGTTGCTTTATTGCGCCGATCGATCTTGCACCGTGATTTCGCGTTACAAGCGTTTCGGCTGTCGACATCATTCTACCGCGCTGAGATGAACGTTTCGCGGCGTGCAATTAACGAAACAGCCTCGCCGACACGTTTCACAAGGCGGCGCGTCGAGTCCCTCTCGATTACTTAACGAAACGAGACGCCTCGTAAACACTCGTTTTCCCCGGCAATTCTCTAGAAAAGAACGCCGCGCCGCGCGCAGATACTTTCGCCGTGATAGCGTCGCCACTGTCTGCTCATCAGTCGAGCATCGCGTGTCTTCATAAACAAACTGGTCCCGCTTCCGGTTCTCCTATGCACAAGACACGCAGCGACTTCCGCCACGAGGACACGGGTTTTCACGCGACAAATCGCCGGCGCTGCTGATTGCGCGTCCCGGGATGGCCTTTTGTCTTTCCCTCAGCGAAAGTAAAACCGGTGAAATCGCGATCGCCTTCCCGGAGAGCAAGGGGAACCGGCTCCTAACGAACCTTTACGCAATTTCTGATTGCGCGAATCGATCCGATCCCCTTAACCCCGGGAATGACGTTCGAGAACGTGTCGACGTCACCGATGTTTACGAAAGCGTGGGCAGAGATCAGCGAAATTTACGCTCTAGCATAATAAGACGGAGCCTACTGCGAACCTGCATCTTAACGGTCGGTATATTAATAGCTGTCAAGTTTCGAATGCACAAAACCCGAAGAAATTGGGTCCGCTTGGCTGAAAATAAAGACAGTAGTGCATTACCGTTAAAAACAACTCCTGTTTCACTTTTTCTCTCAATCCCGTTATCTACGACTCAGCCTAATATGTACGCTAACCCAATTAAGAAGAATTTATGCTTTTCTATTTCAGCAGAGAATATATATTCTATCTCGACGAGGAATGTCTCGGGAATTCCAGGAATTCTCGACGGTAATGAGATCTTAAAGTTCTGAGGATAATGTCCGATCTATGCATCTGGTTTTTGTTCCACAGTCACTGAAGGGCCGGCAGAGAAAGGGCTAACGAAGATGCGCGTTGAGGAGGTCGGAGATATCCGCGCGAACTTCCAGGCGGATGCAGCACGAGCGTCGAAACAAAACGGAGAATTGGAGAACAAAAGCCGCACTCTGGCCCGTATCAGAGCGTTACCGGCGTGGCGCGGCGACCACGATGCACCGGATAACGCACTCGTGAAAGGAATATTCGCACTCACATTCATGTGGGACCTCGCGGAGGCGATTTCTCCGGTTTTCCTCGGGAACTGGTCGTCACGGTACTGGCTGCTTCCGACTGCTCGGCGGCGCTCGTCTACAAGGAGCTGTTGCATTGCCACAGCCGAAATCTATTTCCGTAACGTGGCTGCTGGACCGATGCCACCGTTTTACCGAAGTCTCCCCGTTCGCGTAAATATATCGGGACGCGGGCCGCTAACATGCTAGAGCTGGCACTGCTCGAAGAACCATCGCAGCGCCTCTTGTCTTTTGAACGCAACGATATAGTTGTCGTCACCCTATTCCTCTTCCTTTGACGGAACCAACGCAACGATCCTAATCCTCTTTCGAGAAAGTTCACGATCGCTGAACCCATCGGTTGGCGAATCGTTCCGGGTCTTTGTTTGGTTAGGCAGTATCATTTCTGCCGATTAATTATGTGGGTCCTATTATTATCAATGACACCGTTTTACCGAAGTCTCCCCATTTGCGTAAATATATCGGGACGCGGGTCGCTAACATGCTAGAGCTGGCACTGCTCGAAGAACCATCGCAGCGGCTCTTGTCTTTTGCACGCAAGGATATAGTTGTCGTCACCCTATTCCTCTTCCTTTGACGGAAGAGGAATAAATTCTCCTTTCGAGAAAGTTCACGATCGCTGAACCCATCGGTTGGCGAATCGTTTCGGGTCTTTGTTTGTTTAGGCGTTCCGGTTTTTATGGGTTTCATTTAGTTCTGATTGGACACCCGAAACTGGCGGTATCATTTCTGCCGATTAATTATGTGGCTCCTATTATTATCGATGACACCGTTTCAATATTCCTCGACCCTTCAGTGAATTATGTAATGAGCCATCATCGACCTCGTTTCGGCCTCTCGAGCGTCTCCATTAGGTCCAATTCATCTCGTCCCGTACCGTCGATAATTATTGCTGGATGCTGATGATAACGCCTCTCTGCGATTGTTTTGTAATTAAATCTTCTGTACATACTTGCTTGTTTTACCCGTTTCCTGACACTGTGTGCTGTAACATTGAAATTTTATAACTTTTGGATGAGGAGAGAGTTGGATGCACGTAGAATTGGGTACTTAGCAGTTGAGGTGTGACTCAGAGAGTCACCACTAAAAATTACTGTACTATTATTAACAATATTGTTTACATTATTGAATATGTTGGTATCTAATCAATTACTACACATTTAAGTATTGTATGAGGTATTATACCAATTTCATATTCATACAATTTAAAAAATCATAGGAATAGAAGTATTCTAGGTCGGAAGAAA